>NC_088266.1:4920105-5227611 GCF_036013445.1 Caloenas nicobarica
CTCCTCTTGCAGTGTCCAAAGTGGCTCAGTTAATGGGATGGCTTGGGATTTTTTCTTTTTCCCCCTATTCCTTCATTCCCTTCTCTGTAGCAGGTGACTGATTTCTCTTTGTGAAGAGCAACCAAGCATGTTCTTGCCAACTCCAGCGGGGTTATTTCAAAGGAGCCAGGTCTGGGTGTGCTCTGGGTATGTCTAGTCTGCATTGCCAGGCAGAGAACTTCTGCCTACTTCTGAATGAGCTAATCGTGACCTGGGAAAGAGAGAGAGCCTGTTAGATACTCCACCCAAGATAATTACCTAATTATGTAAGAAGTAGGGTTAATTAACCTGGGCGGATGGCCACAGTCATGACTGCTGCTTCTGTGAACAGAGCTGGTCTCTTTGTGATGTGTGGATGGACAAGCTGTGATATTTCTATTCAAATATTCTCTGCGATCCCCTTAATGTATCAGGACCTCATGAATGCTGAATTAATTAACTTTCACTGTGATTTCATGGCTATTTAATGATCTCTTTGTCATGGGTGCAGAACTGAGCGACAGCAATTAGGGACTCTCTCAAGGTCACCCAGGAGTTCTCTGGAAAGGCTGGAGATTGAAGCCAGCATTTCCTATCAGTGATTTAACCACAGTGCTTCCTTTTTTTCTCTTTTGAAGAGTTACCGAGAGGTGCATGGGCTTGAAAGCTGTATCCCAAGGATGACTGGCTGCAAGTTGTTGGTGCGGGGAGTGTGGGATGATGAACTCTCAAGAACTGTGGGTTCATTCAGAGGCCTGTAGATAAACCCTCTCTGTGGCACCGCAGCTCTGTTCAGATGCAGGGATGAGATGAAAGGTGAAGTTTCAGCCCAGAGCTCATCCTCGGGCAGGACAGAAAATAGAACCAAGTGAGTTCTCTGGGTTTTTCCTCTGCCCGGAGATGCTCCCTTGGCCAGAATGTCATTTCTGATTTTATCTGTGCTGTTGTCTCGTCCTTTCTCATTAACCCCTTCTCCTGTGTGAGTCCTGCAGACTGTGCAGAGCTCTGCCCTGCAGCTGGCACGGCTGCTGAGAGAATCATTCTGCCTCTCTGAACAGGAATCCCCAAAGTGTGGATTTCCTGCTCTTCTCTCCAGGCTCTCCTCTAGTCTTCCCCACTTTGTTCTTTACATTTTAACTATTTTATGGCTTTCCTTTCTCCCCCATGATGTCCAAGTCTATGCCACCTCTGCCCTTGCTAACATAAAATATTAATCTTCCCTACTATAACTTCTCAACACCCAACTTTAAAGATGGTTGTAGGAATGAAGCCAGGAGCTGGCAGACCCGTATACTAGCCCAATAGATCTTGCTGTGTGTTTTGACAAGATGAGTTTTATCTTCCTACCTGTCTCTTGCAAAGTGTGCCAAGGTGAAACTTTGAAAGTGGCTTCTTGAGGTTTCAAGGTTTGGTGTCTCACCACTGCTCACCAACTCTTCTTTCTCAGGGCTGCTCCATAGTAGTGCCTGCCATGCTGTGCGGTCTTGTCAGGTTTTTGGTAATGCTTTTCTCTGCCTCTCAGTAGGTTTTGGGTAAATCTTCCATTTGATCTTCATGTAAACGATGAGTGAATAAGCTCTGAAATACTCCCGAGTAATGGTGTAGGCCAGTCCTATGTTCACTGAAGCAGAAGGAATCACATCACCCAGGAAAGGGGAGGCAGGAAACCTGCTGATACCGGGATTTTGTTTAAATGTAAAGGGAGAGAGATTCTTCTGTATTACATGGATCTTGTAGTTCTTATTTGTGGTGAAAGGATTCGCATTTTGGAAGGTGCTTCAAACACAGAAACTAGCCCAGGATTGCTCGTGCAACCACGACTTGTGTGACTCCTTCCCAAGGTGGCCATAAGGGGCACTGCAGGGTAAGGAATGGGGACAACCACACTGGTCCCGAAGTGGCAGTAATCCCCAGTAATACTGAAGGGCTGTCTGCACTAACAGTTTACACAGTGTGGTAGGAACAGGAATGGTGCTCCCAGCTATGTCTGTGGAGTCTTAAAGTTTGACTGCTAAGGGAGATTGTTGTGTGGGTGCTGCTGGACACCTACGTAGAGGATGAAACCTTGTAACTGTAGGACCGAGCTGATGAAACAGTCCAGGGTGGGGTGTGTGCACAGGTGCACATATTTTTTGGGTAGAGGTTTGAGTGTCTGACTTTGCTTCTAAGAGGCATGTATTGCAACACTGGCCTCCAAAGAGTTAATCTGTGCAAGAGGGGAGACCTGAGGAGAGAAAGGGGGTGCTCTGAGCTGCTCTTCCCTGGGTCCTGGCCATTCTGCTTGGGCTTTGGCTCAGCAAGTCTTCCAGTCTGCCCCACTGCCCCTTCCACCTTTCCAGCATTTCCTGAGCGATGCAGTCTCTGTTCCCTGGCTCTACCCGATGGAAGCTCTGCTTCGGAGCAGCAGTAAATCTCTTCACACAACCTGGCCGACTGCGCTTTCTCAGGAGGCAGAGCAAGGGGGAGAGTCAAGCCTGAGCTATCACCTGCTTGTGGTCTCATCTATCACCTTGAATTGTGTTGCAGGATAAAATTACTCATCCAGACCTAATGTTAAATTAAATCAAGTCTGGAGCAAAGAGGATTAATGGGCTGTGTGCGCACATGCACGCGTTTGGCAAAGTGGCTGTGACCCAGGCAAAGTTTGACGTGCTCACTGGAAATGATGAAGCCAATCCCAAGGTGGGCTCGGGAGGGCTGCAAGAATCCTGCATCTCTTTGGGCTGTGGGACCAGCTTCCACTTACTGAAAGTGGAGATGGCTCCTGGTGGAGTCGTCTGTGCTAGGTAAGAATTTCTCCAAAGGGGAGAAGTGTCTCTCCTGTGATAAGGGCCCTGTGTAGACAGGGTAAACCATGGAAGAGTGACTGTGGATGCCAGGTGCCCTGAGTATGCCCTTCCATGGCCTCCCTCCCACTCAAACCGCCAAATCACATTGTCTTATCACCTGACAATGTTTTTGAAAATCAACAGCCTCATCAAGCTTTTCATAATCTACAGCAGATGCTGTGAGGAGCCTGTTTATTAGCTTCATGGGGGGAAAAAAACCAAAACCAAACCAAAACCCCAACCTTCCCCTAACCAACCACACAAAACCTCTATAATAAATAAAGTAAATGTGTGTGGGGGGTGGGTAGTTCATCCCCAAAGCAAACAGGGTATTTCTCTCCCTCTCTTGGGTTTGGCTAAAAAAAGCAAATAAACCACAGAGGAAGCACGTCATGGTGCAAACCGTAACCAGATGGCGAGGGTGAGAGCGTGGGAGGGGAGAGGGGGTTTCTCCGAACGGAATATGCATGTCAAAGAGGAAAACTACAGAGAAAGGCAGTTATCAGAGAGACCTCCTGTTCCTACAGAGAAAGGCAGTTATCAGAGACCTCCTGTTTGCATGAAGGTTTGGGGTGCCCCCGAGCCATGGCTGAGAGCCCTCCCTGGGGGTGCGTTGGGGCAAAGGGGGAAAGTCCGTGACTGAAACTGAGATTGCTGGGGGCTGCGAGTGGAAAATAAAACAGGGCAGGACTCCCCGGAATCAGCAGCAGCCTGCAAAACATCTCGCTCAGCTCCTTTCTTTTTCTGTTTCACTGCCACATGCTATTGGACTCTGTCAGGTGCTGCTTTCTCTTCTCTCTCACTTGCCGCTTCTTTTCTGAGTTCCCCAGAAATTTCTGGCCCTTCTCTTCCTCCTGCCCCTTTCCCCGTGTCTGTCAGTCTGCCTGCCAGGGTGGGCATGTGTGGGACAAAGGTCTCGTCCTCCTGTTCCTGGAGTTTGGCTTAGTCTTGTCAATGTGTTGCAGGTGATTTTTTGGCATAAGGGATCAAGCAAAAAGACAAACATGAAAGACACAATGGACAATTAGAAACCTGGATTGGCTCAGCTATTTTGGGCATGCGTGTGCACACACTCTTGGACTGTTAGCGAACAGTATGTAAGTCAAGTGTGCCTTAAGACTGCTGGAGAATGTTGAGTTTCCATATATCACTTGGTCACAGTTTTCCCAAAAGGCATCAGGGACAGAAACTGCTAATAATGTTTTGAAAAATGTCTTAGAGCACTCTTCAAATATTAACCTTCATTCTGCCTTAGGCAGGAGTGATGATCATTGTCATTTTAGATGCGGAAAGTGGGGCACAAAGAAGTGAAGAGAATTGTCTGAGGCCTTGCAGTGAATTGCTGCCAGTGCTGGAAGAAGTTTGGGGGGGTCTGATTTCCAGTCTGGGACTTGGGCCTCAAGACAATTTTCTGTTTTCCTGTCTTTCCAACATTGCTCTCCCTTCCTTCCCTCCCTTTCCTTTTCCCACCCCCACTGACCTCAGACATCTGGACTGAAGCTTGCTGCGATAGTGATAGGCTTTGGTGAATTTGAAAAAAAAAAACCAACCACAACCCAAAATAATAAAAATAAAGGCTTGTTTGGTTTTGATACAATTAAGCCAGAGTTAAAAGGTGTTGGGAGGGTCTTGGGGTATTAACCTGTGTGTGAGTAGAGGGGCTGACGAGTAGTTTGGGAGAGGGGAAAAAAGTATCCTTACAAATAAGGAGGACAAAGGGAAATGTTTTCTGTCGGCCTCCATCCCTGTGTCGGTCAGCACACGGGAAGGTAATCAGCTAGTGGGGGAAAAACGTATGAGAGAATAGATAATTAGGGCAACTGAGTGAGCATAGGTAGGGAGGCTTGTAAATAAGGTATGGCAGGATTGATTGATAGGAACCTGAAGAGGAGAGGGGTGCTTGAAAAATGTGTGGAATGAAAAGCACTGTGTGTGGAAAGGTGTAAAGAAGAGGTTTGTGGGGTTTTGGATGTGGAAGTACAAGGTGAAGAAAAGAGTTGTGGTGGTGAGGTTGCAGAGTGGGATCCGCTAGAAGCAAGACGTAAAGGTGAATGGAGCTGTGTTTGGAAAGTCACAGACTTGAGGATGAAGATGGAGATGGAGTGAGCACGTGCAATGGGGGAGGAAGGTTTTATTGAGGATTGGAGAGGGAAAGGGGATGTGTGCGGGATTTGGATGGGTTAGTGCTTGGAGGGTTTGGTTTGTGCAGTGCATTAGCAATGCAGGGAGCCCGCAGCACTGTCCTGTCGGCATGACTGATGTGGCTCCAGATTTCAGGTTGTGAGTGGGGGGGTTTGCCCCGTGGGCAGAGTGAAATTCTGCATTTGCCACCCCCGGAGTGTTTCAGGCAGGGGCTGCTGCAGCTCTGCTGGCAAGAGGGAGCTTTGGGCAGATCTGCTTCACCGGCCAGAATGACAAGGGAAGGGTAGAGGAAAAAAAACCCGACACATAAATAAAAAGCCGTCTGTTTGTTCCCCCAAAGGAGAGGTGGGTGTTAGCAACGCCCCCCCCCCCCCCCCCCCCCCAGTGACTCCCAGATAATTAGCATGTCTATAGAGCAGAGCTTCTGGCTCTAGGCATGCAAGAATATTTTTTTCAACAAAATAAAATGCAGATTTTTGCCAGTAAATGCTTGTGTTAGCTTCTGCCTCCCTTTCCAGTTGCCACCCCAACAATACACAGGCAGCTCCCATCCCCTGAATGTTCAATTATTGCTGCTGCACGCCAGTTCTGCACTGTGGAGCAGCTGGGGGGAATGCCAAGAGCTGTGAATGGAGGGAGCACAGGAGGAAATAAACCCCAGCAGCACCATCAGGATCTAAAAGCAATGTTACTGGAGCAGAGAGAGTCCTCAAAGGTGAAGGAAATTAAGTCTTCCAGGGAAAGTGAGATATGGAGAAATAGAAATGACACGGGTTCATGAGGGGAAATAGTAACAGAACCCAAAACTGAGCTTCCCAGGGCAACTCCTGTAGATTGGGGTATCAAGCTTGTATGCAAAATACATTGTTCCCCTGGCAGGTCAGAACTGAACTATGACTAAATACGAGGAGTTCACAATGTGCTGCTCCACAGGTGACCACGTTATTTCTGAGTTTTACAAGCAGGTAACTCTCCAGTGATAGACACATCCAATGGATTTAATGTGTCTGTGTCTGTGGACAACCGCTCTTGCATAGCAAGCAGGGTGCTGCACTGCTCATTTTAGGATTATAGTACAACACTTAATACAGTAGGCTCCTGATCTCTGCAGATGTTGCTTTTACAGACAAGAAATCTGCCTCTCTTGGTGGCAATTGCTATGAAACGAATGCCACAATTTGCTAGGACTTTGGACCCCATTGCTATTGCAAACTTTTTCTCTTGCTTCTCTTAATTCTACTTGTGTTGCTTAATCTCTAAAATGGTGCCAATCACCATGAACTACTCGTGGAGTTGATACTGAGGAAGAATGTGGTCCCTGGTCTCTGATCCCTCAGAAATACGTATCCTTAGGGAGTATCACATCCAGACTGTATGGTTTAGGCTCATTGCTGGCCATTGTTAGCAAAAAGCATTGATGTGACATGGTGTTCACTTCAAGTTGTTCCATAGTCATTACCTCAGTGAGTTCTTTCATGTCATTAATGGATAAATTGGATTTTCCTTCATTTGAATGTTTGGTATTGTTAGGTTAAGTATTCCTCATCCTAGATTTCCCCACCTTTACACTGTCCCTGAAAGGTACAGTGACCATTGGCTGCCAAATGAAGTGCTGTGTCTTGTTCAATGAGGAGGGTGTTTATGTCTCAATGCTGCTGCGATACATCTGCTGGCTGGTACTAGAGTGCACCAAAAAGAGGCTAGAATTAGAAATCACATCAGGCCTCCTGTCCTTCCCTCTTGGCAAGGAGTGGGGCAGGAGGGAGGATGGGAATTCTAGAAGGCAGTTCTGATGAAATCCGTCTCCCTTTCCTGGCCCTCTGCGTGGAAGCAATCCCAGCAAAACAGAGCTGCAGATGGTCTCACCCCTGGAGCCAATGCCTATGTCAAGAGCCTTAGAAATGCGAGACCGTACCACCAGTGAAGTTCAAACGCCACTGAATATCTGCTGTCAACGCCGCGTAGACTCTCCCACCCTCCTTTTCCTTTTTTTTTTTCTTGTTGCTGATGCCTTTCTTGTTTTGTTTCTTTTCATTTTGTTTTTGCATGGTTTGTTTTCTGTCTTTAGGCCTTCTTGGGGGCCTAAAGAAAGACTGATGGAAAAACAATCAGTCTGACTTGGACGGCTTTGCTGAAGGATAGAGAGCGCCTGTTTTGAGATCACATCTGGAAGGGTATTTTCCAGGTATATCTCTGTATCTCTCTGCCCCTCCCTCTCCTACCTCCGATGTTCTTTCACCTCCCTCCAGCATTAACGCTCATCTGAGTTTCAGAGGAAGTTTTGAATAATGGGCACTGTGGGACCCCAGCCAAGCCCTGTGGATCACAGCCCGACACCCGACTTGTACAAACAGCGACAAGGTTCACATCGTGGCCTCCAACCCTGCTCTGTGCGCTGTACCCGGGGAGACGGGCTCTCCTGCTCTCTCCACGCTTCTCCCTCCTCTGTTGGCAACACAGCCTCTGTATTTACGTCTTCCAGCATCCGCCTTGCTCCTCTGGCACAGCTGCTACTCTATCTCTGCTGTGCCTGCAGCACAAGCTCTCTTGCTGTAGTGATGCCACCCTATGAGTAAGTCTGTAAGTTTTAGCCCTTGCTGAGACTTCTGTTTTGGTAAAGAGAAAGCTAGAGTGCATGTTTCACAAATCAGGCTGTCCTCTCAGGCCACAAGTACAGAGGATGGGCGGAAATCTCAACATTATATTTTCTAGGCCGCATATTGTATGAACTGCATAGCTGGAAGCAGTGGCTGTTCTCCACTGCAGTGCCACGTGGATTTCTCAACATCCCAGTGGCTCACTGATCGTATTTCAAGCCTTGTTGATTCCTCAGATATCCTGCTCTACATTAGCCATTGGTCCCTCAGATGAAGTGGAAAAAGGCCGCAGCCTGGGAAGCATCCAGACCCATCTGCCCGGCATCCCGAGCCTGCTGGATTCATCTGCCTCGACAGTGTCTGGCAAACTGCTCACACAAAAAAAGCCTGGGCACGAAATGGCCTTTTGGGCTAAATTATCGCGCAGACTTGAAGAGATTAAAAACCAGTAATTTGGTGGCCGCTGACATTTTCTGCTACTCTTTCTCATGTTAGATCACAAATCAGGTTTCATCCAGGTCTCAGAGAAAAGCGTGTGTGTGAGGTGCGATGTGTGTCCGCTGTGGTACAGGTTGCAGGGGAGTAAATAAACTTTCATTGTTTGAGAACATTGTGAAGAGCTACAAAGGGAAAGACCAGCCACTGAGCTTGCCTTGAGAAGATTCCTAACAGTATGTGTACACACTCAAGGAAAACATGCAACAGAGGAGCAGGAATTGAGAGGCCGCTGGTACTGGCTGTTTCAGAATGAATTAGTTTGACATTAAGAATTTGTTTCCAGGTCTCATTCTTTCATACCTTTTCCCAACTTTAATTTTTTCATCACTTGTGGTTTTTTTTTTTTTCCCCCTTGTAGTCCTGATTTTGAAAGGAGACCAATATAGACAGCTGACTAGCCCTCTCACTTCTCTTAGTTTTTTCTTTCTGGTTTCTGAAGTAATAAATTGCAAGGATCAAAATAAATCAAGTGTATGTCTGGAAGAATTGAAAGCACTTGGACATGCAACAGTTCACTGAATATACAGGAAGAAGGATAGAGAATTAATCAGGTCAGCAAGCAACTGTGAATCTAAAGGAAATATAACCATGATAAAATTCCTGATGCTGGAGCAGCATGGAGTTTAATCATTGGAGATTTTGAAGAGCTTGTGTATGTTTTGAGACATTTTTACTCTTTCAGTCATGTCTTATGAGATAAAAAGTAATAAGCTAATTAAAATGTACCCAAGCGTGGCTGTGAGTAATAAGATGAGAGTATGGACATTAAAAAAAAAAAAAAAGGAGATATACAATCCTTTTGTCTAGTTCAGGGTGTACAGTCATGTTTCAACTTTCTGAGCATCAGTGATGTCAGTGGGAATACAGGCTTATTAAATGCTTGGACAGTCTATTCATTAACAGGTCGGACACAACTTAAATAGAACTGGGAAGGCGGTGTGCATCTATTATTTATTTCTATATCCCTTCAGGTTTACGAGTCCACCTGTAGATATGCCTTGCCCATAAATTAAACATCCCAGCAAAGGGCTGCTCATAAATATCTGCACCTTAACCCATCTCCTTAGCAGCAGTCTTGGAGGGAAGGAGGTGGCCTTTGTAGAATGAAGCGAAGAGACTTTCTCACATGTCCTTTAGCAAGAGAAGATGCAAATACAACACTGTTAGGCCTTAGTTCTTCTGATTTTTGTGCTGTTACCCTGCTTTTCTCACCTGTGGTGATGCCTCAAGTATAATTCAAACCAGCTGATCATTTGCTGTTGCAACGATTCTCCCTCATGTGACAATGCTGACGAAACACAGTATTTCTCTCCTGCTTTAGGCTTGTGCCCTTATTTCCTCTGCAAATGGATGTTCTTGTTGTGCCCACAGGTACAACTGTGCAGCCTTGCATGTTGTCGCAATTTCTGTTTCTGTTGAGACAGAAGACTGGGATGGCTCTTCAAAACAGCGAGACTCGCCGGACCCACAGCACAAACACCAAGCTGAAATCCAGTGAACCTGAGGTGAAATGCGCCTTGCCCTTCAGGAATTGTTTAGAAGGTAAGTTGGAAAAGTATCATCTGAGTTTGTAGACCTTTTCCTGTTCTGTGTGTGAATGGTGGTGGCTTTGGAGGAGACTGAAGTGGGTCCAGGCCACCCGTACATGGTTTGCTAAAGGGAATTGCTACCAGTTATTATAGTATGGGACCAAACTGTACCCTACTGTAGAGGTGTATAATTAGCACCACTTGCAGCAGCAGCATTAAAGAATTAGCGGACTCATTTATAGTCGGGCCAAATGTCAGAGCCACAAAACCAGTCCTTGCTGTAGCAACACAAGTACTCCGAAGGAGGTGGTGTGAGGTTTTTCACACTTGACTCTGCCGCTGCTGCAGGGTGGGTGCAGCCAGGAGCTCCATCACTCTCACTCTTCCTGCCACCGAAGTGCTGTTTCCATTTCCTGCCACAGTGGTGAGAAAAGCCTTCACATCGCTGCCTCCTCCCTTGCCCTTTCAAACTCCCTCTCCCCGGTTGAGTCTGGTTTTTGACATACAATGCACCGTGAGGAGGATCTGAAAGACAAAGCATGCTGAAGGGGTGCTCCCCTTCCCACGCACATGCTTACTGGGCAGGCAACCCTTGGTAATCTCCTACATCTCATTCGCAGAAGTGCTTGCTCTTGAAAAGAAATGTCTGGTGGTTAAAGTGGTTCCAGTAAAATACCTAGTGAGTAGGTAGCTAATTTCCATAATACAGAGAAACCTCAAGAAAATAAATCCCTTGGGCTTGGTCTGCAGCAGAGGAATTATCTGTCACTGACAGCAGGCAGGAGCGCTGTGTTCAGTACCGGCTCAGGTTTGCCCGGTGTAAGTTTTGACCCTTGCCTACTGTAAGGCTGCTGAATGTGGCTTCAGCCACATATGTCTGAACTCTTACTGAACCTATTAGGAAAAAAAAAGTATTTTTCCAGTGTGGAATGAGGATGGGGACAAGCGGGCACGCAGAGCGCTGATGTCATTATTGTGCTCTTCAGTCAGGTAACTGCACCCTGCCATTGCTGGTAATTTCTGTCCCTTGGAAAACTCTGCTCCAACTCAACATCTGGTTTTCCAAATGGCTCTGCAATGTTAAGTTTTTTCCAAGTGCTTTTCAAGCTCAAGTTGGCTGACTTGCATCTGGAGGTCAAGTGACTTGCTCCCATAGGTCACGCAGCAAGCGAGCACTTTGATCCTTGTCCGGGCAGATGAGATCACTCTGAGGCGCTTCTGCTGCCAGCATTGAGATCTGTGCTTCAGGCTTTGGAGTCGGGGTGTTTCCTGGATTACAGAGCTCTGTTTGCCAGAGACTAAAGGGACTGTGGGGAAAGGTTTAGCTGTTTTCTTCAAATTTGACCTGATCTCAGCTCTGAAAGCAGAAAGGCTTATTTTGTAAATGGATTGAAGATGCGAACTGCCTGGTTTATCACTCCATTCTTTCAGCTCAGGGAAAGTTTAGACCCTGTATCACTCCAGCGTTGCATTTTAGCTGTAAGGTGTTTGTTTCCTTGGGCCATGTACTCTGATGGGCCTGCTGGTTTTGTCAGGAGTTGCTGAATGCTTGTCTCTTCCTGGAATTTGCAACCCTTATTGACAAAAGTGTTTCAGCTCAAGCAGCATTTTGAGCAGAATCAATCCTAGGGCCTTTGAATAGCAAGGGACAGTTTTGCTGGCTGGTTGCTCCTGCAGTACATGCACAACAGCACACGAGCTTATAGAGCTAAGTGGGTATTTGTCTTGTGGGAATGGGTTGGAAGGGTTGGTTGTCTTCACCGAAGCTGATGCCCTCCATCTGCTCTGTTATGGAGGAGATGCTGTTATATCAGAGCCAGTCAGTGGAGGTGTCCTCTGTAGCATCGCTTGCCATCATCCTTGGAAACCTCTTCACCATTAAGAGAGCTGAGTGAAAAGAAAGAAGTACTGCCTGACCACCTGCCAAGAATATCTTAATGCGTAAAACCTCCTTTTATGGGCAGGCAGGCTTGGATGAAGCCTAAGGCATCCCAGCTATTACTATTCTTCCTCTTGCAGCCCTTTCTAGCATCCAGCAAGGGGAGCTGAGAACCTGCTGCCTTTCCTTTCTCCATCACAACCGCATCCAGGCTGGCCCCAGTAAAGACAGCAGCATCTCTGTTTACAGCGTGCAAGGGCTGACTCCCGTCCTGCTGCATTTGTCTCGCTGCTCTCTCTGGACTGGGATTCTGACTGAAAGCTCTTGGACAAGAGCCTGCACACCAACGGGCTAATGTGCGAAACAGCTGGTTTAGGGCCATTTTTCACATCCACGCTTCACTCGCAGACCACTTGCTCTCTCCCTTGCATCTCAGAAAGGCAACACTTCCCCCCCTTACTGCTTCCCACTTCTTCAAGCATGGGAGGGTTCCCTTTCATGAGATTCCCTACCCGCCCCCCCGCCCCATTTTTCAGAAATCTTATATCGTTTCTGGCATTCAGCTTAGCAAGGAGGGATCCGCAGATATTTACCTCTGATCTTGGCTTTTACATTCATTTTAATAACTTCCCATTCAGATTCTTTGAGATATATATGTGCATGCATACAAGCATTCACATACAAGATCACCCTTCCATGCAAGCAATGAGGCCGATCTTTGCAAAAATTAGACTTTAAATTACTTGGAACTCTGTTGTATGGGTCCTTCCTGGCAGTGTAAGGATGGCAGATCTCAGATTTTGCTGTTTTCTCTGGTAGGTGAAGAGTCATCAGGAAACTGATAAGCAGAGAAGTGGCTCATGGTTCACACAAAGATGACAGCTGGAAGAACAAACCCCAGGATTCCCAGCTCCCCGTTGCCTGCCCAGTGGCAGGTAGGAGCTGTCAGGAAGGAGCAGTGATTTCCCTGGGGCCCCGCAGCTGGCGGCTCCTGCCCATCATTGTCACTACAGCACAGCCATGTTGTCACCACGCACATGGAGCTCCAAGGCAGCTCAAAGCTGGGGAGAAAAAAAAACCCAACAACTGGGGGATTTGCACATTTTGTTGCTCCTCCCCTTCCTTTCCGTACCTTAATGCTCTGATTAAAAAAAAAAAAAAAAAAATATATATATATACACACATATATATGTAAAAGCTTGCCTCTGTGAGCCCTTGGCCAAACTATGTGGCAGTGTGTGCTGGGAGTGCACATGTGCGAGGAGAAGTGGGTAGAGAGGGGACAGAGCTGCTGCCATAAGGCTTTTTTTTTGCACTTCTTGCCAACATAATCAAAATAACTCACTCACACCTAATAAAATAAAATGCAGAATCCAAAAGCCTTCCTTCCCTCCAGCGGTTTGTCTGGATCCCATTCGTTGAAGCTGAGCTGAGACAGCTTTTTTGGGTTTTGCTGTTGTTGTTAATTTTTCTAGAATGAAAAATACTA
The DNA here is from genome assembly GCF_036013445.1 of Caloenas nicobarica. Lineage (NCBI taxonomy): Eukaryota > Metazoa > Chordata > Aves > Columbiformes > Columbidae > Caloenas > Caloenas nicobarica. The sequence goes on from NC_088266.1 coordinate 4,933,086, forward strand.
ACAGTGAGGCGGAAGGTGCAGCACATTTCTGGCACAGATGGAAGTCAAGTGTTCCTAAAGCTGCTGGCTTGATGGGGACCAAACTTTACAGCTAAGTTAATGTCTGGGGTTTTTTTTCCTTTTCTTTCATTCTTCCTTTTTCTCTCTCTTTCTCCCTCATGCTCTCTTTCTGTTTGATTTAGTCTTCACTTACCACAGATGCATTTGTAAATTGTAACAGTGCTGGACTGTTCCTGTGGTCAGTTAAACAGTGCTGGTCCCCCAAAGGTGAATCCTTGGTGTTAGACAGAGGATGCTGTCACATCTCTGTGTGTCATTTATGTTGCAAACCCCAATTTTTTTAAAGAGGCAGATGCAAAGTAAGTAGAAAAATGAAGAACACTGATCCATTCACAAAAGTAATCTATTTTTAGATGATTACAGTACATAACATCCCTGAGTGAAATGGAGTTATCATCCAAACCTCTAATTTTCAAGTAATCACTGAGCTTGGAGTGTTGTTGTGCTATTACCAGCAGTAGCCAGCATTTGAAAAGGAGGCAGCAGAGAGTTTCTGTTCATACGCAATCAAAAATATTTTTGTTCAATGGCATGTTTAAAAGCTGAAGGATCAGAATCATACCTCGTGAATCCTTGTCTAAATCAGTGGCAGCAGAGCAAACGTGTAGCAAAGAAGGGAAAAAGTCTGATCATAAAAAATTGCAGAGCCGCCATGCAAGAGGCATAATACAGTAATTTGCAGGTTGGGATGAAAAAACATCAGTGCTCAATTCTGCATATTGAGCTATTAAGTGTAAGTTATTATTAACAATATAATTGCTCAGGTCAGGTGCTGGTGGCAAGAGATTTCATATGATAAATAACCTTCCACATAACTCAATGCTGTTCACTAGTGTTTGAGAACAAATGAGGTTGGTTATGTCTGGGAATGAATTTGTGAAAACAGCCTGTACCAAAGGGCCTGGAGAGTTGAAAGGGCAGGGTAAGATGAACATAAATGTTTCACAGTGCAGAATAGCAACATTTTGCTACAGGATGCAAAGTCGCGGAGTCTCACACACATGCCGTAGCACAGATTGCTTTTGCATGTACTGTCTTCAGGTAACATTGAAACTACCAGCTCAATTTTCAGTATTGAAAATACAGAGTAATTGTCACTTTAAATGTAACTTAGTGGAGCACACACAATTCCCTTGAGACACTTAACAATTCTTTAACCATTACCAACACAGTACAAGTCCTCTTCCTCATTATTTCCAAGCTAGATTGTTAAACATCTTAGACAGTTTTGGAGGAATAATAAACCCAAAAAGATATCACGAAAACAACCTTATCTCCTTAAATATCAGAGAGGAATTAATATCCCTTAACACCTTCCACAATTCTCTTATTGCGAACGGGTGACTGTGCTGGCTTGCTAAAAAGAAAAAACGGGAGGGAGGAGAACGCAGCCATTGGGGAAGCTCCAGCTCCCTAAATATATTTCCATATTGAGTTATTTGCAGTCTGTGTCTCGATCAGTGTCGGCACCCTTTGGAGAAGTTTTGCTCCAGATACCTTAGTTCAGTTTTGCTGCTGTACCAAAATGCTCTGGCCTTTTCCATGTGCCACAGGGAACCCAAAGTGCATTCCAGGAGCCAAATGCATGACTCAGATGTTTCTTTCTTACTCCAGTGACTTGAACTGTGGACTGCTCATAGCGCCGCAAACCCAAACCTGCAATGGACTCAGCAAAAAGCTCTTCAGTGGCAGGGAAGCACAAGTGGAAGTGGCTCTGCACATTCACAGAATCCCAGAATGTCACGGATTGGAAGGGACCTCGAGAGATCATCCAGTCCAACCCCCCCGCCGGAGCAGGAACACCCAGATGAGGTTACACAGGAAGGTGTCCAGGCGGGTTTGAATGTCTGATGAGAAGGAGACTCCACAACCTCCCTGGGCAGCCTTGCATTCAGCGTGGCTGTGCTACAGGTAGGACTCTCCAGCGCCTGGCGTGTTGCCCTGGTCTCATTTTGGGTGCGTGCACCTGAGCAGTGCAGGTGTCTCTGCTCAGAGCTGCCCTGTCCACCCCAGTCTGTTACAAGGGCCTGTAAAAGGCCAGAGCAGCATCCTCATGGTGCACAGCACCGTCGTCTGGCGGGATTTTGCTGAGAGAAGAGCCCAGTTCCCCTCGCAGCGCTGCTGAAGCGCAGCCTCTCCTGCGCGCCTTGTGTCCGACCCGACCGGGCTCCAGCTCCGCCGGCGACCGGGGCAGCTCCCGCAGGCGGAGCCTCCCCCGCGCTCCCCCCGGCGCTTGGCGGCGGGTCCCCCCTCCCCTCCCCTCCCCTGCCCGGCGGCGCCCGCCCGCCCCCCGCCGCTTCCAGGAAGCCGCCCCCCCCCGGGCCGGCCGCGCCGCGCCGTCTGGGGCCGCCGCCGGGCCTGGGGCAGGCGGGGGAGCGGCGCGGGGGGGCGGCTGGCACAGCGCCCACCGCGGTCGTGCCCTCGGCTGCCGGCCCTGCGGTTCTCCCCGCTCGGGAGGGGGCCCGAGGGGTCCCCCCTTCTCCTTCACAGCCCGGCGGGGCGCAGAGAGGCTCAGCCGCTCTGTGTGACCCGGGTGGGGAGGAGGCGGTTGTACTGGGATAAATACCGCCCCCAGCCCTTGAAGGGCAGGAGTGTGGCCCTGGAGTGGAGAAGGGCAGACAGGGGCTTGTTCTGCAGCATTTATTAATGTAATTACACAGGATTTAAATGAGCAAGTGTTTCCTACCGAAAAATAATCACTATTGTTACCCCAAGCTGGACTATTCTCGATTGCCTTGATCTATACGCTTAAAATGTCAAACCCAGTGTAGAAGCAAAGACTCAAAAAATCTAATTCTCAGTCTAAAAGAAAATCCCTTTAGAGAATGTGTGTGTGGCTGTCTGGCTCTCTGTGGTGCTGAGAACCTACAGTTCCCATATGAAAACAGACTCATGTTTCTGTGTTTTACTTCTCCCTTCCACAGGATCTGTCCGTTGTTCTTGTCTGGATCCATCGCTGACTCAATCTGCGTCCATGGAAAACTTGTGAATGTGGCTGCCCAAGAGCCGTCCAAGGTGTTGGGGCTGTTACCCTGCTTCAGAGAAAGGGAACTGAAACGTGCCCAAGGTCACCCAAGGAAATCTAGATTAGCACCTGAATCATTCATTCTGGTCATAGAAATGCTAATTTCATCAGCCAACATCTGAGCAGAGGCTGCATGGGAGATGTAGGTATTTCTGGTGCTGGTCCTACTCTGTTAAGCTCAGTGGTAAATTTCACTGGCAGTAGAATGAGGTCTAACCAAATATTTTCTTTGGGTCTGATTCTCTTTTCATTAATGTTGCATTATGTAAAACTGATGTAGGTAATTAGACTTTTTATTTAATCATTTTCTATTTTTTTTAAATTATTGGGGAATTATTCAACAAACATGCTGATTTGAGATATTCCAATCTGTTACAAGAAATGATTGTCAAACTTTTTTTTTTTTTTTTTGGTGCAGTCTTTTACTTTTGCATTCTTTACAGCAGGAGTAGCAGATAACGGGGCTGGAATGTCCTCCTTGATTGTTCATGTTCGTTCTCTGTGTCAAGCAGGATAAAACTCCAGCTAATCCTGCCATAAATTTAGGTATTCCTAATCCTTCAGTATTCCCACTTTTCTTCAGGCGTTAGACATGTAATCAGTCCTGTGCCAAAAAAAGAATATTAAAGAAAAAGTTGGGATTGTAAGCAGCTATAAAAAATGAAAGAAGTACAGATTGCTCAGTATTGCTCAAGTTCAGATGGATTTCATAGCTCTCCCCTCTAACCTGTTTGCCTCTGCAGTCCCTTAGCACAGGAAAAAATTATATTTGGGAGCATGCGGAGGTCTCTCTTGGGGCTGTTTACATAGCTCAGTACTCTTAATACAGTGGTGTGGTGGCGCTTTGCCCCCTCTCATGGTCATGTCCATTAAAGGTTTATATCTCTGCTCTTTGTACGAACAGTAGAATTGGACAAGTGCCCCAGCTAATGCACATCCTCCTGGAGCCACACAGAAAAGAATCGTTCCAAGAGAGAGGTGACCTGTTGAGAACGGCTGCTCCACAAGCAGGGACCGAGTTTGAAGATAGGCTGCTTGTTGTGAAGGTTTGTGTTGTCCCTCGGGGTATCCGAAGAGAAGGACGTGTGGGGTTTCGAATGGGAGGGCACAGGCAGAACCCGAGGTGAAGTGCAGCTGTGGTTCCCAGCTCGGGGCTGTGCTGCTCAGTGCTGCTCCACGCACATTTCCAGATAATCAGGTCTTTCTGCTGGGGTCTGTGGGCTCTTCCATCCCCGCCGTCCCTCTGCTGCTGGGCTGTTTGGAGCCAACCTGGGGAATCATCTCTGTGCACCACAGGCACGAAGACATTGGGTATTTTCTCCCACTGGGAATGCTTTGTGGACTTGTGTCTGCTATGTCTTCCTGGCTGATGTGGAGGCTTTACAAGCAAGCCAGCTGCTGGGAGGAGGCCGCAGCCACACAGCTCCCAACATCGTTTTTTATAAACGCCAAAATAGACAATGGGGGAAAAAACCAGAAATAAACAAGCTGGCTGCTTTTGATTAGGAGGAGGCCTTCTTCAGTCTGCACTAAAAGCACTCGTGTTTGCTTAACAGTACAAATAATTAATCACGTGAAAGTGGATTCCTGGACCAGGATAAGATGACAGGACCTTTTACTTGCTCCCAGAGGTCCATTTCTGGTGGGTTCCACAAGCATCTTTCCGGCATTCTCTGGAGGAAGAAGCCCGTACAAGTGTACAGGGATTAGTGAAATAGTTCCATTCTCATCAGCAGTTCTGGATCAGACCCACTGCGCAAGTTTCCCTGTTGTCTTCAGTCTGCATGAGGTTGCTCCCTTTTGTGCTTGGATGCTGCTAAAATAAGATTATGGGACTTCCTCTGTAAATCCATGAATCACGGTGACCAACCTGACTGGCCTTAGGGACGGGTTTTATGCCTTGATCCTGTGGCTGCACACTGATTTTCACACTTGGCAGCAAAGCACATTTCTTCCTTGTTTAGCAAACAGTGGGTTATCTAGCATAAAACCCGGTGTCATCTGCAGGTTCTACCAAGGGCCTATAAAATTAGGGTTTCTTGACTTTTATTCCCAGCTTCTCTACCAACTCTCCAAGGGTCTCAGTTTGTGCACCTATAGAGTGAGGATAGACATCCCGATGTGCCTTACAGGAATGAATCGTGTGATGGCTGATTGATAAATGTCTGTGCTACGAGATGCGCAGATGAGGGATGTAGCTGTGAACAGTTCTTGCTGCTCTTATTAGACCCTGTTAACAGAAGGGAGAAATAATTCTATGCTGCCTTGCTTTAAATGGCGCAGAGCGTGAGACACAGATGCAAATGAAAACCGTTCAGATTGTTTCTCTTCTCTTTTCCCCTGCAGAGAACCCGGCTCTGATTCTGCTGTCATGCTGGTGTGGAAGAGCAATTTGAGTGGCATCAGAGGATTTCTATTGACAGAAATCCACGATACGCAGAGGTATCAAGGGGCCCTGTATTGGACCTTTTCCACTTTCCAGGGTGAACATGTGGACTTCTCTTAAGCAGACAAGTCTCAACAGGCCACTTCTTTGTCCTTGCCCCCCCCCTCCCCTTTTTTTCTTTTGGCATAAATTTCAGAATTCTACTCCATAAATGCGTCTTCCAAAAATGCAAATGGAGATGGGCATTAAAATAAGCCATAGTTAAACTTTTTAGAGAGACTTTTCCACTTGCCACTGATAATCCCTTCCAAATTGGCAATAATATATGGATTTTGTTATCCCTAGGGAGGCACCTTTGCTTGTATTTATCATGATTGATAATGATAACTTCATTAATCTTGAAACATTTGCAAGATTAGAAGAAAATATTTGTTGCTGGTCCCCTTCTAGACCATTCTGCTTTTTTAAAAAAGAAATGTGGAAGCAGCTTCTCTAACAAATGTTTTTACTCTAGATTTTTCCCTTCCCCTCATCATTTCTGCCAGAAGGGCTGGAGAACTGTGGTCAATGGCATCACTGAAGGACACGTGGGCTGACAGACAGTAAGTTTGCTGCAGCAAATATTGCCGTCTTTTCCAACAGAGGCAAAACAAATCACGTGTTGTCGGTGGTAGTGCAGGTCAAGCATGAAGTTTTGCCAGCTCCCCAGTCTGAAGCAGAAACAGGAATCCAAGAGCGAAGGGAGACTGAATAGATGGCTGACTGACCAGCTGCCGGCTCAGAGCTGCCTGTTGAATTTTGTTATCTGCTTAGGTCTATTTTTCTATACTACTTTTATTTTTTAAGTGTACGCAGTCTCCCAGTTTTCTGTTACTATAGTTTATATTATATTTGCAGTGCTAGAGCCGTTCATTCCTCAGGAAGTCCTAGAACTTCATGGGCGGTAGGCAGAGACTCTCCAGGAGACTTCAGGAAAGCCATCAGTCTCCAAAATAACCTGGGGCAAGAAAGCAGAAAGTATTATTGAGACTTACCTACAAGAGCCAGAGTTTGAAGATATACTGGGAAGTAGGAGATGAGAGGAAAATAAAAACAGCAGCCCAGGATCTCCTTGAAGAAAGATATTTATGTCCTAAGTTGTAAAACTAGCCAAGCTCCCCAAAGAAACAGCAGTAACAGAATTTAGCTGTTGGAACCCAAAGACGCATTGTTCTGATTTAATAATTAATGTGGAGTTAATTGAGGCTTTTACTGAAGTGAAACAGGATAAAAGAAACCCGCCAGTCTGGACGCCATGGTTCTCGGAGAACAAGTTCATTCTGCTCCCCAGTGACCCTCTGCCGCACTCCGCTCCCCCTTTTCTTTCCCCCAAAATGGGTGTGGAGCGTGACGGCTTCTGCTCTTCTGTCCCCAAAACAAGGAGACAAGGGGGTGGTCGCAGAGGCCCCTGGGTGTGGGGAAGGGGGAGCTACGAGAGAAGTGAGTCTGGTGTGAATGGAGCTTCCTCCTTCCCTCTCCTGGGCCATTGTCTGACAGGGATTTTCCATATATGCTCCGACTTGGGAATTACTGAGCCGTGCAGCAGCCACAAAGAACGCCAAAAGGCAGCAAAACAGAGAGAGACACAGGGAGAAACTGGCTCCACGTTATCTTTAAGAAAGTAAATAATGACATGGCTTTGCAGCTTACAATTTAGTGCTTTAAAAATTGAGTCACACAGAATGTATCCAGAACAAAATGGCTTTTAACCCCTTGGAGGTTATGCGATGTGAATAGATACTGCTCAGGTTGTTGGGAAACATGGCAACATTTTGGTGTCAGGGTTGTTAGCTACTAGAGAACGGAATGATCAGAGAACATTTCAGGTTAGAGCATGGCTGCTAGTTTTTAGAATCTCTGGAAGAAAGGCCAGAGTGGCCTTCATCTTATTGCAGTCAGGGGAGGTCTTTATACCAATTTCGAGGACCTTGGATAAGAATTTATCAGCTTATGATGAAGGAAAAGCTGGTTTTTATAATTTTATTTCTGATTATAACAGTACTAGTGGAACCTGAGGTACTAGGACAGATGAGTCTTGGAGTGTATCTGCCCTGAATTCTGGCCCATGCATTTTCCAGCCCTGGGTCCATGTTTTGTGGAAGAATGCAGCCTTTGTTTCAGCCTGTTTTCCCTCGCTTTCCGTTTTCAATTGCTGCTTTTAGTTTTCCATCTAAGGTCTCTGTGTTTTTCACCCCTTTGCACTTTAGCCACCAGTGATCCTCTCCCCAGTGTCCCGTAGAGGAAGAAGCGCCTTAGCGCTCATTTTGCCGTGACATTCCAGTTGAGGTCTTGTTGCCCTAGCTGGAAGTCAGATGATACTGGAAACGGGGGAGAACCTTTGCCCATTTTCCTGTTTAGTAACTGCTTTTCAACAACTGCCTTTGAGGCAGAACTTAATTTATTTAAGTTTTCCCTTTATTATTTTAGGTTCACTGAACACAGTGAGTGAAAACTCCTGCCTGGAGCACAAAGAACTTGCAAAGCAAAGCTCCTCTACATCCTGGTGCTCAATGGGATCATCAACAGAAGCAAGGTATGGAACACTTGGGATTCAGACTCTCTTTGGAAATGGGAATGCTGGAACATTGGGTTGTTTTCCTTCCAAACGAGTGGGGTGACATAATTGATTACTAAGTTTGCAGAAAGGGCTTTTTTACCACGTAAGTCCACATGTATATATGTAGCCCTGAAAACCACCTAGGATGTCATCTCCAATGTATCCGCTGTCCTTAGAACACTTGGCTCCAGCCCTTCATGCCGTTACCAGCCACTTAAACCTCGACCAACACTCCCGTATGTCTGAATATACCTTTCTAAAAAGGGATCTATTTTTCATCCGAGTATGATGCATGAGGGGTTCAAAGAAAAGCAAGATGTGTGGGATGAGGATCTGGTTGTGGTCATTGTTGCCAAATAAGCCAATTTGAGAAAAAAACCCCAAAATTGCAGCTGTGGGATATTATTATTTATGTGCAATCCCATAGTAGCCAGAAGCCCGTATCGCAGATTAGAACCATGCTGTAACGCGCTGAACTCTTGCTCTCTACAACCCTTAAATTCTTGTGGTTGTGTTTTCATTTCTGGTTTTAGTTTTGCTTTTTTGTTGTTGTTGATGCTGGTATGTTTTGTACTGTTGTCACTTCCTCTGGGGATTTATTGATTCTGCATTTGGGTGAAATTTTGAACCGCAGTTGGTGCCACTTTAGCTTTGTTGCCATTTAAGATAATAAGTTGGTCTAATTCTGTTCACAGAATAGTGGCTTCTATAGGAATGGAGTTATGCCACTGTTGGTAGTTTTGGAAAATCATTTGCAAGTGTGCGCCAAACCCCTGGATGGTTTCTTGTTTAGAAATACAAAAATCAGAAGAAAAGAATGGATCCACTGATGTAGTTCCTAAACTGCTCATTGTATGACTTTATGCAACTCGTTTAATTTCTTTGTGCCACAGTTTATCTATTAAAAAAAATAGCGATATCTATTTATTTCTTACAATAGGTTGAGAAATCTAAGAAATGTTAGCAATAAACTTTTGCTCCTGTGAAAGTAACAGAACAGCAAAAGAGGGTGTTATTTACAATTTCATGTTTAATTTTTCATGTAATTGACATTGTTATGGTGCTATTTGGAATTAAGCTGCTACTAAATAGTGGACTGAAACAGAATTCAAGAGACTCTTGATCTTGGCATGTGGGAGGTTCTAATGTGACTCCAGAGTTTCTCTTTCATTTGCTTTGGCAGTTGAATTGAGTCTTGTTGGACATGCAACCCCAGACAGGACACATTGTGCAGCTTCCATGGGTCCCACTTGCCTGTTCTCCGCAGTCCCACCAGGCTGCTCTGGTTTAGACACATTAGGTCCGGCCCTGCGGCCACACAGGGGTTACCAGGTGGGCCTTGGCCTTGTCTGTCTCTGTGTAGGAGATTCTGTGGTTTTGGCCTCGTCCGTGTAGAGAAGGGCATTGATTGTGCTGTGCTTTTACATGAAAACTGGCCCATAAACAAAATAAATCGCAGACCCAGCTGGAGTTGGAGCTGTGAAAGCAAGCGGCACTGGAAAATGAGCCTTGTTTGCGGAGATTTACTGAAATGAGCCATATACTTGCACCAATATATATTATCTCTGTGTGTATGCTTACCTGTATCTGTACATGTGTGTATATTAGAAGGCTAGAAATCTAATGGTCCTAGAGTAAACATATAAAGCTTTGGGGAAGAAATGAGCGTAAATGACAAGGAAACTATTTCCTTCCCTAATGAGAAAATGAAAATAAATTTAAAAAAAAAGGGGGGGATGGAAATGAAAACACACACTAGCATATTCTCGGAAGAGAATACTGTCAGCTGGACTGGAGGTGCAAGTAGGGACACATCTGGCTTCCAAGGCTTTCTCAGGACTGTGTCTGCCATTGCCTTAGAACATCAGCTTGGCTGAGGAGAGCAGATCCCACATGAAGTCCCCTTCTCAAGGTCCCACAGACCTTAGGAAGGGCTCCGAGGGCACATGTGCATGAAAGAGAAACAGGGAGAATTTAATTCAGACTTTCAAACACCCAAAGGGGGGTTAATACCCATTAAGAAAAAATCTTCTGTCCATTAGAAAATCCTTTGCCTCCCTGCAGGAGAGAGGAACCTGGGAACTGAACAGAATGTAGACTGTAAGAGCAAACTGTAACCCAGTGAATTAGTCTTAACTATAGCGAAAACAGCACTTGTGTAAATGAGGCCCCTAAGGGCCGATAACCAAGCAGTAAAATGCTACAGGAGGGAAGTAAGTCAGGGCTGTAAACCTGGGAAGTCAGGACTGGGTAGCCAGGATCTGGAGCATAAAACAGGAGAGATTAAAGGATGACAGATGAGGGCTGGGAACAGTGCATGAATCCCTACCAGCATAAGGGTTCTAATTCCAGTGTCCTAAAGACAGGCTTGTTCCTCTGAGTACTGCCCCGTACCTGAAAATGACTGAGGTGCCCACGGAGAACTTGTGAGGAGAGTAGAAGAGTAAGCGATGGATGATAAATAAAATAACACCATATAATCAAATCAACATTGAGTGTATTTGATTTAGGAGGACACCAATGAATAGAGAAGGTGAAGATAGCAGCAGGGTGAGAGTTGCTGTTGGATGGGACTGTGGCTTGAGTGAGATATAGTGCAAGCCCTAAATTACCATCATCATTATTTTTTGGCTGGGCTGCGTTGTGACATCAATACCAATTTACACTCTGGGTGAGTAGCACTTACTACCTTCTTGTCTTCATAAATTGTGCATTGTCCTTATTTATTTGCTTCCTTGTCCCCTTCCTCTCCTCCTGCATTGCCTCTCTCCTTCTTTATAAGCATAACAGGGATGGTGTATCCTTGCTGTGTCCTTGATGAGTTTGACATTTAACCCCAATCATGGATCCCCAGCTCCACTCTCTTTTGTGCCAGCTATGGGAATGTTCAACTCGTATTCTTTCTTGTGAGGAGGATGGTGTGTACAAAAGGAGGCAAGATTGGCATTATTATTGATAGACATGTTAGCAAGTGATTCTTTTATCATCATAGAGCTGGTAGTTCCATGATACTTTGTGTTCCTGTTTTTGTCTGTGAAAGATGCCTTAAAGTAAACTGTGTTAAGTCATTCTCTATGACTAAAAGTATCAAAGGAGATTGTACAGGTGAGATCTAATCTTCCATCCTTCTACAAGAAGAAAAGCACAACTTTCAGACAAATGATACACACCCAATAATTTGTGCTTCTAGTAGAAACACCACCAATCTGCTAGCTCCTTGGTATGGTGGCAAACCAGTCTGCAGCAGACACCAGGGTTGCGCAGTTCCCAATCACTCGTCCTGGCTGCGGCCGCTGTGGTGCAATCAGCCCGGACTGTCACTGTGTCCATACTTGACTCGCCCAACGCAGTTCCCATGGGCTTCTCACCATCCTGGAGACACCATTACCTCACACACCACCCCTGGGCTTGATGGCCAAGATTACAGGACTGTTCCTTGGGCCACGTGGGCAGGTTCGTGCTGTGAACGCGTCACCTTTTTGCTCTGGAGGCTGAAGCGTTCTGCGAATCCCCAGGTCCAAGAGAGTAGCTTCTCCCTCCTGCCCTCCTCCTGACCCCAACCTGAGCTGGAGGAGCCGCTCCGGCTCAAGGTCACAGATAATTCATGTGGTGTCGTGCTGTGTCATTCACGACGAGCGACTGAATCACTATGATGAATGGGGAAGGGTCAGTTAGAGCGCTAACCCTAGGAACAAATTTGTGGGGCCACCACTGTCATTTTATTTAGGGTCTGTACAGAGCCCTCCAGGCTCTCTGCCTCAAGAATGAACAGCTCATCCCTGAAAGGAACTCAGCTTTTTCCTCAGGGCTTTTCCCCCCCCTGGCTCTAGGAGAAGAAGAGACTGAGAAAGATTTGCAATTCTGTAAAAATTATGAGCACAAAGGGTAGTTCATCTAATTGATAAGAAGCCTTAAATCTCATTTTTCAAGGGTTTATAATGTGGCACTGAAAACTGCTGAAATTTGACATTCAAAACTCATCTAGGAAGCAACACTTTTCTTCCCATCTCTCTTTTAAAAAGAGGTTATTTTCTCACATCATTGTGGGCCTTTTCTGCTCTGCACTCTCCCCTCTGCCCCCCACTCCCCCCAAGTTCTAATTCCTGGCAGAGTTCCCCAGCAATTGCTCGGGAGGGCTCTGAGCGCTGCCATTTTTTCTCCCAGTGGAAGCTGCATTCTGGCATTTTTCTGGAATTAAAAAAAAAAAAAAAAATCTCAGGATTTTCTTGCCTGAAACAAAGAACAAATGATGTAAAGGCTTGAACAGATTCCTGCAGTGCTATGTTCTTTGCACCTATGACCTACATATTAGTTAAAATCATATCTGCAGCGGGCCCACGAAAACACCTTTAAAACAATTCATTTGCATTTTAGGTCAGAAATTAACCTGTTTATGTAAGGGTTTTACTCCACTGACTGTACCAATGTAATTGAAGCCATCTCTAAGCTCTGCTACGATAACGCACATATCATGATGGCATAGCTGCATCCTTTTAAGGGTTCTACTTAGAGAACTTTCCTGATTAAATCATGTTCTTCTGTCCTTTCTCAGGTGTGAAATTTGCCACCCCTCCTTAGGCAGAGTTTTCCCTGAAGTCAATGAGAGTTTTGCCAGACTGGGATCTGCGTTGTCAGGACTCTTGCTCCCTCCTGGCCTCTCCTCTGCGTGCACAGCAGTATGACTAAAATTCTCCATGCTTATCTCATTGCCATTTTTTATTCACCTGTTTTGGCAGCGCTAGCATCATATCCCTGGCCAACAAGTTCTTAGGCTGGGATGTGCTCCGGTAAAATTCCCTCAGATTCTGCTGGAAAGTTTGCCCACCTCAGGTCTGCAGGCACAGCCACAAAGCCCCTTTCTCATGTTTCCATACTTCCAAAGCAACTTATATTTTAATAAAAAGATACTGCAGGTAGTTACTCCACAATATGGATTAGACCCCCCCTTAGCCGCTTAGGAGAAGCAAACATAATTTAAATGGCAGATAGTTTTGTCATTTGAAAATTAGCTACTCTGTATCTGAAATAACCCTTTTTTGTGGTTGTTGGCATGGAAACAAGTGTAGTCTGCAAGTCCTTCTCCAGACATCATTGTAACTCCAGTAGAAGGCATCGGGAAACTGGGGAAAGTTTATGCGAGACCTGAATGTTACTTGTGACGTGTTCTTTGGTGTTAGGCTGAGTCTAGTCAGATACTTTGTAGATTGCTGTGCTTAATTTTTTCTGCAATGCAAGCTCAAGAGGAAAAAAAAAACTCCTCAATATATGTCTTGATGATATGAGGCGAAACACCATCGTTTTATGATAACCTGTGGCATTTTACTGAAATGTCATGGCTTGAGATACAATCTGCCTGTCCCATCCCAAATGGTTTCCAGGAGGGCAAAATTGAAAGTGGGACCCTGATGATAAATAAGTGAGATTTTTACCTGTCTTGTTGAAATACAAAAAGCCCTTTATCCTACTCAGCTGGAGCGCGGCTCTTGATGACTCAGGACTTTTCCGATGTCTAACGCCTGTACCTGTGTGTCCAAAGGTCACAACAGAAATGTGAAAATCTCAGGATGGAAGCTGTTAATTGCTAAAACATTCAGAAAAACACCAATATTGATGTGCAAAATGCTAGTAATGGTGCAGTTGTGCCAGCAACGCATCTCGGCGGCTCATCAAGATGAGGCCACCATTTGTGACCCTGTTCTGTGGTGTTGTTGCCCTGACAGTTCCTGTCGGTTGACGCTTTGGTGTGCTGGTCTTGACTGTATTTGCATGTGCAGCTTGCACGGTTTATTTTTGCTCTTTGCGCGTTTCGCTCTCTCCCGCTCCTCCGTGTGCCCTCGCCGTGCTTCTCCAGCCTTGAATTACCCCGCGGGTGGGTTCAGCAGCTCCCGCTGTGCGGGGTTTTGCTCCTGTCACTCCGCACTCACCCGCGACGCCGCCTCGCGTGTTTCCCAGGCGCGGCTCAGCGCCTCCAGCCTTTCCCAAGCGTCTGTTTCCAGGCTATCGCCCCGCAGAGCCTCCCCCGTCCCCGCCGCCCGGCCCCGGCCGCCCGGGGAGCGCGGAGGCGGGCGGGCCGTGCCCCGCCGTGCCGGGCCCCGCCGTGCCGAGCCCCGGGGGAGCCAGCGGCCGGGGCCGCCGCGCTAATTGCAACGTGTCGGCGGCTCATCAGCGTCTCGGCTCCGCTGCCAGGGCGACTCCGACCGCGGCGGCGGCGGCGCCCCGGGGGGAGGCGGGCGGCGCCAGCCCGGGCCGGCCCCAGGCAGCGCTCCCGGAGCGCAGCCCCGCCGAACCGGGCCCCACGCGGGCTCCGGCTCGGCGTTTGCTTCTCCTCCCAAATTTCTCCCCCACCCCCGGCCCGCCGAGCTCTTGGCTGCAGCCGCGGGCGGCTGTGGTGCCGCCGCTCCCCGCCTGGAGCTGCCGGCGGCCGCGGCGCCGCCCGGCCCGGCCCCGGGGCTGCTGCCCCGCTCGCTCCGAATGGAGGAGATGGCAGCGGAAAGCTGGAAAACCCTCCCCTGGTTCCCGTTCCCGTTGTTAAGTAATTCTGCACGATAAACCATTCCCAGAGATGGCGCTAGGATTAGGGTAAAACCTCCCTCCGTACCTATTTTGATTTCATAGAAGAGATAATCGGATTACTCGCAAAGTCCATCTGATATAGTGCCGTACATGTACACTCTAATATTGTTTTGTCTCCCTGTGGATTCACACACGGTACCAAATAGACACTTTGAAATGTTGTGCATCTGTAGCACCTATTTTTGGTACTTTTTTTTTTCTTTAAAAAAGAAGGTGTGTAGTCACCATAGAGATTAAAGGAGAGCCTTTTCTGAGGGGTTTGCAGGTCTGTAGGAAGGGCGTGCATGTAAAGTGTTGGTTGGAAGGTTCAGTTTTCATGCTTTATGGATTTATGGTGAGATTAGTTAAAAACTGAGCTGTGTAAATTCTTATATACACATACAATAGTCTACAGACCAAGCATATATATTACTCTTACTGGTTGCAGTTCTGAGAATGTTAAAAGTACTGTGAATTCCCAGGAGAAAAATTAAAGCAGCTTTTATTTCCTACTGGGGTGTTGTATGGTGAGAGGATTAGGGAAGGTGGGTCAATGCGTTGCTCGATATCAGAAACTCATATCAGACTCATATGTGGTTCTCATTTAACCTTTTAGGCATACGTGTGAAGGTTTTGTTGACAGTATATACCGAGTGTAGCTTTCAGAAGAACTGGGAGTATAGGTTTTACAGGGTTTGAAGATAAAGCTTGCGTTAGCTTTGGCTATTGAAGTACGCGGGAGATGCAGATTTGAGATTAATGACATGAAAGTGGGAGGGGAGACAGAAGTATGAGACTTTGGATACTGTCATAATTAGTGCTCTTTTTTAGCAAGACCTCTGGATGCTTCTCATCTCAGTAAAAAAGGCTGTGTCCGGCGCCTAAATTTAGGCACCCAGGTTTCAAAAACGCTGCCTTCCTGGCTTGTTGTCACGGTCACAACAGCTCTGTGACAGATCTGGAAACAGAACCCCAGAGTTCTGACCCCTCAGCCTCTTTCTTGCCTCAGGCCGGAGGGGAAGGAACTGTGGAGCTATAACCAAAGGAAGAAGAAGCACCTAATGAAGATGGCGCAGGAGCCAACTTACATGCCTGGAAGGGAGAAGCGCAGAGCTGGAACTGAAAAGATGAAGGACCTCATTGAACCTGAAGTGCCTCATTAAGTGCAATACAGCTCCTGCCTGTGCAGTGGCAGATTTTTAGGAGATCTGTGCAAAGCTCAGACTGGGGAGGCTGGGAGATCTAGGGGAAAACACTTCCCCTTCGCGAAATACTGAAGTCAAGTATCATTATACATAAGGAATTTAATTATTTTGTGCTTAGTAGGTAGTAAGTAACACACACGGTCTGTTTTAGAACAGTGGAGCTGCCTGTGTATAAGGGAATCTCTTGATTCTAAAATGCCAAATGCTTCCTCTGTGCCTTGTTTTACCACAGACGAGTTGCGTGTGAGAAGTTGATTTCCCTGCATCTTTGTGCGCAGAATTGTAAGGCAGCAAATATCCACTGGGTCGAACACTGTGTGGTGAAAACAAAAGCAGAATAGATAGAATAAATTGATTTTGAAATTCAACTATGTATTGAAATATTCAGGAATATTGAGTAGAAAAATGGTTTTGTGACGTTCTTAGTACTTTGGGGCACTGCTCCTGAAGCATGGTGGGGTTTTTTTGGCATCACTGCCATGCACATCAGAAATCACACTAATATTTGCCCATGTTTGGTGCTTCCCTGGCTTCCCACAGTATGACCAGAAAGCTGAGACAGGGCTGTTTGGCAAGTGTTCCATGAAGTTCAGATGATGGTTGCTATTGCTGTGCAAAGAAGCATTGTGAATTAAATCAACGGCATGTTGGCTACGGGAAAAGAAGAGAAATGGATCTGGAGAAGGACATCTGCTCACAGTTCTGACCTCTTGGGAAGAGAGTGACTCAGGAACTCCTGCCAGTGTTGCTACTGTAGTGTTGAGATTTCAAGATGTGAGAACAGGAAGTGCACTGGTCCTTTTAAAAGGTCTCAGCCACGTGTGCTGCTCAATTTATCTTCCTGTCTGGTCCTACACTGATAGCATTTACCCTCGTAGGGACCATTTCTCTGTTATTATTCAGATTAAGCTGGCAAGGTTTGAGCAAATGATGCAGACCGGATTTCCAGAGACTTGTTGGAGAATGGTTTGCAAGCAGACTGCTCAGCTGAAGAGCCCTCGGCTGCTTTTAACCATTAACTGGACGCTGAAGTCCAGTTCCACGTTGGCTGTCAAGTAATTCCCTGAGATATCTGGCTGCTGCTTTTAAACCCACAGAAACTTTGCTGGACAAGTTCCACTGTAACCTCCCCTGGACGTCTTGTCATTGCTTCACCAGAAATTTTAAACACTTCTGCACTTTGGTTTCATCTTTTGTGTGAGAGCTGGTCTTCGGCCAGGGCACGGAAATATCGCCAGGTTTGGGTCCGAGAGGGAGCATGGAGACGGTGTTTTGACAAGTCCTGCCTGTGGCGTGCTGGCCACTTATTTTACAGAAAGCATGGCCTTGGCAGGTGTCGATGGCAGCAAAACAAATCTGGAATAGGTTGTGATAAAGGGATTTCTCTTGGGAAGTGGAAAAAGGAGCGATAAATATCTTAAAAGTGATCACGGAAGAGTGAAGATATGCTTGTTGGAGCACTCGGGAGCTGTCCTCTAATGCACCAAAAGTTGCAAGACAACTTGAGGGATGGGTGAAAGCGGAAGAAGATTTCCATTAAGTGCTTTTTCATTTTTTTTTCTTTCCAAGGATAGAAATTTGCCTGCCCCAGTGACTTAAAATAAATTTCCCAGGATTTTGGGTCCCTAGGTCCTGAAGGAACAGTTGGCCTTTCTACTAAACGCAGTGAATCTGCAGCCCTGATTTCAGGTATTCTCTCAGTTGATCTGGGTGATTTGAACCTGGTGGCTCCATTTCATCCTTATTTTTGGGTCTTTCTGCAGCTGAATAACCTTTTGCTCACTCATTTGGTTTTTCAGTGTCTGCTTCCAGTCATGATCTCAATCCTCGATTTCAAAAGGAGTTAGATGGTTTTTTCTAGCCTGGTCTGCAGCTTTAAACTGGAGAGTCCAAGTTGGGAGCGAGCTAGGAAAAAATCAGAGCAGCGATGGCAAAAGCATGGGGAATGTGATCAGGTGGAGAGAGAACCAGCGAAAAGCCCAAGGTTTGTGTCCAGTAACCAGAAACATGTACACAGTGCAAAATGGTTGCTCTTGCTGGTGTAAAGATTCTCATTTCTGTATGTTAGTGTAATTTGGTGATAGACTGGAGAGGTTGCTACTGTGATCCATAAATCTTTGTTCTGAAGGAGTTCTGGGATGCTGCTGTTCTTCATTTTTTTTTTTCAAGGACAAATCTGATAAGTGATAAAGCATGCAATTATTTTGTTTATTTATTTTAATATGCCTATTACAGCTGTAATGTGACTGCAGATATAGGCCCTCCTCTGTTAGCATTTCCAACGTATACTCACTCTTCCTGGGTGGGGCCGAGCAGGGAGTTTTGTAACACAGGAACTCAGTGAGATAGTGGTAGGTGTGCTGGGGGTTTGTGTGTGAGCAACGGTTCAGCTTGATATCAGCCTGGGGTATGTTGTGCAGCATATGGACTTCCTAAACGACCGTGGGGCGGGTGTCCTGCTGCACTCGATTAGGCTGGTGTGCTTCTCTGCAGCGATATTATGCAGCAAGTAGTGAGATTTTAGCTGTGCTGCTCTTCACTTCTGACAGAAACGAACCCCGTGAAACATGGCCCTGGTGATGCTCCTGCAGCAGGTCATAAGAATTCAGGGTGGACATTTGGAACATAGCGTGAACCATGGATGTGTGGGATGTTACCCGGTAGACATAAGCATCATTGTGAAATGATCAGTGACTCACCAGTGCAGTATAATCACCAGAGACATGCCAAGCACCGAGCCATCAATCACTCCTGAACTGACAAAACACCCTTATGTGTGCTATGCCTGCCCAAAACCCTGTTATAAATCCTCTTGGAATGGAGGAACATGTGTTGCTTATAACACATATGCATACACAGGGGTGCCCTAAGCATGTCACATCATTCTGTTATTGATAGACAACATCGGGCCTCGGTGGGGCTGCTTGTGCCCGGCCAAATTGGCCGGAGAAAGTGTTCTGTAAAACTAAATATCCTGTGATCTCCAACCTGGGGCTCCACTGGAGCTGTTGCACATGTGCCCTTAATAATAGACACCTCCAGTGTGCACAGTCAGTCCTGGCCTCCCACAGCCTGGTTTATGCAGCAAGTATTGGGCATTCCATGAATCTGGGAAGGAGAAAAGTGGGATTGGGCTGGGACCGCAGGAGTGATGCAGTTGCCAGTGGAGTGTGTAAGGAGAGAGGAAGAGAACGTGGATCCAAAGACTCCTGTGAATGGGAGCTGCATAGAAAAGGACTCTTGGTGGGTAGTTGTCCTTCAATGAGAAGGCAAAGCTGGTCCTGCACCTCCTGACTTCACTTATCTGCAGAAGCTTGTGGTTTGCACAGACCTTGCAAGTCTGTTTGCAGACACCAGACATGCTCTGCCATCTGAATCTGTCAGTGCTGCTTTTGAAGTTAAGCAGATGTTAGTGCAAATGTTCCCGGGACACAATTGATAGAGTCGTGTTGAATGGAGAAGACCATGAGGCTGACATATGGAAAGGTCCAAGAGTTTTGGTGTGGTTTATATGTGAACTGCTGTATTTAACAAAACAATTAGCATCACTAAAGAGCATTTCAGCGCTGTCTGTCAGAGGAACAAGAAGGATGTTTTGATGACTTTTAAATGAGTTTTAATCCTTAGTGTATGTCCCCCACTGAACTTCAAATACTTTGGAAATGTGAGTAAAGCATCTGTTTTACAGAGGAGCATTGAAGTGTTCTTATCATTCACCTGCTTAATGCTATAGCGAGAGAAATTCCAAGCATTTCCTCAGCTGCATCCAAGACTGAAACTTCTTAACCTGCAACTGGAGATACAGCCGTCTTGTGTACGACCCGATTCTGTGCCAGTACTTTCCTCCTCCTCTTTCAGGGGCGGTATGAATTCCAGTTTCCTTTTATCCTCATGCTAGGATGCCCACATGCAACTTTCTTGCTGGTATTTTAAACCAATATCTGATAGAAGCTGGCAGGATGGTGGAAGCCTGTCAGTTCCTTACTATGGGTGTTGCCAAAGTAAAAAGTAATGTGCTTTCATTAGAAAAGTAGCTGGAAAATGGCAGAGGACCTGCATACACACAGACACAATCCCGTGCACACACCTGCTGGTATTCAGGTGGGGAGAATGGTTGGGGGAGAGGCAATGCTAAAGTGAGTTTGTGTAATTAAAGATGGAATAGCCATCTTTGCTGCTGCCTTTCTCAAGCAGCATAAAATAAGACCGAGACTGAAGGGCTGGCTTCTGGCGATCTAGCTGTGGCAGCATGAAAAATGAGGAGGAGTGCGATAAGAAACTAATAATTTATGTTCCAAGCACAGACTCACACCAGTGTGGAGGGAAATTTGTGCCAATAACTCCTACTAACTCAGAAAGGCACGCAATCTTTTATTGCACAAATTATTAACGACCAGAAAATAAATGACTCTGTAATCAGATTGGTGCTGCCGGCGCTTTTCGTTTCTTCTTTTATTTGTATAAATTCTGAAGCCAGTCTGCCCCTGAAGCTGAGTGGGAACTTTTACTGGCCCAGTGCCCTGCCTGACAACAGAACAGATTAAACAACGATGGAACAGGAATGTCCTGGTATCTCATTGCCTATCAGAGACGGCTTTAGTCAACAAACATTTTCTGGCCCCTTCAGGGGTAACAGCTCCAGGTACGCAGGGATCTCTGATTTGGGGCTCCATTGCATAGTGATTGGGTTAGTCGAACAGCAGCATAGTGAGCCTTTATTTATGAAAACCTACAGAAAAAGAACAGCTCCCCATCATGTCCTCTTGGCCCTGTCCCTTCTCAGGCTCCTTCACATCCTTCCTGTGTCCTCAGGGCTGCTGGTGTCGCGTTCCGTGTGCTTCATTCCACATGCTTCCGCTGGCGTTTATCAGTGTTTGGGCACCTACAGCCATTGCTGAAGTACACTAGAATTGTGGATTCTCAGCCCTTCTTAAATCAGGCCAAGGTGATTTTCTGCCTTGTACTTGCATGGGGAAAGGAGCAATGAGGAGTTGGGTTTATGCAGAGTCCATATGGCAGCAAAGCACCTACCACCAAATGATTACATCCTGTGATCTTGAATTAAAATCTTTGTTACGCTGTTGAAGAAAAGAAGCACTGATGAAGAATGAAACATCTTAGCAAAGATGATGACTTGTAGATTTGCTGCAGGTTCCCTTCTGTTTAGTGGTGCTGTGTGTAATCTGAAGCAGGGCAGCGTTCTGTACGGGGTAGGAGTAGTGAGGAGTTTGGGTGTGATGCCAAAGCAAGACGAGGAATTTGATTTGGGCTTGAGCTAGTAGTTATTTGCAGGGAGACACAGGGTGAACCAGAATGGTAGAAGCAAACAACTTTGAGCCCACAGGTACCTTTGGATCAAGATCTGAACTTCACTTGGAAGGTATCATGATCGCATACTGAATCTAAATCTTGGTCTGGGTTCCAGCCCCAGGAGATATTTGAATTTGAACCTAAAGTTTGCAGGACTTGCTGCCTCCAGCCTGTGGGCCAAAGCAGCCCTGTTTTGCAGCCCCAGCCTGGGTTCTGGACAGCGTGGCTTTTCGGCTCTAGACCCCAATGAAGCTGTGAGGCCCATTTCTACAATTTACACAGGTTTGCTCTGATTCAGGTGATCTCTGCAAAGGCTGCGTGACCTGGCTAAGACTCATTTAAGCCCCGTGTTTAAGGTTTGTAGGGTGGTGGTTCTTCAATAAACAGGGTTCCCTGAAGGCAAGGGAGTTACTCTGTATGCGATTAGAACCTGCTGGTCTGGGTTTAGTCCATATATTTTTCAGTTGGTGGGGGAGACCCATATGTGAGGCTCAGACTTTTTTCTTTCTTCTCCCCTCCCATTTTCCCTCCCTGTTTTGATTATGTGAACCATATGATAAGGAAGAAAAGTGTTTCTGTTGTTAATTCAGCCCATTCGTTATCAGTGGCACCATCTCCCTGATGGCTTCATCTGAAGAGGGAGGAGGGGGAGAGCTGCTTTCCCTCTCTCTTTTTTTATGGTGAGGGGGTGTTGGTGAAGGCGACCGCAGCCGGGCTGCAATAATGAATAATGTGCAGATTGTTCCTGGGGACTGCAAGTGTTTTATTAACGCAGGTTTTCTTAGACTGAATGCCCAATCACCACAGAACCATGAAACTCAAATTGCCTTACAGCTCTCTCATGAACATACTTTTAATCTCATTGACCTGTCGTTATACTACAACACATAAATTCAGATTTGGAGATCTTATGTCCAATCATAAATTGGGCTGGCAGACTTCCGATCAACAGAATAAAACTGTCTCCTGTGAGGTGGGTTTTTTATTCATCAGTACTGTTCCAGCAGATGGAGTGGAGGTACAATCGGCTTTTCTTAATAAACTGTTCTTTAAAAAAATGGAGGGAAATAAGAAACCCAGCGTGAAATTCACAGGAGAGCGAAGAAAAAAAAATAAGGTGACGTTTAAATAACATTAACATTGGCCATAAACTTAGAATGTGGAAAACTGTGAATTAAGGGGTGTTAGCTTCTGCTAACATAATGGAGAAATGATAGGAAAATAGAAGAGTTTCTGCAGTGGCATTCAGGCACACAGGTTTGGCCATAATTCTGTGTGTTTTCTGGGGGCACATATGTGCCAACCTCATGGAATTCCTTTGTCTTTTCTTATGTCTTATTCTTTTACCTAAAGAGCAACCCAGAGGAAGTCTAATTTCCTCCTTCCTCTTGTTTTGCAGTGTTTTATTTGGATGTAGCAGTGAATGGGGAATTGGAAATGTCGGTGGGTTTGGATACGAGGGGAGGCTTTGCCACGCTGGTACCAGGTGCGGGGCCTCATGCGGGAGGTTTTCCTTGTGTGAACAAAGATTCCACCAGTAAATCCTGCTGAGTGCTGATCATGGTTAGAGTGGTGTCACTGCACATGGACAATTCCTATTGTCGGCAGTAGGGATGTGTCATCCTAAATTCTGGTAGAACAGGTCAGATAATGCTTCGTGCATGCACATTTTCTCTTCACAAGTCATTGCAGGAGAGAGTCCTGTGATGATCTGAAGCTGCTAGCAGTATTTCTGATATTTTGAGCGGAGCTGCCTCCTCAAATGCGGCACACAATGTTCATGTATTATTAGTGCTTTCATTTACATAAATGTCACCTTTTGAACACTCCTCAGTTGTATGTGTTAGTCCATTAGATAATGCACTTGAGGAAAAAAAAAAAACAAAAGAAGAAAAGTATTTCATACTCTTGCAGTGTCCTGAACAAATATTTTCTCTTTATCTCCAAAAGGGTTCTCACAGACAGCAGCGCAGGCTTCCTCAAACACCGCAAACTCCAACGTACTTTGCGTCCGACCTGTTACGAGCAGCTTGGAGGTTAAGAGGGTGAGTCCATACCGTGCGTCACCATTACATGGGGCTCTGCCGGGCCAGGCTGGATTAACGTCCATCCTTCTCTGTGTACGTGTTGCTGCTAAAAGAAAATCCTCCCTAAAGACTAAAGCAGCTGAAGTTCCGTATTCCTCAAAGCATGGAGGCCTTTTCCCAACCTTTGTAGGAGACTCTGTGGTGGAAGTGGCTCAGTTAAAGAGTGTCACGGGCTTTTTAGTGTCTTTGGAGTGTTGGCAGGTGAAAGCAGCACTAGAACCTGTGGAGCTGTTGTGTTAATGTACATCTGTACCTCAGTGGAACTGCACACGGGCAGGCAGTGCTCTCTGTTTAGCCCCTGTGGTGGTTCCTTTGCTCTCAGACAGGCAAAGCAGGACAGCAAACTGGTTTTGGACAAAGGTGCAACTTCTGGCAACTGCTTTCCTTCAGGTGCTGTCCTGTGACATTGCACCTGCCACTGGCTCTGGCTTTGTTCCACTCAGCACTCCAGCCTCGTACCTCTAACAATTTAGCAGCAGTCATCTGAGGAAATAAAGCACTTTGGACTCCCTCCCCTAGGGTTTTCTGTCCTTACAGTAATTTTTTGAAGGCCTCTGTTTTCACAGCACTGGGATAGATGGACTCCTAAAATATACAGCCAATTACATAGCAGGATTTATTGGACTTTATTCTGGTGCGTGTTACATGGTGGGGGTGGGGGAGAAAGAGCGAACCCTGGAAGGAAACCCATAGCAACTGAAAATGTAAGTGTGAGGATTAGAAGTCCCCATAAATATACCTGACTCTGCCATCTCTTTTAATTAAATGCAAGGCATGAAACACGGGCGCAGAGTGCGTCGGTGACAGGGCGCAGCGGTGCTCAGAGCCGGGAAGGAGCAGCGAGTGGGGGGAACCGGCTCCGTGGGCTGGGGCTGAGACACAGAGTGGAGCCGGGAGGGTTAAAGCTGCGTGGGTGATTTAGAGCGAGCCCTTCCCAGCAAGGCAAAGGGAACTCTCCAGTCAGTTATTAATGTTTCCTGGTTTATCTCCTCATCTTCATGGGTTTAATTGTAAATTATCCAGCATGCTGTACTTCTCCGCTGTGTTTTCTTCTCCCATCGCAGATAGGTGGTAGAACATGCTGATGCTAACAAGGAAAGAGGGGTCATAGGAAAGGTCTGACTCCTCTCAGTTTTGCCTCAGGCTTGTGCAGCTATGAATTGTGAAGCTCTCCGGGCCTTATGCTGTGATTCACTCAGCTTCTGAGCCCTTCTTCCCTCAAAATGACGGGCCAGAATTTGGTTTCTATGAGCAGTGGTGCTTGGTTTCTCTCCAGATACGTGTGGCCCACAGGACCCATGTCCGAGGGACCAGGATGAGGTGCTGCGTTAATTCAATCCTCCTGTAAACAGCTTCCTCGTTTCTCCCCTTTCTACATATTTAAGCATTTTTCCTTTCCCAGATTGGTTTCGCCTTTGGTAATCTCCCCAGCACGTACTCCATCAGCACTCCTGTGGGGCTGTGTGCGTAGGAAATAAAGCCCGTAGTTCAGCACTATCCAT
The DNA here is from genome assembly GCF_036013445.1 of Caloenas nicobarica. Lineage (NCBI taxonomy): Eukaryota > Metazoa > Chordata > Aves > Columbiformes > Columbidae > Caloenas > Caloenas nicobarica. The sequence goes on from NC_088266.1 coordinate 4,957,809, forward strand.
CTAATATCTTCTGACTGCCTTTAATCATAGCATTTTCCATTTAATTGGGAAGGCAGGCACACTTTGCATATTAATACAGCACAGCCTGCACCTCCTAAGCATTAAAATCGTAGATGGCTGGGCTGTGTTATGCAGCGGCTGTGAACCTGCTGGGTGTCCTTTAGCATCTCTGTGAATGGGGTGTTTTCAGCAGGGCCGGTTTTTGCCTCCCTGATGGAATTCAATTAAAATAAACAACAGCAACAAAATCCTTCCTCCAAGAAGAAGTATTTGTATGGATTCTCTCAATTTAAATAATTGCTGTGCAGACAGTGCCGCCATGCCTCTGTCTGTTGTGTCCATTGTTTTTTTTTGATCATAACACTGTTGGTCCCATTGTCTATCCGGGACAGCCAAAGGGAAAAATATCATCTTCTCTTCAGAACTGCTGCTTGTGTAGCGTATTCCCCTTCTGTGATCCATCTATCCATGAAAGAGCCATTCTTTCTTTTCTTGGCTTCGTACTGCCACCCAGGAGTCTGTGTGAAACCAATAGTTTTGTCTTAATGTCATTGTGATTTTCATGACTCTATTTCTTGATCAAAACTTGCCTTGGGACAGACATATGGGGTTTGATTTGGAGGTCGTTTCAGTAGATCTTTCACTTTTGTGTCAAAAAAGCTTTTCAAGAGCATATTCACGTACGCACCTTGCTAGTGTAAGACACAGTGGGCAATTTACTATTGACGTTAGTTGATTGTATGTTAGGTGCTGTCCAGAAAATAGCAAATGTGCAGTTCTGCAGAGAGGAGGTGTGTGCTTTAGTCTCAAGACAGGTCCCACTTACAGTTTTCATATCCTCTTGAGGTCTTCTATTCTCCAAAGTTCAGGGGATATGTCTTTAAGGTTCCTGTTCAAAGTCGGTAGAGGAAGAAAATTGATGAGCTGAGTCTGTACTAACGTTTGAATATTTCCATTATCCAGAAGAATGCAGATCTAGAGTTCTGCCATCTTTAAGAACAGTTACCTCTGCTTTTGTATGGTATGGTGCAAAAACAGGAGCAAGCGTCGGGCAGTAATTTGCAGGCTGTCTATGGCAGGGATTTATCTTCCTTTCAGACTGAGGCACACTGGCCACAGCGCTGGGGCTGTGTAATTAATGTCGGTTAGATAAGCCTCCCATTCCTGCTTCTCCATTGTTCCTGGTGAAGCATTCAGGAAGCACCTGGGTTATTCAGCACCAAAGTGACTTCCACTTCTCCGAGAAGAAATCTGGAGTGTTCAGGCACAGTGGTAAAGCTTGTTAGACTCCTATGCACTGGCTTATAGCTCCCCAAAATAATCGTCCCTAGGGAGTGGTGCTTTTCACTGAGGGCTGTAGGGTACAATATAACACTTGTTCTGCGTTGGTCGTTGCGATCCCAGAGTCAGATCCACAGTATTCATAGGACACTGGCTGTGGCTTTACCTCGTAGCTGGAGTTCAGGGCTGTGTCTGTGAGAAAGGAAGGGGTAAACCAGTGGTGCTGCTCAACCTCGCTTGCTCTGGAGGCCGCACACAAACCCAACTTGTGCTGCCTGTCTGGCAGTAGCAAATGAAGGAGAAAACCAGACAAGAGCCTAGCTCTTTGGGATGCTTTACTCCAGGAGCCACATCCATCCTGGAGCTTGGATTCCCCATTTCATTAAGCAGTCTATTGATCTTGCTGATTACTCTGCTCTGTCAAAACTGGTTGCACTTCATAGAACCGTGACCTGTCCTTTTACAGAAATAACAGCACTTCATCATTCCCAGTGCTCGGTTATCTCTGGGCTGTGTGTCGATACTGTGACCTGTTTCGTTCTAATACTTGCTTACACATATGCAGGGACATGCAAATATTTTAATTTTTCCGTAAAAGCCTGCCTAAATTCAGCTGCTCTTTGGTTCTACTCCGGTCTGTTTTTCTGGATTCTGATGATAAAAAGTTGCTAGTTAGATCACCCCATCAGTTTGCAGGTATTGTCCTCCTGTTTTGAGACTGCTGCTGGGACTTCCAGCCAGAGTTTTGGAGGGAGGACAGTGAATGGTGTTCTAGTTATTAAAAATAGTTGGATATTTTCCATAGCTATGAAAATACAGCTTGAAAAGGACAAAATAGAGCCAGATCTTGCATGCTGCAAGTATTTTCCTTACTGATTTGTCATTGTTCCTGTAGCATGTCAGTCGTCGTAGTCATTCCTGTTTTTCTGGTCTAGTCAGAGCTATGTCACTGCGTCTCTGTCTTGACCTACAGTTCCCTCTAGACTTATAATTATGGCCTTCTTTAAAACAGACATCACTTACCGTGCCAGAAATTGTCAGTGTGGAGAAGTAGATCAAAATCCATTAGGGAAAAAGAAGTGACTAGATTAATTTCCACCTGAAATTTCAATTAAGCTTTTCAGTGTAGAGCTAGTGTGTAAACCACGCCTAGACATAATGACGCTGGATTTTTGAATTTTAGAATTGGTCTGATAGGAAGAAATAAACGGAGCTTTCTTGAATTCTGAAGTATGTGGCACTGCCACAGACAAGGGAGTAGGGCTGTAGATGGCTGTAAATATTTCAGATGTTGAAAACCACAAGGTTCTCCACATGTTAATGTGTCTGATGTGCTTAAAAGCTGGATATCCCACTGGAAACAAGTCAAAACAGATTGTTCTGCTCATTGTTATTTCAACTAGAGCCTCAGTCCTCTTTGTGTCTGTTGGAGTATGCAATAAACTAGTCCGTGAGACAATATTTCTGCATATCTGTTGAATAGGTCTCTGGTTTTCTGAAGCATCCAAGAGGACTGGTAATGTGTAACAGTCTGCTTGGGCTCAGGGTACATAAATGTGCATGGTGGGACTCGCTTCAAAATTTCTGATAAATAGCAAACAACTTTTGAAGAGGCATTTCCTGGAGAGGAACTGTGGTACTCCCATTTTCACTCCGCGCTCTCTTTTATGGGAAGGACCAGTAGCCAGCCCCATCATCATGGTTGTTACAGTCTAAGTGAGACTTGTGCTGTGAAGTGTCTAAACCATCGCGGAAAGGAGAGGCAGGACCCTGTGAGCTCAAACTGCTTTGCTGCTTGTGTTATTTCTGAAGTACCAGACTCGGCTATTTCCCTGTGCTCACAGTACGGCTGCATCCCAGCAGTTGCTGGGCTAGAAAAATGGAGTTTTCAGCTGAAACGCCTGATTCCAGTACCTTTGGGGAGACAGTTGGCTCCTGCATCTTAACAGCAGCAGGCAGAGTGTACACATTCCGCGCCTTCGACTCTGAAAAGCATCTGTTTGAAGCACTGCTGTGGAAACAGAAGAATAATATTCCTGGCATTCTGCACCAGGCTGGAATATAGAATGCAGGATAAATTGAAACGGCAGTTGATTTTTTTTTTTTTTTTTTTTTAAGGCGCTTCGAGTTTCATTGCCTTTAAAAAATTTCTTCTATTTTTTTAGAAATTTTACAGGTCTAGGCTAATGAACACTGACCCATGGTGACTGAGGTTTCTTCTGCTAAGGGACGTTGGCCACAGAGGTCTTGGGTAGCCGTTAGCGTGCGTGAACGTTGAGCAGAAGATGTTGTGTATGAGAAAGAGGAGGAGCTGGCTGTCACAGCACATACAGACTGTGTGTACATCCAGACGTGCGTACGCACGTGCACACACGCACACACGCACACAGCCATGTATAGAAACTGCAGATCCTGGGGACAGCCTTGAGAACAGGCTGTTATTGCACTTATTTGGTGTCACCCTTATTTCTAATCAGACACACACACACCTCTCACTGGCTCACTTCAGCTCTGTATCTATTTTATTATCCTGGCAGGAGACGAGCTTCATTAAGGGAGTAGAGTCTCTAACAAGGATGGGGAATGGCAACAACAAAAGGATGTAGCAATATAGTGTTATGTCAAAAAACCTTTACAAGAAAAACGGCTGACATTAGAAACAGCAAGCATTAAAAATTCAAGACGGTTGGAAGGGGAGGGCAGGACTGGAGAGAGAGAAACAAATAAGACACAGGCTTTAAACTAGTAAATCCTTGTATTTGGGAAATGCATCAAACCCTGCATGCTATTAAAACTGGTTTTATTTCTATTATTGTTAATAACATTGATAAATACTTTCTTTCTTGGTCTCAGGGTGGGCTATCAGCATTTTAAATACACATTTAACCAACCAGCTAAGCAGTCTTTCCCATGACTGGGAAGTCCCTTTCGTCATACCTGAAATGGAACTGGCTAACTCAGCCAGCAAATAATTTTGGATGTATCTTGACCAGTAGCTTAAATTTAGTGAGCTCTGTAAAGTTCTCCCAACCCATCCGCCCTGTTTCCTTTGGCTGATCAGATATGCCAGCAATCTGTGTTTTTCTAGTCAAGCTCTCGTGGAGAATCAGTTGACCCCAACACACCAAATAAAGCTTCAGGCTCATCCGCAGGTAGTAGATTAATCAGTTTTGCAAGGAGCTGAGAAGTCCAAATCTCCCCGTAAGGACATGGAAAGCAAGTTACATTGCTGGGCTATTTAAGCACGAGGAAATTTACTTAGTCTGATCTTGGCGTCTAGCCCTGATCATCTCAAACGCGTATTTATTTCCCTTCTTCTCTGCAAATTGACAGGCACATCTGTAAAGAGTAAAACCGGATCACTAATCCAGGCCTGCAATCAGCAGAATTTGAAATTGAAACTTCTGTCATCTGCCTTGTGAGAGAGATGAAGATTTGGGTGTCACCTGCGCGGTGACACCCTGAAGGACAGCGGTGGGGCCGACTTTGCCATTTTGCTCCCCTAACGTTGAGACTTCAGAAGAGACCCAAGATCCTTTAACCTGACCAGTCTAGTCCATCTCACCTACACTAAATTCATGTTAAAAATGTGATTACTCTCTCCCAACTCCTGTGCCTGAGTTTGCAGTTGCAGATGAGCACGCAGGGATGTTTTCTCTCGTGGTGCTGGTTTTATCTGCCTCTGGGGGTGCGTTAGCAGACGCCTATGGATTATATAGCATCATCTTTGGATTTCCTGCGGTGGGGGGCCTGGCTTCCCAGCTCTTCCTTTGTGTCAGGTTTCTCCCACTTTTTACAAGGCTCATTCCTATTGTTGTAATTACAGACTTTCACAGACTTTCACCAAACCAGTTCTACCCACCTTTGGTTTTAAATGCATTTTAAAAATGACACGGCAGTGTTCGGAGGTTACCAGTGGGTTTTGGGAGTGCCAGAGGCTGGGCAGGGTGTGGGGGAAAAGGGTTCCCCTTGTCTGACAGGACAGCTTGTTTTGTTACTTATGTGCAGCCAGCATGAAAAAAACAGTGAAAAAACCCCTCCCAAATGCCTAGGTCAGGTGGTGGAACCATCAGCGTAGCCTCTCCTTGTTTCGGACAGCTTCGGGTTAAAAAGGTCCCACAAAACAAAGGAGATAAAAACAGGAACCTCTTTCTTTGACACTTTCAGCTTTATTGCTTTAGAAGTGGAAGCAGCAGAGCCATGCTTAATAAATCCTGGGATTTAGGAAGTATATCAAGCTCTGCACAGTACTAAAGCTAGTTAAAGTGCCTGCTGTCTACTGCTCCTGTGACTTTGTGAACAGCTCCAACAGTCTGCCAGGTGCTTCAGACAGGGCAGAAAAGGAGACTCCTACCCGCGTCTGAACTCCTTCCCTCGCAGCACCTCTCTCTGTGTCTTTAGCTAGTCATCCTTCCTTCTCACTTCTCCCCTAGCAGACAGCCACGGGCCTTTCTGTCTCTTTTTTTGCATAAATGCATTGGTTTTACATGGAGAATGGGGCATCCAGCTGGACACGGAGGATTTTTCCCTTTCTGTTTTCTTGCCACAACTGCTACGTTTTGCTTGAGGTCCTTCTTCCTGCCTTTGATGCTTTTCTTCTCCAGTTCTCTTTCCTCAGCAGCATCAGGTTGGATATTAAGAGTTACCCAGGTGACAGCTTTTTGAGTTCCCTTTATTACGACTTCTCAGAAAGGGTGAAGTAGCAGAAAACCTCCTGCAGTTTCTTCTGGCCTTCAGGGAACCGTATCTTCCTAAACCAGCCAAGCAGCCCTCCAGCAGGTCAGGGTTGCTGTTGCTCTCCAAGGCATGTTTTGAGTTATCCTGTTGTTTGGCAGCATCGGTGGAAAGGGACGGTTGTGTGTTGTGGTTAGCGTAAAACCTGCTCCTTGATTTGTTCGGGTGACATGATGCAGCCCAGACCAGAGGGAAGGGTTTGTACACGGACAGACACAGGAGCTGTGGGAGCGGGGGTTTCTTAACTCCCACTGTAATGTCAATTTGTGACCCTCTGAGTGGTATAATACCTGCACGTGTTTATTCACTGGCCTTCCAAGTGCAGCAGGGTAGGAAAAGAAGGTGGTGAAAGGAGGCTGGGGTCAACGTGTTGACAGCAAAATATCCACTGAGAAAAAAAACGTTCACTTTGAAAAACAGCAACAACCACCTTTTCTGTCTGTCTCTGTGCAGTTGTGTGTATGTGTGCAGGCTCTCGCTCTCACACACAGTTCTCCTCTTAATATTACTCATCCTTATTACGTATCATTATTCTTTATTATGATTTATATGCCACGCCATGGCTTTATTATGATTTATACCCCTGTCCCCAAAAGAGCTTACGGAAGGTATCACATAGCAAAAAGAGAGGCATCCCTGTACAGGGGAGGAAACATGGCTTTCTCCCCAAGCAGCGACTCTTCTAAGCTACAATAAACCTCATTTCTCTGCTTCTGCAAAAGGATTTGGTTTTACTTGTACCAAGTCTACAGGTCAAGCTTTTATCCGAGGTTATGCTCCCCAATTCCTTTGCTGCTGAGTGTGAAAAGCTGCTAACAGCGTCAGTAGGAGTTGCTTGTTGCTGGCAGCAAGGAACAATGTCCTTCCCTCCTCCTGCTAATTCTTCTAGATGTTGATTTTCATCTTGCTTAGTAAAAGAGATTTGTTTAATGATTGCCCTTAAAGGAGGCTGATCCTTGTTCTGGTCGGGTAGGAACTTTCTGGGCTGCTTTACAATAGCAGCTTCACTCAGTGCTACTCTTAAAATTAGTCACAATTTAGGGGCATTTCCACAGCTCAAAACATCATCAGAGGCAGCGTTACATTTGGGTACCGGCGTGTAAATAACAATGATCAAGTGCATAATGTTTTCGAAGTTGCCAATAATGTTTCAGTGTTCACCTGAAGGAACCTTAACATGTTGCTTGGTTTTGAGCAAAAAGACGTCCTGTTTTGTCAGTTGTGTTGCTTTGTCGAGAGACCTGAAGAAGTGAAGTGCCGCGTCTCCAGAACTCTGGAAATTTTCTCCTCTCTTTGGTAACAGAATAACTTAACTCCCCAGACCAGAAAACTGAAGGAAGGAACCTGCTCTGCAGGCTAAAGGTGGAATCTTCAAAGAAATGTAAAGGAGACCGGAGCTGGCTCAGAATGAGACTTTCAGAACTAAGTACCTGGGGAGCCCAAGGACGTGTGCTTTCCACTCCCTCAGACCTTTTGTCTTCACTGAGGAAAACATCTGTCTTTTTGAAATGTATAAACTTCTATTTTTTATTGCCGAGGCCTTACTGCTTCGTCCACATTAGAATTTAAAGCTGGGCTCGTCTGTGAGCTCCTTTGGAAAGGCCAGTGAAGGCCGCAGCAGGTACCAGAGAAAAAAGGGAGGAGATGCAAGGACTTTCCTCGAATGCACATGGGAAGTGGCAAAGCTGTCCAAAAACCTGGACTTCCCAGAGCTGATGTTCATGATTTTTTTGTATTACGGGAAACCCATGACAATGATAAAAACAACAGTGTCCCACCCTCCCGCTTCTTTACTGGCCGTGGTTTAGGTGGCTGTGGTGCAGACAGCAAGGGGTCATCTCAGCTGGGGAAACAGGGCTACGGCAGAGTCAGGAAAAACTTTGGAGAACCACTTTGGAGTTGGGAATACAGCAGTGAATGGTGTGAAGTGTTGTTCCATGACAAGGAAGCTCGCTTTTTTGCACAGGTTGTCCATTTTAACATGGCATAAATAATCTTTGCCGGGTATTCAGGTCTGTGTGGAGCCCCCATGATGGAATGACACCAGTGAGGAGGAAAAGAGGAGTTAACCAAAGCCTTCAAATGCAACCAGCTCCCCTGGGGCAGAGCAAAGGAAACAAACTCTGAGCTTAGGTTTCTGCGCTGTGTTTGGGTTTTTTGATCTGGCGTCCAGGTTGGATGCCAGAAGTTTCTAAAGCTGGCCTGGTGTGACTCTGATCCTATTTGAAACATTGGCAAAACTCACGTGGAATTCAGTAACGCAAAAAAGAGCAGAGTCTTGGAGTGCATCAGCCAGCTGTTCGGGGCAGGGACCGGCTCTTGTCCTTTGTACAGCACCTCATGCAACGTGGTCCTGGTTCTGAGATGTAACAGCAGCGCAAACAATAAATAATAATGTTTTGTGAGTTGATCAGGGCTGAGGGCAAGCATACATGTATGCGACATGTCTCTATGTATGAGTAAGTATCAGAACTAGGGAGTAGCGGATATTTAATCACAATAAATAGACACATTTTCTTCCCTTTTTTCCTGAGGAGCTGGTCAACCATCTAGCTATTTTATTTATTTATTAAATATCACTGGAGATCGTTCAGCAGCAGGGGAGCACTGCTCTGTCTCCCGAATGATGATTGCCATCAGGCTTGAGAAATCAGTCATTTCTGGCAAGAAAAAAAACTGTTTGGTGGGTTAATGATGCAGAGTAAATACTGACAGTGGCCAGTGGTCTGAGCACACCAGACATGACCTAAGGGAATCATAGATTCTGAGGGGGCTGTTGCTCCTGCTTCTCTGTAATGTGATTGCTTCTTTATAATGGCTTCAACTTCTTCTCCCCCCGCCCCCCCACCCTCCTTTATCATTATTGACCACGGAGCATCAGTAAGGCTAGAGAATAAATAGTTCCCTGATGGTTAACAACAGGCTCTCCACCAATTGGAATTCAAGCTGTGCTCCCTGTTATATTCTTTATAATCACACTTTATTGCATAGAGCGGCAAATAAAGCATCTATGTGTTCCTATCCCCCTCCTGCCTTTTCCTCCTCGCCACCCCCGGGGAAATTGGGTGCTATGGAGTAGGTGAGAGGAGGCTCTAGGGCTGGCCGTGCACCAGTGGGACAGCCCTTCCCACCGCGGGGGTGCAGGAAAACCGCCCCCGCCGTGCGGGACATCTCCTGCCCTGCTCCCGGGGAGGGAACCGGTCCCCTTGTCCCGGGCAGCTGGGCAGCCTGCAGCGGCCTCAGCCCAGCCGGCAGCCGCCGAGCGAGCTGCTGGATGTGTGTGTGGTGCCGGGGGCCGCCGGCTCCCCCCTCCCCGCCCTCCGCAGCCGCCCCCGCCGCCGCCACCCCCGGCGGCGCAGCGCGGCCCGACCCGCCGGGGCCGCCTGGCTCCTGCGCGCCCCAGTGTTTGCGCAGCCACCCCCCTCGTCTGGGGCCGGCTTGGGGCTGGCTCCAGGCTCCCGGGGGCGGGAGGTGATGATTTTCCAGTGGGTATTTGTCAGGTCAGAGTCTGCGCCGCCCGCCGGGCTCCGCGCCTCGCTCCCCGGGTTATTTATTACCTCTCTCCCCGGCGGCAGCGCTGCGGCTCCGGGGCTGCTGCCAGCAACCCGCGGCGGCGGGGGGTCCGCAGGGGGGTTCCCGAGCAGCGACGGGCCGGCCGGGAGCGCTCCTCGGCTCGGCCCGCTGGGTACCGCGCTCCTTTCTCTCGGCCGCTCTCGCCCCTCCGGTGCAGCCGGGGCTGGGGTCTGCGGGAGCGTTTGTTGCTTGGCGAGAGAGAGGCAGCAGGAAAAAGGCTTTTCTGAGGGCTGGAAGAAGGCTGGTTGTTGAAAAGCACTCTGGAGCTGAGTTAGAGGAGAAGGAATCGAATGTATTTCTAATCGTGATTTGATTTGGTGGAGCTAGAGGCACTGTTAGAACATCCCAGCCTCCACTGTTGGCAATCAGTTAGCTGGAATTCCTGATACCCTTAACAAGCTCATCTCCTCCTTATTCATGATCTCAGAAATCTCTTTCAAGCAAGGGAGAAAATTCACGTTTGTGGACTTTTCGCCTTCCCATGGCGGTCAGAGAGAGCTATGCTCAGTCAGCACTGCGACCTGTCGGGCTCTGTAGCTGCTCTGGAAGGTGGATTGCAAAAGGATGGGGCTGTAGTTCACCTCAGCACTCAGTCATACCTGCAGATAAACGATAGGAGTGAGACAATGGGTTTGGCTGGGACAGCCCGTGAACAGCTCTGGTGCGTCTTTGTCTCCGTAAACTCAAGCGGTGGACAACCTGGGCTGGAGAATGGGGTCAGAGCCGCGTCACTCTGGCAGCCACACTGTACCATTGCAGATGAAGAATTACTCAAAATCCACATGACAATGCTGTTACGTGATTCACATTTATTGTATTTTTGTTGAGTCACGGTATGTAAAGTTGGATTTTTAAGATAAAATGGAATGCAATCCCTGGGCTGGCCTTATCTGCTGTTGCTGGCTGAGTTATGTTCCTAGGATACCTTTAGTCTAACGATCTCGTAGTGCTTTCCAGATCTTCATTAACATTTCACTCTTATTTCAGCTTGTTTCTGTCTTTGCATGCAGATTTCTTGTGTGCCCAACCAGTTTGTTTCCCCTGCCGGAAGACGGTGTGAGCAGGGTCCCTCCATGGATTTGTGACGTGAGCCTGCTCTAAGTGATGCGACAGGAACAGCAAAGCATCGGGGAAAGGCCTGAGTTGTTGGTTGACTTGTCAGAAAGAAATGCCCCTGTCTTGTGGAGAATTGCCACAGCATGTGGGAAAAATAGTCTTGGTTCTGTTTGTGATTATTCCAGTCTAAGTTTTATCTTCTGTACTAGTCTGTCCCTTGCATAGAGAATTGCTGACTGCTGTTCTTCCTGAAAAGCGCAGGCACTTAAACCCTATACGGTGATGGAGCTCTAGGGTCCCCACGTGTGACAGACATGCAACCCACATTTCTTTTGCAAGGGCAAGCAGCTCGCGATTCCATCTTGCTCCTGACAGCTTGACCCCTCGCTATTGTTAAGGTGCCTTTCAGACGTGAAACTTCTGTGCCGCTTGCAACGTATTCGCCAAGTCAAAACAAAGTGGGAACCAGTGAGCAAACTCACAGTGAATTACACTTCTCTCATTCTGACCAGAACTCCTTGGGCACAGGAAATACAAGAAGCAAAGTAGATCTTATTTTGTTCAGCTGTATTTCTCTCCTGGTGTCACCTGCTTGTCTGCAGATGCACCGCAATCCCCAGAACTCCTGAACCTTTTTTTTTTTTTAATTTTGCCCTCCCTGTTGCCCTCACCCTCACTCCCAAGCAGTGAAAATGTGTCCCAAAAGGCTTTGCCTCTGGTTCATAGGGAGAGGAGAAAAGAGACCACTGTAACTTCTAGGATGTGTCAGGACAAGCATTGTTACAGGCAGGTTAGGGGGGCACACGTGGAGGGGAACTGGGCGCTCTGGAGGGTCCGCACACGCAGGTGGGAAGGCAGGGGAAAATGCTACCAAGAGCTGGTTAGCAACAGTCAGAAGCTGCTAATTATCCCACGCTCCAGCTTGTTCTCATGAAAGCTGGGAAACTCCCTCTTTGATCCTCCTGCATTTCATCTCATAATTGGATGGGGGTTCCAGATGTTACTGCTGAGCGTTTCAGGGAGCTGATGTATCTTGAGTCAAGGGCCATGGACAATCCCAGAGGTATTTTCAGTGCTTTGCTGAAGGAGTGCTTGGGACACCGTTCCGCTTCCCGTCCCTGTGAAGTTATTGCTGGGTTTTATTTGTGTTGTCTCTTGAATGGCCTTTTCTTTACCATACGCATCCTTAAGGTTCCACCCTTTTTTGCTCAAGTTTCATGGAGAACGGAGCTGAATGTTTATTTCCTGCTGCTTAGAAGAGGTTTGAATTGGATTAAGTTTGTGTCTCATTGCTGCAGGTCTGTATGACTATTCCAATAAATGGATTTACTGATGTAGTGGCATTTAGTGGTAGCTACTGCAGCAGCAAGTCTGAAGACAGCTCCAAGAACATCGGTGGAAAGGGAGTTTTGAATTTCTCATTGCAAATATGCACACTGAAAGCCTGATCCTGGCAGCTAGTTCTTTTCATGAACACTACACCCAACCTAAGCAAAACAACTTGAGATGTAAAGATGTGATTTTTACAGTAGTTGCTCATTAATGGGCTACAGATCAAGTTATTAGCAAAAATCAGCTGGGGAGGAAGAGTCACAGTTCCCGTCTGTTCCACGAGGAGACAAATCCACTCCTGAAACACCTGGTCTCACAGAAGCTCTGATTACAAACTCTCATTGCACTCTGCGTTTCTTTAGTGTTTCCAGAATTATTTCTCCTGTGGCACAGGAGAAACGATATGGTGAACGGTAGGGGCTGAGAAAGAAGGTCTGTTTGCTTGGAAAAAGTTACAAAAGTACCCGTGTAGTTAAAGTACTGTAGGTATAACAATATGATCTCTATTATTATTCCAAATAATAATGCCTTTCCCCAGTTGAGTAACACAAATAAGATCAGAAAAGTACCTCTCAGAAAAGCTTCCCAAGCAGGAGTTACGCAGAATGAAATGGCTGTGTAATTTTAGTGGTAAATCTCTTAGTGCAGACAAACTCTGGCTCTTGTTGTGGTCCCAGAGAATGTCACAAAAGAGGCCATTAGTGTTACTAAAGGGTCAGCAGTTTTTTAAGGAAATGTTTTCCATAATCAGCTATAATGTGAAATAGCTACCTAGATACCATAGTGACAGAGGTAGATGGGATGTGCCAGGTACTCCCTGTAACAACGTCTTGAGGATCTCCCTAGGAATTAAAACACCCGCTCACACACTTACCGTGGAGGGTTTTAGCTCCAGATGGAAGAAAAATCCCCATTGAGCCAAACAACGTGTACGGACACACAGATTACTTCTTAGGAGAACAATGTGTTTGTGGTGGTCTGAAGGTTAATCCAGATTGGGACTTCATCTCCAGATTCATTTAGTGAGAACCGATACAATCTTTGTAGTTCTAACAAAAATACCCAATACATTGGAACAATGAGCATTCTTGCAGTCAAATACAGCAAATTCCCTGGTGAGTTATGCTGGGTCTACTCTCAGGTATTAGTAGGAGAGAGGGCGAGAATTTTGCACTCAATAATTTATAGATCCATAAAGACTTTTTTTTTTGAGCAAGTAATAATTATTTGGAAATTAAGGGTAATTAAAAGCAATACTATTCCTATAAATGCATTCAGTTACTTTGTCAAGACAATTTTATATTTGTTTCCTATGATGTTCCTATGTGCATCCTAATCAGTGTTGTGCTGTAATTGTGATTAGAGCCCACACCACAGAGCCAGACTCATTAATAACTGGAGGAAAGAACCAGGCAGTTGGGTAGTAAGAGACTTACTTCTGTCTTCTGGATACTTACAGTGGATTAGAGTTTTTTTATTTTAGGGTCAGTGCAGCCTTAACCTATATGCAGCGGTTTATGGCTAATGCCAGCGTTGCTTCTGCATGCAGAGCGCGTGTGAGAGACGTCTGTATGCTCGATGTACTTAAAAGGGGAGACAGGAACTTAAAAGATCTCTTTCCTTCAGTATTCATCCTCAGTAATTGGCCCCAACTTCCTCCTAAGTCTTTCCCAGGTAGTGAAAGATGACATGTGAGTTGGAACCCAGCTTTTTGCCCCTTCAGCTGTTGGCACATCCGTTAGTCTGCTGAGGATGAGACGCAAGTTACCATATGGCTGAAGTGTTAGTGACTGAAATTGCTCCCATAAAGCCAAACTAATATTTCAGCAGCCTGTCTCTTACCAATTGATATGCACAGAACCTCAGGTTTGATATTTTAGCTTTTCCTGTCTTTCTCAGGGCACAAACCAAAGAAAAAATAGCTCTCTTGTTTACCCAAGAGTCTATTTTGTGAGTGCCCACGCCTGCGCATCCTGGTGTGTCTGTGTCTGACAATGACCTTGGTGCCAGGCTCTCCTGGGCAATGGAGCTGGAGCTGTTCCCATCATTCCAGCCCAGCTATGGGTAACTCTGCTACAGACACAGATGAAAGGAATCGCTTTTGTGAACAGTGCAATATTCAAAATGCCTTTTTATCCTTTCCTCCTGGAGCAAATCTTTAAATTCTGTGAGTGTACAGAGTAGTTTTTCAAGTGTGTGCTGCCAACGTACCCATTTGCACGTGTGGCTTTTGAGTGTGAAGAGTGAAAATAGTTTGTGCCATGTCTGGATGCAGATTGGTTTTGGCAAAGGCAAGGAAGGTGTTCGACAAACAAAATCCTTCTCTCCTGCTGTGTACAAACTAGTTATTTGTAAGTCTTTGCCAAAGAGTTTAGATGAACAATTTTAGGCATCAGGCAAAATTACTTGTAAACTGCTTGCTCTGACGTTTATGCATTTGCCAGTTTTGGTGTATTATGGGTCACAATTACTTGGTTTTGCTCAGTGATTGAGTTATTGAACTTGAGAAAAACAGAGGTATAGAAATAGATAGTGTGAGATAGAGATGAAAGAGGAGTGTGAACACCTGAAGCTGTGCTTTACGGAACTGTGTTCTCTCTGTTTTATGAGTGAAGAACCTGAATTTGGAGTCAGTAGGTGAATTGCTGCAGTCACATAGTGAAGCAAAATAGGCAGAAATAGAAGTTGGGATGCCCGGCTCCACGTGTAGAAAAGTTCAAGTGTGAGAGTCTGACGAACAACCAGAGCTCGTCGCTAACGAGGTGCAGCAGGCAGCTTCTCTTGCCCACAAGGATGCTGCATTTGCTGGGAAGTAACACGAGGGAAGGAGCAGGAAAGTTATTCTTCCAAACAAATCACCATGAGAAGATTCAAATGTGTAAATACCCGTTTACATTTTTTTTTTAGATTTCTTTAGTTTTGTTTTTGTTATTGTTTTCTTACATCTTTATGGAAGTTTTTGTTTGATTAAAGCACTTTGTTGCAGTGTAGTCACGGCAACAAGTTGACTTGAAAAGATTTAAAAGAAAAGCAAAACCCAAACAAGACAAG
The DNA here is from genome assembly GCF_036013445.1 of Caloenas nicobarica. Classification (NCBI taxonomy): domain Eukaryota; kingdom Metazoa; phylum Chordata; class Aves; order Columbiformes; family Columbidae; genus Caloenas; species Caloenas nicobarica. The sequence goes on from NC_088266.1 coordinate 4,972,836, forward strand.
CCGTCCTGTGGTCCTGGCCCAGCTAGTTTAGAATTGGGGTCCTTCCCTCCTGGATAAAACTTCCTTCACTTCTCCCCAACAGACATGTAATTCCTCTAGATTTTTGAGTACTGGTCTGCTTAGACTGGTCCCGTAGCTATACAGGGCACTTGTAGGGAAGGTGATTTGGAAGAGGCATTTTGTGAAAATAATTTGATAAGAACAGAGTTCCATAAACCACCACTGACTGTTCCAGACTGTTCTCTTGGAAGCAAAATGCCCATATGACACAGGGATATTTGCAATTTACAGCTCTGGTTTGTTGTGTAAGCGCATACTACCACAACCCTACCTCCAAGAAAGAAAAACCTCTGAGTACCATAATGCTCCTTTTTCACGCCAATAAATTGATGTACAAGGCAGTGTTCTGTATCAGTGGGATTAAAAATGGTACAACCCAGCAGTTCCTGCAGAAGCATTTTTTGAGAAGCAAAGCCCTTTGCAGTGTCCTCCTCCCCTGAATACCCACCTGTGCCTTCCCTGCTGTTGCTCTTGCTGCTGGGCTGTCAAAATCTCTCTCCTAATGAAGCAGTCTGGCCCGAGGCTACTATTACCTCCAACCCCCATCCCGCTGAGCGTGACTCCGGCAGCGTGGCTGGCTCTTCACACGCAGCGAGCACAGAGCTGGGCCACACCTGGCAAAGAATAAAAGGCAAAAAGCAGCGGATCCTGGCTGTTCGGCAGCCCTGGTGTCCTCTGAGCCTGTGCAAGAGGCTGGGGAAGGCACGGATACGGCTGGCTCGGGAGGTACGTGGTGGTTTGGTCTCCTTCCCTGCCTTTTCGCAGGTTCAGCAATTTGGTAGGGACAGAGTGGTTGCTTTGATGGCATGAAAGGCCGAGCACCCCAACTTTGGGGGAAACGACATGATTCAGTGGATACTACACCAATTGTTGAAATGTGTTTTATGATCTAAGCTTTTCTGGTGTACAGGACAGAACTTTGCCTAGTGTTGGATGTGAGAAACTCACGCTTGCTACGACAAGGCCGGCAAAACCAGTGCTACAGATGCAGCTGTGCTGGCAGAACGTTGGATCCATTCCTTTAGCTTGGGCAGAGGCATAACGGTGTCAGAGACGGCACATATGGTGTCTGTGCTGGCATCCTGCAAAGGCACACGCTCTGGATGAATTTGTGAACTCAAGCTGGTCGTTTTACATGTACCTGGTTGTCTCTCTCCTCCCAGCCTCAACCTGTCTTTCCTGTAAAGGGGCAGGGCCTGCATGTGCAATGAGTTTTTAGAACACTTAGCACAAAGGACCTTTGATCTCAGTCAGAAAATCAGAGGTTTACTGTCACACACCTAAATAACAAATTAGGAAGTTTCCCCTCCTTTTCTGAGTAGAATAATGGAGGCATATCCAGAATAAATAATCTATCCATGAAACTGGTGATAGAATAAGAAAGAAAGTCCTTAGCTCTTCACTTTCAGACCTGTGCTTGAAGCACCATCTCTTGTAAAATGCTTTGTAGCACAGCTAGCTGTTTGCAGTTGTTGACACATTTGAGCTGAGAGAAATACAAGATCCAAATTTTGCTTCGATCTAACGTGACATATTCCAGAGGTGGAGAACTAAATGTTGGAAAATGATCACTATTTATTATGTTTACTGTGCTAGTGCCTCTGTGAGCAAATTAAGAATCACGCTTTCGCTTTGCTAGGTGCTGTGGAAACACACAACAAAACGACGTGGTGATTTGTGTCCCCAGACTTGAAACCATATTCCAGTTCCTCAGTGTGGAATTTGCAAAGCGTACGTGGTTCTCTCTCTAACCACGTGTGCGTGGATTTGCTTAGATCTCCCTGATCTGCTCTCCAGTGGTGAATCTGTTTACACTAATCCTGAAAGCTCTGCTGTTAAGAGACTGGAGCTGAACAACTTCAGACTCCTGCCGTGGAACTCAGACATCCAGAGAGAGCTCCTGGTCTTCATGGCAGCGAGGAGAGGTAGGGAGGGCTTGTTAGTAACTTTTAGTGCTTGTAAGAGACTGACAGGCTCAGCTTGAATCTGTGCCTCTTGGGTCCCCCCAAACCTCACTGATTTCTGCCCAAACACCTCATGTTGTGTGTGGAAAACCCTGCCTGGCCCAGGTCACGCACTTCATGTTGAGCCACCATTGCGAGGTCTTACTCTTCCAGTGCTGAACCTTTGCACAGCTTGGCCAGTGCACCTATACCATGGCTGGGATCAAGTGTCTGTTTTTTCCAGGAATGAAACACAGCCCAGTGGTCGCTGCCCTTCTAGACTGAAGACTCAGCACATTCACTTCACTTATGATTAGGTCCAGATTTGAGCCCAGTTTCTTTAGAGGTAAAAAGCAACTGAACTGGCATGCAGTGGGAAAACTCCATGGCAAGTCACCTTTTCCTTTAAAATAGAAGGCAAATAAAAGTTCTCTGGGTTATGCAAGGTCTCGTTACAGCGGTTTGATAGGGGCAGACTGGATAGTAGAGCAAGATGCTGTTAGATCTGAGTGTGCATCCAAACCAGAGATCTGAGAAGTCTGGAAGTCCCACAGGAGGATTTGTTCCTGGAGGATGAAGCCCATCCTTGTTCTGCTCGGACCCCTCCTGGAGTACACATGGGGACTCGTCTCTGGAGGAGGCTGCAGCCAAGCGTTCTCTACACTTGGAGGTGAAGTTGCCATTAGGAATGGAACCTTACGGCTGTAAAAAAAAGAAAAAAGAAAAAAGGCTTTGAGAAAAAAAATACCCACTGTAAGAAGTGAAAAGAAGTCAGTCTTACGAAGCCAAGTTACAAAGAAGATGGAGTCAAAGGAAGTCTGAAGTGGTTTTCAAGCCTTTGCGGAGAGCTCAGTATGCCAGGCATGAAGGTTTTTGGGGCGTGTAAGAGCAAACAGTTCTTCTCACTGTATGGCCTTCTCACCTGACCTCCATCCAGAATCCTCTTATACGCTTTCACAGAGAAAGCCTGTGTCTCCCAGAGCCTCTTCCAAGCATTTTCCTTGGTTCATTAGGTGATAATAGAAAGTGATTTTTCCCCTGTCATCTTGGGCAATCAGAAGCATTAAGAATAAGAGCCTAAGCCTGAAAGCCTAAATGAGAGGGTTTGATGGGTATGTATGTGTCTCCTTCATTAGAGCAAGGAGCAGGGATGGCTCCCAGAGCTTGCATTTCTTGAGAGTAGGCAAGAAACAGGGATCACGGTCAAGTGGTGTCAAGAGAAAACCGGGGTTTGGGGCTTAGATTCCATTTCCAGATCTGCTGAACCCCAGAGAGGCATTTTCCTCCACCTTTACTGGTGTGAAGTAATAGCTTGTCCCACAAGTGCTCCATTAGCGGACTTTTTGTAGAGAGCGGCACCCAGTAGGTGAGAGCTGAGGGGGGCAGAAAATAGCACCTGTAAGATCTCGGGCAAATCACTTGGTGCACAAATGGGAACTTGTCACCTGTATTAACCTGTATTTACGCAAAGTGGGACTGAGTAGCTGTACAATCCTAGTGTGAGTACAGTGCTTGTGTTCTGGATCTCAGCCTCTTTATGCTTCAGTTTCTCCACCAGTAAAATGAAGCTAAAGCAGCTTTCTCAAAGAGGTGCTTGGAGGTGGTGGTCTTTGTCCTCCTCTGTAAATGCTCTGAGAGATGGTGCTGAAATGGTGGGGGTTATTATTGCTTAGAAACTACCTTGCTAACTTTGTCAATGGCTGATTGTCACAACAGCATATCCATTTCTCAGTGTCTGGAAGGCAAGTTCAACCTTCCCCTGTAAGAAAGCAAATAATAAGAGGCACACCTTGGGACAGAGCTGAGAACTTTTTGTTGTTCTCAGAATTCTAAGGCAGAACTCATACAGAACTCTCTCTGTTCTGCCACCTTTTAAGACGTGTGGGGTGTATTTCTTGTGTTTAAGGGGATAATTTATTTCTATTTCCCTTCTAGGTAGGATTCTTCCCGCACAGTCGATCCTACTTAGCATGCAAAGGTAGGGAACTCCATCTTGTTGATGTGACAAACCTCTAACAACTATGCAACTTAATTTTGGGCAGTGTTGTCCTCTCGGGGCAGTTTCGCATGGACCTTGTGCCATGCCTGCCACAGCTCGTAATGGAAAATAAATGTATACCGTGTCTCCTAAATCTCGCTACGTCACTACACGGGAAAGGAGAAGGCTCTAGTATGTCTTCTCAAGTTATCGCAGGTCACAAGGAGTCTTGCCAAGGAGAGCAAGAGGCGGGTTGTTCCCACATGGGAGGGCACCCAGGAATCCAGAGGGACGCGTGGGGTGCCTGTGTGCCCCCCTGCAGCCCACGGGAGCCGGGGGGAGCCCCGGGCTGGCAGCTCCCGGTGCCAGCCCTGCCGTCCGTCGCTCACCCCCTCGCCTGCCGCCGGCGCGGCGCTTTGCAAGCGCCTCTGCTGTTTAAATGGGCCAAGTTAGAGAAGCGGCGGCAGCGGAGGGAAATCTTGTTTGGTCAGAGTCTCTGAACTAAGCTGTGACTTCTGAGCACAGATCAATATGTGTCTGTCCCGGCTCGGAGGGGAGCCCGGCCCCGTACCCACCACAGCGAGGGGTCTGGGGGCAGCGGCGTAGGGAGCACATGGCGTGGCATGAGCTGGCGGGGATATAAATGTATATGTCTTGTGTGTCTCTGTGCGTGTGTGTATATATATATATACATATATGTAACGTAATACCATGTTTTCTAAAATTTTGTGCAGGAGTGGAAATTAAATGCCACCTCGCAGTGATCATAAAGCCTTCGGTGGGAGCGGGGCGAGTCTGCACTGTGCAGGTGAAGGTGGGCGGCCCCCGGGAAACTTCTCCGCCCGGCTTTGGGGAGCCCCGCGGGCAGTGGCACCGGCCGGGGCTGCGTCCTCATCCTCCCTGCGGGCGCCGGCGGGAAGGGGAGGGGAGCGCGGCGTGGCGGCGGGGGCGCAGCGTTTAATTTTAATTATTGCATATAAATAAATAAACCAGGTGTCAGTTTAAAGGAAGGAAGAGGGGGGGAGGGTGAAAAGGGGGCTGGGTGGGCGGCGGGGAACCCTCCAGCCTGGTGAGAAGGTGGGTCGATCTAGGGGAATCAATAAGCTTTTTTTTTTTTTTTTTTTAAAACCAAAATAATGTCTACGGCAGTGGAGACCTCTCCGAGATGTCAGGTATTAGTCCAGAGGGGCAGATCTGTGAGCCACACAGCAGCTCCCGGGTCTACGGTACATTAGGCTCTCCGTGGGAGAGGGATCCCAGACAGCTCTGCTGGGGAGCCAGCCCAGGAGATTTGTTAGCGGGCTGCTCCGGGGGATACCAGGCACCTCCGGCACCCGAGCGCCAAAGGTGCTTGTGTTGCTGCTGCTGCTGCTGCTGCTGGCGCATTTCATCCAAACTCCAGCCAGAGCGGGGGCAAGTTGAACCGGAGACATTAGAGCCACTGTGCTTTGGAGAGACGAGGGCGCACGGGGAGCGCAGCGGCACCATGCCTGCTATCAAGAAGGAGCGACTTGACAGGGAAGAGATGGCCCTGGCAGCCTTTAACCAGCCCATGGACACCTTACCTGACTATCTCGCCCCTCTGGCCGCCGCTGCCATTCCGGTGGTAACCCCGCACCCGCCGGCTTACGACCAGATCTTTGCCCACCGCGCGTACCTGGGCTTCCACGAGACCCACCACCCCCACCCGCACCACCCGCACCACCCCCACCACCTCCCCGAGGACCTGATGCTGGAGAGGTTTTCCTCCATCCCGGATTTCCAGCCCTTCTTTGACAACGGAGAGCCTTGCATCGAGGTGGAGTGCGGGGAGAACAAGGCGCTGCTCTACATCAATAAGTTGTGCCAGGGGAGCAAAGGACCCTCTATCCGGTACCGGGGAGAGTGGCTGACCCCCAACGAATTCCAGTTTGTCAGCGGCAGGGAGACAGCCAAGGACTGGAAGCGCAGCATCAGGCACAAAGGTAAAGGCACCGCTCAAGCGCTCGGTTTGTGCCGGGGTCCCCGCGCTGCTCTGCTCTTCCTCAGCATCCTCCCTCTTGCTCTTCCTCAGCATCCTCCCTCTCGCCCCCGTGCTTTGGGAGCAGGATCCGGGGGGGGGCTCACCGCCTGCTAGCACGGGGGAGAGCTCAGGACCTCATCTCCTTTGGTTGTGCCCCCCTCCCCGGGCATCCCGGTCCCTCTCTACCGGCTCCCCAGGCTGAGCGCCCCGGTATCGGGCTTTGCGGAAAGCGGCGAAGTTTTCCGAGCGATTTGGGAACAGTTTCTCTGGGGTAGTGTGGGGTGGGTTTTTTGGGGTTTTTTTGGGTTTTTTGGGGGGGGGTGGGGGGCTCCTCTCTTCTGGACAGAAGTTTCATTCCGCGCGGGCAGAGGTTTGAACACGGAGCAGACCGCGGGGTGCGGCTTTCGCGGCGCGCCCCGGCGGCCGGCGCCGCTCCGGAGCCCCGCGGCTCCACTCGGCGGGGGGCGGCGGGCAGAGCCGCGGGGAGCGGCGGCGGGCGAGGCCGGGCAGCGGCGGGCGGGGCGGAGGGGGGTGTTCCCCTCGCAGCTGGGTGGCGCGGGACCTCCGCGGCGCTGGCGGCTGCTGACGGGAGCCTGCCCTGCCTCCCTCCCCTCCCCTCCCGCCCGCGGTGCAGCCCGAGCCAGCGCCGCAGTCCCGGCACCGGGGCTGGCGCGGAGGAGCTGCTGGTGCAGGCGGCAGGTGGAGAGCGGGGAACCGGGGGGAGCGGGGGGCGAGGGAGAGCTGATGCCACGCGTAATTAGCTGAGAGCTGGAGGTGTCAGCCCAGAGGGCTGAAGAGCTATTAGGAGGTGATTGACACCTCGCCTTGTTTATTGATCGCCAGAGAAAAGGGGAATAACTTCGGGGGCCGCTCTGATTGTCATTATTCCACTCATCTCTTCTGTTTCTTTTATTACTGGGCTCCTGGCTGCTTTCGGGAAATCTCAATTCCTCTGGGGTGAGTCAGGAGGACCAAGGTGGAATGGACGGAGGAGCGGGGGGAGGCGCCGCTCTCATGGCCGCCCCCCGGCGTGGGCAGCGCGGAGCCCCGCGCAGGTTCCGCGGTCTGGCCGCTGCGCCCGGGCTGCGGGGGCGCGTCTGGTCCGGCCCCCCCCGGCTGCGCTCCGCTGGCAGCAAGGTCCGGCAGGGGCTAAGAGGAGGGTTGTGCCGGTGCTGCTTTCCTGGCTGGCTGCGGGGAGAGCCTTGGATGAAGGGGGTGGTGGGTGGGTGCTGGTAGGCAGGCAAGGGGAGGGGTGTTTGTATGGAAGGTGACTCGTGCTTCCTTCCCCCCCTTCCCTAAATACTTTCTTCTTGTTAAGGTGCTGATCCTCCTCCTTCTTTTTCTTCTCTGCATCCAGGGAAAAGTTTGAAGACTCTTATGTCCAAAGGAATCTTACAGGTACATCCTCCAATCTGTGATTGCCCTGGGTGTCGAATTTCGTCTCCAGTGGTAAGATTATTGTTAAACTATGTGCTTTAGTTAAGACATCTCCCTTCTCCTTCACCTCCTTCCCTTTAAAAAAAAATGCCTTTGCTTCTGTGGTCATGAAACGGTGATCTCTGAGGGGTAGGAACTGTCAGTCTGTGCCAGAGCACTGCTGGCACTGCCCGTGTACCTGCAGTGTGGTCACAGCCGAGCAGGAGAGGAGTTTGCAAACAGAGCAGGTGGGAAGAGCAGTGTTGGACCCGAAGGATGCAACACACGGTGTGATTGTGCGGTTTTCAGGGGGAGCTGTCTGCACACAAACGGCAAATCAATCGGCAGCTGCTTCCCTGTTCTCACCCCTTCATTTTTGTGTTTTGTGCAGAAGTGTAAAAGGGCTAAATAAAGCAAAAGGGAATTATGGTTGCACCCACGTGTCAGAGTCAGAACAGTCACAGTTTACAAACCATTAGTGAATTTTGTTAGATAAGGAGGAACAAGCTCATCTTAAATGCTCACAAGTTTTACAACATTCATACAATAGATCACAGTAACTACTTTCATAGATCTTCCCAACTTTTGCGTTCCTTGTGTTTTCTGCTGTCTGCCTTTATCCTGAGACATTCAAAATGTCTGTACGACATCAACATTTTCATGAAAAAGACGTTGATGCTATAAACAAAAAGCTACTGAAATCATAGTAAGCTAAGGCATTAAAAACAGTTCATCATGCGTAGAAATAACCATAAAATACAATAACATCTAACTGGGATGGCAAAGCTATTGGTTTGTGGAACTAAAGCAGGTCTTGGTCTGAAAAAAACACCATGATTTAAAACATTGTCAGTAGCACTGCGGAAACAGATGCAACTGGAAATTTACCTACTGTTACCCATTGAAATCAACCAGATTTTATTTTATAGCTTCAGTTGAGATCCTGTGGACAATCTCTTTTCACGCGCAGTGTCTTTATGTTCCTGCATGACAGACAGAATTGCGAATTTAAATTATTTCTGCATGGTATATATGTGCATGCATGCGTATGTATACAAATACACACAACTGATGTGGGAAGGGGCTTAGAGCAATAACCAACAGTTACATTAATTCATGTGAAGATACTGTGTTTGTAATGAGAATTTCTTGCATCTGTTTTGTGTAGCCGTGATCCATAGCAGAGTAGTAACTGTCCAGTGAGCTTACTAGTACTAGTTACACTGCAGCATTGCCATGGTATGTTAAACCCAGCAAACCAGATATTCTGAAACCCGGCCTTTCCCAAGGGCTCGTGTAGTTCCTCTGAGTTTACGGGGCAAAGTGCGATGCTGTGTAATGAGCTTTCTCCAGTTTTGAGTGTTGCATGTGCTTCAGTTACCAGTCACGTGGATCAGAGGCCACCAAGCAGGGATCTGCAGAGCAGAGTGAGATGCCCCAGATGCTGGTGGTGGTGAGAAGTCTCTGCCCAGATGACACTGTCTACTGGTCACTTTGCGTACTAACTTGCGTTAAGTGGTAGCCAAAAGGACACATTATCCTCTCCTAGCAGCAACATTTTTAATAGTTGCACAGGGATACTATGGATTTACAGATGGGAAGGCAGTTCTGCATGAAACTTTTAAAATAGGACTGAATTTGAGAAGTTCAGGTAGAGGGAAAGAAGTTGGTATAGTTTTGGGAAGGGAGAAATAAATCCTTCTGGACTTGCCTCTTACCGCTTCCCCAGCTGTGTAAATTAGTTAAAGGGGGTTCTGATGTCAGGATTTGCAGAGCAAGGCCGAACTCCAGTGAGAGCTTTTATCAGAACTCTTGTTTCTTGGTGCTTACTGCATTTTCTGTACTGTAATTAGAACATACGTTTGACCAAACGACAATGTCACATTTTGAACCCGAGATCTGTTGGTAGTGCCTTGTCATAGCTACGTGCACGACACACTCAAAGCAGTTATACAAGGAGGAGGATTAAAAATTTGGCACAGTTCATCTTTCCCCATTTAGTGATCACCGATTTAAGCACCACTGAGATCAAAGAGCTGTTTCTTCTCAAATGTAGAAATGCTTTCTATTTTATAGTGTGGGTAGGTAGAGTCTTGCAATGCCTGTGTCCTTGTGCTACCGTGTTATCACACGGGGGTGAGGAGACGGGGAGCTGATAGCTGGTTCTACTGGTCCAAAATCAGTCCTCGGACGGCAGAACAGGCCAGAAAAACTCAAGCGTTGCCTTTGCAACGGGGTAAGGCAGCTGCTTGTAGGCATCTGCATCTTCGCCATCTGCTAACCGCAGGCAAAGGGACCCCGCTCCAGCTCCTCCTTCGGGAAAGGTGACATCCAATTCGGCCACTCCTGCCACCCTTGTCCCATCGGCCTGTCAGGGGCTTTAATCAACAGCAGCCATTGTTCTGAGGCCCAGTCGGGGTCTGTTTTGGGGTTGGGGAGAGGAGGGGTTGATCTGGAAAGGAAATCGCATCGTGCCCCAGAGCCGGCTTGGAAAACACGCCCGAGGAGCCAGAGCTGAGCCTGGCACGACCCCCCCGCGCCTGCCCCGATGCAGCCGCTCCGGCTCCCCGCAATAAAGCCGAGCCCGGCGGGCGGGACGCCCCCGCTTCCCAGCCCCCGGCCCCCCTCGGCGAGCACCGGGCAGCGGCCCCGGGCCCCCCGCCCGCTCCCCCCGGCCGCTCCCCCCGGCCGCGGGGCCGGCAGTGCCGGGGGCGCCCCCGCGGCGGCCGGGAGAGCGGCGCCGCCCCCGCCGAGCCCGGCCCCGCCGCCCCGTCGCAGCTCGTTTGCTGCAGCTGCAGACAGCGGCCGGCGCCGGGGCAGCTCCGCCACCGAACGCCGGTTTCCTGCGAGGCGGAGGGGGGAGCAGCCGCGTCGCGCCGGCCGCCCTGGCGCCTCCTCCCCCCGGGCCGCGGCCGCCCCCGCGCCGGCATCCATCAATCAGCGGCCGGGGCGGGGGGGATGCAGGGGGGCCCCTCTGAGCCGCGGGGTCGCTCCGAGCGGGGGAGGATGCGGGAAGGAGCCTCGGGAACGGGGGAGTGGGGAGGGCATCCCCCGTGCCGCTTTGGGGGCTGGAGGGGCAGAGCCGTTGTCCTTCCCGGCCGCTGCGCAGTGGGTTTTGGCGAGGGAGCTGCGCCAGTGCTGTGTGCTTTGCTCCCCAGCGCCGCAGAGATGGGCAGTGGGGCACTGTGCGCTCACCCCATCCCAGACTGTGCCTCCGGTTTTCCTGCCCCTCTTTCTTTGTGCCTTTGCAGTCAAGGTTTTTCGGACCACAGGTCTCGGTCCCTTCAATTTTTGGAGGCGCAGGATGCCAAATGTTCACGAAGTTAAGTTGTCAGATGCAGACAGGGGTCTTCCTCCATATTTGTACATGTCAGTTCTGGGCAGATACAGCTCATCTTGGTTGGAGTCCTGGATGGATTCCAGTCTATTCTGGTGAAACCCATTCACTGCAGGGTTCCCTCCGTCCCCATGGAACTTCCCTCTGTGCTCCAAATATACCACTCACGCATTCTCTCCATCTCCACTTCTAAACCCACAGCCGGGGCTGGTCTTGAACGTGTCCTCACTGCCGGCGATCGTCTCAGCCATCGGGAGGGGAAAACCTGATGGTCTTGAGAACAGCACTAACATCTTTATTGCTCAGGCAAAATGTCTTGGATTTGCAAAGCCCAGCATCGCATATCCGGTATAACAGAGGAGAGGCGTTCATTATGATAGATATACTTCGATTGTTTCCCTTGTCAGACAGAGCGTGAGCCTTCCCATGTTCCATGCTAACCATGCTGCCTCTGAAAGTGTCTCAGGACTGGACATTGCCTGTTCCTCATCCTCTTTTCCCATCTTTTCTTGGACAAGGTGTCTGTTTGAAAGGCAGCCTGTGTTGGAGTTTGAGGCTCGTGTAAAGAAGGTAAAGAAGGAAAGGCAAGCTTCCAAAATGCTCTCGTCATGTGGCCGTATTCAAACAACACAAAAAGCACAATAGATTTTTTTTTTTTTTTTTTAACCGTATCTCCTTTGTTGCATGTCAAGACACATGGTAATTCTGCATAACTTGGTCAGTGACAATAGTAATGCATTTGCTTACTGAGGCTGTGTTTTGCTCTTGATTTGATTTATATGTGATTTTTCTTATTTGCGTCTTTTTGCTTTTCATTGTTATTGTTTTCTTTTGATGCCCCTGAGGTTAAGGCATTAGCCCAAGACTTTGTCAAGGATGGAAAAAGTAACTATTTGTTTACTTAAAAAACTGAATGCCAGTAATCAGCAAAGTCCCAGTTATTTAGCCCGAAGATGTCTGAGGATTTTCCCATCTCCCAGTTGCAGAGGTGCGGGGTGGAGGGCAGCTCTGCGTTTCCCCCGACCGTCACTGAGCAGATCCCTGTGTGTGGGATCCAGATTCAGAGGCTGGCCCAAGAAGGGGAGTCTGCACAGTGGACACAGGTCTTTCAAGAGAGCTCTCCGATGAGAAGAGGACTTTGCGTGCTGGAAAATTCAGTTGGCTGCCTGGAAAGGCGGGATTAAGTCTGAAATTTTACTTCTAACTGAATAGATTAGATTTAGGTTCCTTTCTGAGCTGCTCTGGACTTAAGGACTTGAGCTGGAGAATCTTGGGGTTTATGTGAAGGGGGCTGTTTTCATAACTTTGCCTGCGTCTCCGGGGACGGCCTTATGAATGTGGAAAAAGCCCCTCTGTAAAGCAGACTTATAAACTTTTTATCCCCCCGAGGCCTTTGGCACAGTCTGTTGGTTTTTATTTGTGGTTTCATGCTGATTTGGATTGTTTGCTTTTAATCCAGCACATTTTAGTTTAGCTTAGCATTTGTTGGAGTTTTGAGAGTTGGCTGGATTTTTTTTCTTTTTTTTTGTTTGCGGTTTTTGTTGGTTTGTTCGTTAATGGACTTAATTCAGGTGATTTCTAGAGTGCGCGTACTGCAAACTTGTAAGTTAAACTTGGATGCTTGATGGAACTTTGTGCAAAATCAGCCAGACATCACCTTCGTAGAGAAACTGGAGATGAAGTATGTTGTGCTCGTAAATGGGATGAGGGACTCTCCCATCCCATGCAGTGCTGGGGAGAGGTGCTGAGTGCGAGTCCACAGCCCCAGCTCGCAGGGCTTTCCAGCCCGTGGGCGGTGGGAATGTGTGTCTGCATCTCGTACAGGAGGGTCCCAAAAATCAGCTGCTCTTGGGTCATACAGCACTTCGCAGGGGAAAACTGTCAGCTTGAAATGGGAATCAGTGTGGACATGAGAGGCGCTCCTAAATGTATTCTGCGTTAGAAGTTATTCCTAACGGTCCTAAAGCTCAGCTCATCAACAGGGCACACTCCAAGTGCATGATGTTGTCCACTGTCGGATTTGGAAGATGGGTGTCGCACCAATAAAACGACTAATTACTGTTTTACGCAGAGGCACAACAAACCCAGATCAATGGCACTGAGAGCGCTAGCACAATACTGAAGGATTTAATTTGGTGGATTATTAAATACCCTCTGGAAAGGAAAATATTAATTGGATTGCAGTCTTGTGAGTGAACAGCGGAGATGTGTAAGCAGCTATGGCTTAGGAAAATAATTTTATCTGACAGTGGGTTTTAAGGTGATCAAAGTGGGGGAGGTTGGCTGTAGCGCAAGAGCTGTAGTGAAGATTTCTGCTGTTCCAGTGAGCAGTGATAAGAAACTGAATGCAAAAGGTCTTGCATGATGGAAGAACAGAGGAAGATCCATTTGTGAGTTCAGTTTAGTGTTTGTGAGGTGTTTGTGAATAACGGACCAAGCTGACCCTCCCTGAAAGAGGGTGGTTATGCTGAGGTTGGCATGTATGAGGGATTCTGCTTGAAGCAAGCAAATCTCCTCCTGCTGGGATTCCATCAGGGTGCAGAGGGGGTTTTCTTGTCCCGCAGACTTCCCTGGAAGAGCCAAGACAGTGGCGTTCCTGGCAGCTCCGTTCCGTTCTTGATGGGCTCAGCGGTGGGAAGAAGCAGTTTCTGAGCCCTCAGCCCCTTTGGGAGTAAGTTTTACACACCAAGTCAGCAGATGCAGGACGGGCTTTGCAGCCTGGTGCATCGCACTGTGCTCCATCAGGTCTAGAAAATACTGCACTCAGGAAAAGAAAGTTAAGCACGGGAAGAAAGAGGGAAATAAATATATAAAAGCAGGGAAAGCAACATCATCTTGTTAGCGGTGTGTCAAGGGCAGTGTAAAGGTGACATAGGATAAGTAATTTTGCTGTCAAAATTATTTAGAGATGTCATTAAACTGCTTAGGGCTGTCTCTACTGCTTCAGGGCACAGACACCTGGTTTTAATTTGCAGTGGTCTCTGTCCAAACTTGCTGGCCTTATTCAAAGGGATCAGTGCTAATTTGGAGCCTGGTGGCAAATACCTTTAGTGAACGTGGGATCTAAATGGCAGAGATGACTAAAGGACCAGAATTAACTCCCTCATAAACTTTGTGTATTTTCCTTTTCCTGAGGTTTAAAACTATCTGCTAAGTTCAAGTTTGCAGAGATGATGAACTTTTCAGATTGCTGTTCCGGTTCAGTGATGAGACAGGAGAAGAGAGAAGCAGTTTTACATTGTCCCCAGACTTTGGAAAAGAGATCCACTCTGTTTTTAATGAAGTAATGCTTGGTCAGAATGTTATGTTTGCATAATCACTTTGTTTTGCCTATAGTTTTATTTCCTTCTGCTATCTTTTCTGTTTGCTTTTGTTGCTGTTTGTTTTTCCTTCTGTTTTTCCTTCTGCATTTTCTTATTCCATTTCCCTTATGCATAGTTCTCTTTCCTTTATCTGGCAAATGTTTTGCTACACAGCAGATTCTTGTTTGGCATCTCTGGCCTCTGCTCTCCCTTCTTCCTCCTCCCTATTGAAATGCATCATCTTCACTCATTCCACAGCCGGAGAATCCCCGTTCTCACCATTGCAGGGCGAGTTGTCTGTGAGCGAGTTCTGCACCGATGCTCGCTCGTGATGGGGCCTTTTGTTTATTGCATTGTAAAATGGAAAAAACCAATCACTTCATAGTAAGGTTTAATCAACATTTCTAAGAGTAACAGCATCTTCTGTCTTAAGATGTTAAGATGATGGGCAGTACCTGCTATTTCTTGCATTGTGCTATCAATTAGTAAGCAGAACTTTTTTGAATTGTTTCCAGAGAACTAAAAAGCAGGAAAACTTGAGAGCTTTTGATGATAGAAGAGACCCTTGACAAGCTTTTGGTCCAGAATACACATCTGAAATATTTGTAACGGTGACACCGCAACAAAGTTTTGTGTTTGCTTGTAGCTGATTCCCGGTTTAGTGCTGGGATCGTTTCAGATAATTTAAAAAGCAGCTCTGGGATTTTAAACAGCTTTGGTTAACTTGGGCCTCTTAATCACCACAGCTTCTTAGTATAAAACTTTTTCTTTGGAAAGCAAGCAGACCACTTTACCAGACTAGTTGGCTGTCTACGAGCATTTTACCCCTAGGAGCTTGTATTTATCACCGAGTCTCTAGGGCCTCGCTAATTCCGAGTTAGGAGTAGATTCCACTCCAGTGGTAGCTGCTGTTCTGCCTATCTCTACCCATCAAATTGCAAAAACTCCCTTGTAACCCCATCCGCTCTTTTCTCAGGAGATGGATGCGATAGGTGGTACCGGCTCTGCTGAAGCTGCTTTGCGGTGTTGCCAGGGTAACCGGCGCTGGCCCCGCGGCCAGGAAAGGGCAGACATTCCTTTCTGCCACCGGAGCATCGGTGATTGAATGAGATTAGATAGAATTAGATAATCCTGAAATTCGCAGTGATTTGATGCCAGACCTTTATTAAATAAGTAAAAGTACCAGCCCTTATAGTAAAAATGAATTCTTTCAGATCAATAACTTTTCCCACCGTTCGTCTCAGCTGTGATTCTTGAGATCTCTTTTTTGTGATATGGCGTGAACCACACAAATATACTTTTTCTTTTTTTCTTTTTTTTTCCCCAGAGGGGACTATGATATCAATTCCTCTCTTATTTCCCCCTTGTGATTCACCCACTTAACCGTAAAGTGCACTTACAAAGGAAGGCACTACAAGATTCTTCAGTCAATGAACTAGAGTTTACAATAGTAGTGTTACTTTAAAATTGTACACCATTAGTATAGAGTGTTTTAGAGTCGTTAAAAACAAAAAAAAAAGAAAATAAGTTGTATATTGTGAGTGGCTGAGTAGCTTTTTGTTCCTTGTGTGTTCAGTGCCTAAAACTGTTGGGACCTCGTCCTGCTTGGCACGTTCCTGCTTAGCTGCAATAGTCACTGGCATCATATTGTGATCTAAAGTCAATGTGGGTTAAAATAAGCATGGCAGGATGAATGCAGGGTTGGACTTTGATCACCATCAGTCTAAATTTACATCAGTTTAACTCTGTGGACTTATTTTTCATCTTTAGACTGGCATGGCTTGCATCAAAATTCAGCGTGCATCAGAGGACACCTCGCAGAGCACGGAGAATTCGGTTTGTTCTGGCCCTCAAGCAGTTTTGTTTCTTATCGAGCTAAACTGGCTCTTTCAGAGCAAAGGGCAGATTTCTCTGGTTTGTGGTGGTGGTGCTGTCCTTCAGGTGCAGCTCCAGGCACCACTGCTGGGTTTTTGTGGACGGTATGTGGTCTCAAAGTAGTCGAGAAGCAGCCCATCCAGAATGAGAAGGGCAGCCTGCCTACTCCTTATAAAGATGCCTTTAATCCTGAATAAAAATATAATACATTTGATCTGACTTTTTTTTTTAATCCCCAAATTAACAATGTAATTCCTTAAAACATTATTGGCTTGAAATTCATGAGCTGGTAGTTCAGGGCTGGAAGTCTGTGGATCTGCACTTGTTTGCATCCGCAATGTGAATCTGGTTTTGTGAAGTCTCACCTTGCTGTGATGGATTTCTCAGAAATACATTCAATAAACGTAATTCTATGAGGCTGGTAGGCGTTCCTCTCCCCTGGTGTGTGCAGAGGGCAAAAATAATCCTTGCTTTGGGAGGATTCAGTTCTTCCATTGATGTCTCTGCTATTGTCTATAAGTCACTACAGAATCTAATTATTGGGGATGTTTAACTTGGCTTATCCAGAAACATAACATGCCTTTGATGCGCTTTCACGTCAGGGATCTGTGCAGGCTTTGGTGCCCGTGCGTGGCCATTGGAAACGTAGACACCAACCTTTCCAGGATTCAGATTAATTTGGGGAAAGCATCTGCAAATTGAAATATTTAGGTTTAAGGGTTAAAAGGGCAAGAGACCGAGTTCTTGCACTAAAATAAGCAATAGGGCTTCCACAAATGAGTTCTTGTTAAAGGTGGCTTGTATGTACTTCTTAAGGAAAGCATCCGATCTTGGTTAAATGTCCTGGTCCTGACTTGCGCTGAGCCCAGTAAATTCTTTCAGTGGGTAACTGCTCTCATTTTTTAGGAAACGATGATGATATTGCTAATTTAGGTTTGTTTAGTCACTTTTTCCTGGCATGATATTCCCTACTTCTAAAATGCCACCTTCCCCCACCAGCCCACACTGTTTCGTGTCTGTGACCCTGGGGTTTTGCTGCTTGCCATTAACTCACACATCCTCTGTGTTCACCACCACTGATGGCTCTTTGCGTTCTTCTGGGTTGTTGATAAAAATATTAGGGGGAAGTGGTTACATGCTCATACTCCGAGGTCTTTTAATTGCCTTTTAATCCATTTAATTTGTGCCATGTTTACTTGCAGCGCTCTAATTTCTCATTCAAAAAGTTGTGTGGTGTAAGATCAGATAACTTGCAGAAATCTAAGCACATTACGCTAGCACTACTGTCTCAGCAAAAAAAATTATATATTAGTTTAACATCTTTTCTATTAACAAGCTTTAATTTGCATAAATTATATCACCCTCCTTTAGTTTATTATTACTTGTCCAGTTTCCTCTATTTCGTTATTTCTCCGGGGGGTTATAAAATTACTTGGATTATTCTGCTTATGCTTTTTAAAATACAGTCCCAGTGCTGTGTTTTCTCATTTACCTCATATTTCCTCATTGTTGTGAGGGTCATTAAAAATCTGAGTAAAGCGTCTGAAGAACTTCTCTGGCTAACTATTCTGAAAGCCTTGGAGAGCAAGTTCTCTAAATCTGCTGACTTAAAACTATATAACTTTCTGTTTGAAACCTCATAATTCACTGCTGGAATGAGAAGTATTTCATTTTCATACCATGTTAGGGCTAGCTTTTTCTACCAGTGAAGGAATGAAATATTTATTGAACATTCTATTTTTTCAGCATTTCTGACAGTTCTAGCATACCCATCTAGTAATGGACTGAAACCATTATTATCTCCTGTCCTTAATAAGCCAGTGTTTACAATCCAGTTTGGAGTTCTCCAGTGAATGAAAGGACTATTAAAGTTGCATGTGCAATTATTTGATATTAAGATCTTTATAGCATAGTGGCTGGAGTAGGAGAGACCTTCACCACTACAAAGGCCCTTTACCGCACGTTATGCTCAGGAAACGTCCAACTGTCTTAAGGTCTGTTAGTGCTTAGTATTGTATTTGCTTTATGTCCCCAGTGGGATTTCTGCCTTTTTACCTCCTGTTGTTCGGAGGTGGTTTAATGGGAAACCTGGTGTGTGGATGGGCTGGTGCAGCACTGGGCCTCTGAGGAGGAGGATGCTTCTCTTCATCTCCTCGCCGTGGTATCTGCTGCTTGCCAGGCTGATTGTTTACAGCTTGTGGGTGCAGGTAATGAATAGATGCGTTGGGCTTAAAAAAAAATGACCTTTGTGGCTTTCTCAGGAAAGCCAAGCCGTTTTCCCCTGCCTAGATGCTCTTCGAGCTTATACTCCTTGTCTGGCTGCTCTTGTTTTCTCCTGATCTTTCAGTCAAGTCCTTCCTGTCTGGCCGCCAGATTACGAAGCAAGGTGGTATTTGAATTATCTGGAGGAGTGATCACGGTGTGTTCTGTCAAAGCTTGCAGCTCCTTAAACAATCAAACCTATCTTCAGTGTTTCCTTTAAAAGCTCTTGGAAAGGTGTCGGTACAGAGTTACACACGCAAGAGAAGAGATGGAGCTGTGATGCATCTGGAACTCTCCACTGCTTACTAGAATAACCATTAGGAAATACTCTGTCGGCCACCTCCCCCTTCACAAGTCTCGTATTCATCTGTACAGAGACACATCCCCATGGCTGGCTCGCGCGGAGATGCTGTGCTGTTAGCCCTGGCTGGCACGAAACATCTTGATACCCTGCGAGCTGTGAAACTTGACATATGCCAAGGCAGTAACAGGGAGAGAATCTTTCCTCAAAGCTTCCTTGGAACGTTCTGACAGTATTTAATCTGTCGGGGTCTGCTGTGTCATTCAGACTGATCCCAGTAGGCCAATGAGTTGGAATCAATAGTACCGTTGATCAGCACATAATTCTACCTTGATCAGAGAATCCTGATAATTAGAGCTGAAAAAGATGTGTTGCATCACTCAGTCTGCTCCGCAGAGTACTCTGGAAATGCTGGTGTACCTGTTTGTGTTTCTTGGGGCTTTTCTGGCTGCTCTCGTAATAAATATAACGTCAGCTAAGCTGTGCTTTTGAAGGAGGGCTGCGTTATTGTTGCCAGACAGTGACCAATAATAGGTGCTGCATTATTTTCCCTCGATATGAAAAACCCTGGAAGAGATGAAGGAGAAGTGGGGCATGAGGAGGAGAACGACTCTGTGAAATTGTCCAGGACGAGAGCTGGAAATGGAGTTGGGTGTAATTCCTGGGGAGCAGAAGGGATGCTCGGTCTCCACGGCTCACTCAATATTTGCCCGTCAGCTGAGACTGACAAAAAAAAGAGGCTTTTCCCTGGGTGTGCTTTGGTGTGATTTGACAGGCTGGACAAAAGGACCTGAATGAAGATCAAGCCACCAGAACGCACAGGCAGTTACCCTGACGGTGTCACCAGCCTGGCTTTGGCTGGACATACTGAGGTGGATGTAAGTGGCTTCTCCTTTTCTTCCTTCACTGATGCCCTCTTCTCTCCCGGAGTTTGGAATCTACATAATTGGAGCAACTTGTTTATTTGGAATGAAATCGCATCCATGGGATGCAGCTGAGCGGCGCTTGGTGCAAAGCAAAACGGGCAGGAGAAGGTGGCAAAGGAAGGTACTTTCTTTCATAGAGCTCTTTTGTGGTAGTTGAGAGCATTTTTGTTCTGTGGCGTAAATTAGAGCAGCTTAGGGCTGCCCGAAGGCTTAAATGGTTTATAAGTGAGCGTGTGGGAAATGGGCTGGACCGTGCTGGGGGGCAGGCTGCCCCGCAGGAGTTAATCATCCAAATGCAGAGCAGACCTGAGCAGCCCTGGCAGGTGTGGAGAGAAAGATCTGTAGGTGTCACATGCAGAAAACCAGCAATAGTGGCTCATTACAGATCTTTGAAAATGAGGAAATAAAGCTGGCTTTTCAGCTTTTTGTGCCGGCTATGCGAGCCCATCAAACATGAATATGGCAGCTTGCCTACCAACAGATTAGTTTTTTATTGCGTTTGCCACCTCCGTGATGCTATAAGGCTATATATACTATATATATAGCACAATAAATCTGGTTTATATAAATGTGAAGTTTGATATATTTTATTAATATCACACTCACGATTTGGATATTTAAATATGCATGGCACATACGAAACTGTTATTTAGCTTATGCTTGTTTTATTTAATTATTTTAGATTTATAGGACACCTGTCATTGGCTCGTAAGTGCCATGCAATTAATTACAAATACTGTCAGAAATTCAAACCTGCCTTTCTTGCCCATCTAGATTATCCATGTCTCTTGAACTCATCACTCTATTGGTGGTTGTTGTTATTATTGTTTTTTGGCACATCTGGCCCACATACCCCATAGGCATTTGCAGCACTTTTCACGGATTTGCATATGCAAAAAGTCAAGTTCTTATAGGTGGAAGCCAAAAGTCACGGTGAGAACATTTACCCAACTTGGATGAAGCCCTCTTGACCAAAGCAGCCTGAAATGTATTTGAGATAATTCTCTTTTTGCTGCTGAAATTACCTCTTGCTAGGCTGCAGAGCTGCTGCAGAGCGCAGGGTGAGCTCCCTTCCTGGGACTAAGGGTCAAGCGCGGCCTCTTTCTGTTGCTCGAGGTGACATGGCTGTTGTGAGTAATTAGTTTAAAAAAATACATATGGATCTCTTTGTGGTACCAGAAACGCTGACTAAAATCCAGAAGGAAATAACAAAGCAGCTGCAAACATGCTTCAGAATACATTGTTTCACTGTATGAAATATCCACTGTTGCATTTGCAATAAAATTAGCGAGAAGGGAAAATGCCAGGGAAACGTGAGGTTAAGAAGCTGTCAGATATTTTTACAAGTGTTGTCTGTATTTAAGCAGCAGAGATCTTGGGGTCAGGTTGGTTCTTTTGTTCTGTTCATACAGCACCTGGCACCGTGGGGTTATGTTTGGGGGCTCGTAGCTGTTGTAGCAGCCAAAGAATACATAGTAATGATCTAGACAGAGTGCGTGCTGCAGAGATAAAGATACCTCTGTGTTCTCTCTGTGTGTTGGTAACTACAGCGATAAGGATCATGTGTACCTGTGTAAAATGGGTTGAAAAAGCCCATGTCTGGCAAGAAGAAAGAAACCAGAAGATGAGCGCGTGGGCAAGAGAGGTGGGCTACGGTTCACAGGAGACTAGGAGACATCTTCTGGAAACTAGCGAGGTGTTTGAGTTCCAGCCGGAATTAGATAGAGAAGATTCTCTGTTTGACTGGACAAGATCAGCTGGGGATGAGCCAGAACAGACAGAGTTTAGGACAGGTCCTGGAGAACCCAAGGATGTATAACGAACAGGAGAGCCACCTCCGCCGCCTCGTCCTGTGTCCCTGCCACCCGTACGCTGTTTTCTCTGAAAAGGGGAAAGGACAGCAGCCCGTTGGACAGGCCCAAGCAGTTGGGAAACTATCTTCTTGTGCTTTGCTTCCAGCACATAACTTTATTTTCAAGAAAAAAGTAAACTGTGGCTCAACTGCAGATTGGCAGCAATAAAAGCTGGATGGTGACTCTGAGGAGGTGATACCAGGTGAGAGGCAACAGCTCAGGAGCTCATGCTACACGTTCCTGATTTAAAAAGTATATTCACTGCTTGTCTAGTTGTTCCGGGGTCAGCAAGGCAGCGACAGCAGTGCCGGCACACCTGACCTGCCTGAAAATAAGGCTCTGTTGTGTAGTATCCCTCCTCCGGGGAGGTGGAGCTCTTCTAGTCTCCCTCCCCTTATCCTTCTTCCAGCTGACCTCCTGGGCTCGGTGAATGACATCTCAGGAGGCTGCAGGAGTCAGTGGACCATGAGTGGCCTCCCAAGGGGTCAGAATTTCTTTCCACTTAAATTCCACCTGTGCAGTCTTTCCTAAGGAATCCACAATTATTATTCATTTAACTTGTATTTTTAAATACTATTCCTTGCCTTTCTTTTACCCTCCCCACTTTAAATGTGATTTCAGAGGGGATTTTTCTAGAGTTCCAGCTGGCACCCAGCGTCCAGACAAACTCAGACCTCTGCCTCTTGCTTTATTCTTTTTCTGTTTGGGAATGGCTCACCTGCCTGGATACAGCGCAGAGGGAGATTCAGCTGAGCCTTTTGAAATGTGTGGAGGGATTTGTCCATCTGATCCCTGTTTATTTTAATAGGGCATTTAGTTCTTGAGAGCTGTGTCTCAGACCTGATCTTGTGTCTCCAGAACCAGTGGGTGTAAGATTTTGGCCCTGACTTGATTGACTCTTATTTTGGCTGTTTCCTCATGTATCCATCAGAATTTGTGCTGGGTTTTGGTTTTATTTTTGCCTGTGCAAAGACTACATCGTGGAGTTACAACTGATGTTGTGCTGTCCTTGCACATTTGTATTCTGCTTTTGTTTTGAGCTGGATTGAGGGAAATCCAAAGAAATAGTTTAAATCCATCTGACAGAGACTGCGTTCCCCTCCTCGTGTAGGGCCTTTCCCTGGCAAGGCTGTTGTTGAGCTGTGTTTGCATTAGGGATCCCCACATCAGTGACATCCCAGTGTGGTAGACAGACTGCAAC
Organism: Caloenas nicobarica; assembly: GCF_036013445.1. Classification (NCBI taxonomy): domain Eukaryota; kingdom Metazoa; phylum Chordata; class Aves; order Columbiformes; family Columbidae; genus Caloenas; species Caloenas nicobarica. Next base: position 4,995,292 of record NC_088266.1, read on the forward strand.
TGGGCCCTGTATCCCTTGTTTCTCTCCCTTTCCTTGGTCGTGTGTTGCTGTTCACTATCTTCTTCTTCACCGGCTGCTGGTAGCGGGGTGCGGTTAGGCAATGGTTGTGTGGAAACTCCTGCAATGAGCCCCAACCCTTCCACCCCCACACGCTGCCCTGGGGAGACCCAGACACGGTGACTCATCTGCGCTGGCTGCGGCCCGGGGCTGCCGGGGGAAACGGAAGGTTCCAGGCGAGGGGGTGGCGGCTGCCGCCTGCTTCGCTTCTCTTTTTCATAGAATTCTAGAATATTTTGGGTTGAAGGGACCTTCCCAGCTCCCCCAGTGCCCCCTCTGCCATGAGCAGGGACATCTGCACCAGCTCAGGTTGCTCAGAGCACCGTCCAGCCTGGCCGGGGATGTCTCCAGGGATGGTTCAGCCACCACCTCTCTGGCCAACCTGGGCCAGTGTTTTACCACCCTCGTTGTAAAAAAATTTCTTCCTCATGTCTAACCTGAATCACACAGCTGAAAGCACAGGGACCTTGGAGATTGGTGGGACAGGGGCACCGAGGGAAAAGAGGAGGCTGAATTAGTGCTCGGCACATCTCTGCCGTCTGTAAGTACAGCAGGGCCAGCTCATGTCGTTGTGCACCGTGTCACACCGTTGCCAGACATCTTCCGTACCACTGCGGGTATCATATGGAGCTGACGTGTAGTGACACCCAAAGTCCCTGACCTCGCTGTGTCCTTCCTGATCTATGAAGGTGGCGAGAACACAGCAGCAGCCGCAGAGCTGGGTTTCACATCTGGAGGTCAGCCCTGCCCAGCTGTGCCTCAGCACTGTCTGTGAGCTCAGCTTTGAAGAGTCACCGTCACAGACCAGACCCTTGGTCTGCTGGTCCTAGCTGGTGCACGGACTCCAAGAGTCTCTGGGAAATCATCAGGGAAAGCAAGCCTGTTATCGGGAAGTGTAGCTTCAGTCTGCAAGGGTCCAGTCCTTCACTGACAATATTTAAGGTTTAGCATATCGGAAGCAATTGAAAACCAGTGGTTAAACTTTCCAGGTTTTTTGCGTGACTTAAGCTACTCTCTGGGGCAAGGTCCACACAGGCAGAAAACCTGGAGCAAGATATGATCTGTATCTTTGTCTTGTTCTCCAGACTAGGATGGAATTGACCCTGTCTGTGGTGATCATGGAGAGCAGAAGTCAGGTTTGCTTTCAGGATCTGAACGGCTCTAAACTTGGGTGGGGATAAGAAAGGGAGAAGAGAATCCCTTCCTTTCTTACCCTCTCTCTGGGAGGTGTGGGGAAGGTGCTGGTTTTAACTGCTTCCCCTCCCATGCCTTCTGGACGCACGGGAACACAGGTGTGCCTGTAGAAATGTGTGAAGACATGTGTGTGCTAATGGCACCTAAATTTAGCAGCTGCTCCGTGCTCCTGTTAGCCTGTCAAATGAGTACTCCCTCTCCTAGGCTTTGTAAATTGGAGATACTACTCACCTCCGTGACTAATTCCCCATGGAGGGCCCTTAAAGAGGTTTAGAAAACAAGTCCTTTGTCGCTCTGGGGCACGAAACATTATGTCTTTTTTTTTTTTCCTGAATTTGGCTGATGAGAGGAGAAACTCCCATAGGTAGACTTGCCCTTGAACTGCAGACAGGGAGTCCTCAAGCAGGTTCTCTCGCCCTTGCGAGGAGGCGTATGTGCTGTTTCTTGCAGCGCTTTGAAGCTGTGCGCCTGGGTGTCTGCAGGAAAGGCCGAAGCTGTTAACTGGAACTGGTGATTTCTGCAGGAGGAACATGTGATGGCAACGTGCCCAGGGTGGGATTTCACTTTCGTTTTCACGGGCTTCTCCAATGCAGATGCTTGCTGGGTAAAACAGAGCTGCTTAACTGCGCGCAAGAGGATCACGCAACCGCAGAGGAGTCTGTGTCTTCTTGGAACTGCAGGGGGGGAATTAGGATTGGCAGAGTGTAATTGGTAAAGCCTGTATTTGGCTGGGATATTTATTTTAACAGGCCCAGAAAATCACCAAGTAAATAGTAAGTTGGGACCTTAAATTTGCTCTCCAGCACCTCTGACGGCAAAGTTTACCCAGGCACGTTTATTCAAGAAGGAAGAGTGCCACCTATAGAGGCACAGATTTCCCCTGCTCCAGAAGGCTGAGTCGGAGGTACCAGAGTGTCCCGTCCAGGTACTTTCCAAGCACAGCTCAGCATCGTTCACGTGAGGGGCAGGAGCCACTGCCCAGGGTGCCGCACACATGCAGGAGAAAGGTACACGCTAAAAACCATGTGGCTTTTGTTTTAGATTTGTACAGATGTGCTGTGTTTTAAAACAGTGAATGTCCCTTGTGAAAGTTACTAAAATATTCCAAATATAGACCCTTTTCCGGAGCAGATTCTTTGTTTAACTGAAGAAAACTATAAGGCTTACAAATAGTTACGGGCAAGTTATGTTAACGCGGCTTTATGTCCATTAGACTGTTCGATGATTTGCTGGCTTTGGGTGAAAGAAACTACTAGACGTGCTTCAGAGTAAGTGTTGGATGTGTGCGCAGGTTTGTTCCTTCACGCGTCTCTGAGTCTCCGTCCGTGGCTGGAGCGTCGCTGGAAGCCACATCAGACCCCACTGACTTTGTTTCCCACCTCAGGGAAATGCTTAAATGCCTAAGAGGGGAGATACCAGTTTCCAGACAAAATGTTTCACCCTTAAAAACATGTGTGTCCCCCACCCCATAATTCCCCAGTTTTGTTCCAATTAATTTTGGTTCTGGTTTTCACTCCCATGAGAGATGAAGTTTTTTTCACCTGCTCAGAAAACTCTCCCCTTTTTCCTTGTACTTTTTTCTTCCAGCTTCTTGGTTTTATTCCTTTGATGAAATATTTACCTCTCTTGGGTTTTATTTTTTTTATATTCTCTTTGTGTTTATCTTCAAAACATACAACTCCCAACACTCCCTGCTTCCATTCAGTACTCATTGGAAAGCCACTGTATTTGTTTGGTTATTTCTTTCCTGGAATTATATTTCTAGACACAGATGTATTGTAAGTCATGGAGTATCTTCTCGTGTGGCTCCTAATGTGCTGAGCCACCTAGTTGCATATTTCTGGGAGTAGTTTGGGTTTATCCTTTGGTTTTGTTAATGCACACCGTCTAAGTGGAACCCATGGTTCTACATGCTGCAAAGTCACGGTGAGTGATGAGCGCTGCCCCCAGTGCTTGCAGAACATGTGTATGAGGAACCGATCTGTGCCATCTGACGATGAACAAGTTGTCCAGCCATGCTTTCCCTTGGTCTCACTTGCCTAGAAGACGATATAAAAGTACTTCACAGCAAGAATCGCATGCGCTTTTTGCAAAAACTGCAGGCCTTGGAGTGACAGGCGATGGACAGTTGCAAAGTGCTGTTACTGATGTGCTGGAGTTGGACTGTGATGTTTGCACATCGTGTCTGTTGAGTGAGAAGAATGGGGTTTATGTTGTGATTCCAGGGTCTGCACCTTGTGCAGCTGATGATCGACTGCTTTTTGCTGCCATTGTCAGAGCTGTTGCGACACCCACAGCAAGTCAACGGTCTGACCCCCCATTTTTTTATAAAAAGCACCCGAGCTAGGAAGTTTGCTGGACTGTCTCTGGGTTGGGTTTCCTCTTTCCTGGCACAGTTAATTAGCACGTGTAACCTGGTTTCTGAGTAGGAGTGGGGTATGAGAGCAACTTCATCTTGTAGCACTGACATCCCTGTTGAGATGGACTTCCCGGTGTGTTCTGGTACCTGCTGCGTAGCCCATAACTGCGCACCACGGAGCGACACTATATCCGTACATTGTGGGAGATGCATCCTTGCCCTGACTAACCTATGTTGAGTGTCATCCTCAGTTGTGACATCTCTCTTTCTGGTTCTTCTCAGCCGTGGAGCGTTTTGATGGACTGAGGGCATGTCAGTCCTTCCCAGTGCCGAGGAGAAGGGAGGATTCCCCTGGTCAGAGCAGCTGAGCAGAATCCGGCATGCTTTTGGCCTCATGCCTGCTACTTTCAGACGCTTTCCTTCCATTAATTCCACTCTGTGCTGCAGCCGAAGAGCACGTATTAAAACTCTAAGGAGGCATGTCTAGGAGTTGTTCAAAATCAGTTAATTTTTTATTGGATTTGAAGTCAGCCTTCATGGGCCAAACCCACCCCAGAGGACTGGGGATGGGGAATTGCAGGCAGTCAGGACTTATTCCGGATAATTGACTTTTCTGTGTCCGCCCTCCCTCTCAGATTCACCTAAGAAACCTCCCTATCTCCGCAGAGCTGAGTCTGAGAGGCCTTTGTCCCCAGCAGCCTCAGCCATCAAGATGTATTAAATTAAACATACACCCACGTCACAGCCCCGAGGCTATTAACCCCTCGTGCACACAAAAAATGCGTTGTGGTCCAAGTAGAATAACTTACGTTTGGACCCTGATCTAGTTCAATTCATTTCCACACCTGCGGGAGTGACCTTCAAAACTTGCTCGAGGCTCTGTCTCCAAAGTCATTTTCTCATTAGTGGAAACGAAATGTATTGTGGAGCTATTGCTCTGTCTCCACATCTCTGGGGAGTCGAGTGCAGAACAACATTCCTGGGCCCTGCTCACAAATCACACCAGGCCACCCCACTCCCGGTTGGTTTTCTAGAAACTCTTCCTCCCGTTTCCTCCACGATAACGTAATTAAGATGAAAGAAAGTCCTTGCAGTGCTTCCCCAAAGGTTGCAATGAGCAGGGGTGGCTGTTTCAGACAGAGAAAGCACCAGCGGTGGCTCCTGCCATCGCCGCCCAGGACAGTTTGCTCTGCCGCCGTCCCCTGATGCTTCCTCTGCTTTGGCCTGGCCTTGGGGCTGGTCCCAGGACCGAATCTCCTTTAAAACAATAAAATGTATTCCCCCAGCAAACATGATATAGAATCGCTTGATCTGGTACCAGCTGTCATCTCTGTCTGGAGTACTGTTAGAGCGTAAGGGGAAAAAAAAAAAGCCCAAACCCTCCTGTTGTGCTTGGCGTCCCTGCCATCCATCAAGCAGGGGTCGCAGTAACTGCGGATCGTATGCTCGGGTCTCAAAAACTGCAGGAAATCAGTCTTTGTTACATGGAAAATAAAGCAGTCTATGGGGAAAATAACCATAAATGTTCATTATTTGTACAGGAAAATCAATTTGTAGGCCAATTGACCAAATAAAGTAATACAATTTGCTGAGAAATCCCCCAGGTGTGGCAGGCAAATTGTGAAGTGGAAATGGAAGCAGCAGATTTCATAGGTAATCTGTGGTGGTTTGGGGGCGAGCGGGATGTGGGGAAGGGACACAAAGCTTAAAAAAATAAACTACAGGAAAGAGAATCTTTAGCTGTGCAGCCGGTTGACAGAAAGGTGCTAGTGAGAGGAGGAGAAGGGGAAATGGTCTTTTTCTTGGTTCTGTGTCACAGAGGGTGGTGGAAAGGGGTAACAGTGCCACTCTGCAGCGTGTGATCGCAGGGAAGGTGCTCTCTTGGAGGAGAAGTGGAGCCCTGTGGTGTGGCTGGAACACCCTTCTTGGTTCTCCCTCATTTTGTAAACCAGTTTGGTTTTGGTTGGTTTTTTTTTTTCCGAAAGTGGAAGCAATGCCTTAATTAATATTTCTAGTTTTCTTGTTTGCTTTGGATTTTCAAAGTTTACTTGGCTGTCGGGAGGGTTGAGTCACTCCGAGGAAACTTTGTGGGCAGACCTGGCTCTTGCAGCTCTCTCCTTGGATTATTCTCACCTGCTCTTCAGTGCTGGGATCACACTGGAAACACCACAGTCTGTGGATCTGTTTGTATCTTTACCAGCCTGAATTATCTCTGTGCAGGTGATGACGGAAGGCTTGAGCTTAAGGTTCTTGAAGAGGCAGGCGTGCGGTGCGGGGAGGATGGTGCTGTGCTGCGGGGGGTCCCGTCACCGCGGCAGATGTGGCTGATTTTTGGCACCAGCCTCCTTGGGGAATACTAGAATGTAACGCAAAGCTCTGGTTCCTCTGTCTCTGCTGTGTGGAGCAGCTGCCGTTTCTCTTGCCCTCATCAGTTTGGTTGCTTCGGTTTGGGGGGAAACTGCAGGGAAATCAATTTTTTTTGAAGCTGAGAAGCAGCTTATGTTTTCAAAGTCATCGGTGATCATGGGGCACTTCGATATTTTGGAAGCCCAGCTCTTAGGATGGTGCTGGACCTGATTTTTCCAAAGGAACCAGTTGTAGCTCTCAAGAGCTACAGCAGCATCAAAATCTTCTTCCACGTGGACAACTAGAAAAAAGGAGGAACTGACTCTCAACAAATCCAGCTCTGTCTATCCCATTAAGTGAAGATAACTATCATATAACTTCGTAAAGCACACTGTTTAGATAAACCCTGTTTTGGTTTCTATTCCAGCAACAACATGCATTTTGGGAGGAACTGTTTAACTTTTTTGCTTGATCTCTTTATGACAGTGAAGACTTATCATAAAAGGAAAAAAAAAAAGCTGAAAAGAGAACTTGAGGCAGAAGTCGCGCTCGACCCAATAAAAAGCTCCAGTGACTGGTCCTCATTCTTGTAGGCTTGAACAAAGCCTGGGTCTGTCTCCTTTTGGCTGAGCGGGCTGTGAGCCACACTTGGAAATCTGAAGGATTGCAAAGAAATGCTCTAAGCGTGTGTCTCCAGAGCAAAATAAAAGTAGAAACCCCAGTCAGATTCCTCTTGATGAGGTATTTCAAACTCGCTGGGAAAGGCTGTGTTGTCTTGGACCTGATGTTATGGAACTTTGGAACATTAATACCTGGGGGAATGACGGACAGTTATTTTGTTCTCTCGTCTTTCTGTTACTCGAAAAGGTACAGCAGTGAGGTGTGCGAAAAGAAGGGCAAACGTCTGAAAGCGTCCGTGCCCTTTTGCTCCTTGTCTCTTCACCGGAGAGACAGAGCAGGAAAGGAAACCAAAAAGAGAAAAATATGTAAGTTTTGCTTTTATTTAGGAGACAGCATGAGCGTACCACATCCTCAGCTGGTGTAAGTCCACTTTTACTCCATTAATACTGACTTACATTGCCTGAGGACCTGGCTTCACATCTCTGCTTCCTTCTTTGCAACGTCAGCCTGAACTGGACAAATGTATTTGATGTGGAACAGACACAGAGAACAAAGATTAGGCCACTCTTCAGCCTTCTCCCAAAGAGTTTTTGAAAACAGGTAGCTCCAAAGGACTGACAGATTTTCTATCTTAGAATTACTCCCCTTCAAAGACTGGAAATTCCAGTTGGCTTTTCCAGAAAAGCATAGCTAGCTCTCTATTAAGAAATTATCCTTTAGGCTTCATAACTCACTCAGAGGTAATAAATGGGAAATGTTCCCTTCTGTTCACAGAGCTTGTTCATCTGTTTCTTTAGCGCTTCAGAAAATAGTGTTGTTAATATAGATGGGAAGAGCTGCAGCTTCCCTTCTGTGTAACTCTCTTTTGCTTTAAAACATATATATTTTCTCCAATTACAGTAGTACCTACAGCCCCGTTCCTGTGCTCAGCCTTGGACTCGACGTGTCCTTCTCTGCTCCGAAGAGCTGATGATATAAACAGTGTAGACAAACAGGTACAAGGCAGAGAAAGTGTTACTAATGGCTTTTTATAGCGGGGAGACCGAGCGCAATGGCATCAAGTGAGTTGCCAAGGATCACACAGGGAAATTGTGGTTAGGAGTAATTTTCTTCTTTGATACACTTACCCTCTCTCAAGATAAAACCCCCTAAAAACCAGCCTGGACTGTCCGTGCTGGAATTGAAAGCTTCTGTGTAAACCAGGCGGTGACGGCTCAAAATTGTCATAGAAACTTATATTTCAATGAGGAATCGCCCACTGTAGGCCTGGAGAGCCTGCTGGGGCACAGGTATTCCCAGAATCCACTCTTAGACCCGTCTGGCAGTGCAGAATTGCCCCCTCACCTTGCCTTTAGCCATTGCCAGAAACTGCGAACCAGGTTCATGAGGCTGATGAAGAGTGCGACACAGTCCCCAGAACCTTGGAGAGTCTTTGTGGTCTGTACTGCCTGTATTTTTTGCCTGCCCATTGCTGTCTGCTCCCTTCTGTACTTCGGGCCTTCCCCCCTGCACTGGGACAACATCCAGTGTCACACTGGTGTCACTGGAAAGAGACGATCAATAATAAACCTATTAGCGGTCAGGTTAAAGGGCCGGGCTGCGGCAGACAAATAGATGCGGCGGGAGGCTGCCGACTGTTGTTTTATTCATTTGTTCATTACCGAACACTGGAGCAGGAGCTGAGATGAGAGGCTGGACGGCTTCTCCTGCCCCTGACCTCTGTTTTGATGGGGAAGCTGGTAAGCGCGAGGCAGAGCTGCTCCCGTCCCGGATTTGCTACCGAAAGCAGTCGGGCTGGTAGCACACGGGTGTAGAACGGCTAATGAAGGCCCAGGGGAGCCGAGGATTATCTTGGAAGGCAACTGACCCTCTCTTAGGTGTTTATACAAATCACAGCTGCAGGTAAATGCAAACTCTGTGAGTTACCCTACAGGGGATGTGTGGGCTCCACAGCTGTGTAATTTCTCTAATTAAAGCCATTTGACGAAGTTTATTATTTAAAAAAGGAAAAGAAAAATATTCCAGGCTTTCAGAACCTCCCCCTTTCCTTTTCCCTATCTTTATTGTCAATAAAAAGAGAGAGAAAATGCTGTCTGGACTTGAGGATTTCCTTCACATATGGAAAAGATTTAGCATTCTTCGGCTCCCAGCATTGGCAGTGCACAAACCTCCCCGCCAGCATTCCCTGTCTGCTCCCTGTATTTCCCAGATCTATGTATACAGAAAGAATACATGTGCTGTTGGTTCTGCAGGTTTGGTTGGTTGGTTTTTTTTTTTAATCCAATAGAAATTATTTTCGAGAGTTCAATCACAGGCACGTGAATCACCTTGCAGACAGCTTCGATGTTTTCATCAGTGTGCAAACTCTTCGTGCATTTGCATTTCTGTGCTTATTTTGTGGTACCGATTTGGATGCGATGGAGCGGCATCCGTAGGGACTGCACCTGCTCGTCTTCCTGGGTCAGTTCCCAGTGGGATCAGATGTCCAGAGCTTGGCCGGCAGTTAATGTGGACTGGCAAAAGCTTTGCTTTCATGTGCCTTTTTTTTTTTTTTCCATGGAAGCTTTTTGCCTCACAGCTCTCATAGCAGAGGCTTTTCCATTGCTGGGATCAATTAAATGCTCACCAGGGACTCTCTCTGCGAGGATTCTTTCCTTTTCTGGCTGACTTTGAATGTCACACCAGGGCGTTCAGCTGTTTTGACCTCCTCGCAGTAGCTCCCAGGGCAGGAAACCTTTGCTAACCCTCCCTTCCTGCCTCTCCCCCAAGTCCTGTGCTCTCGGCCGTCATTCCATCTGCAAACTCTCCTGGGGCTCTTGGGCAACACTTTGGTTTTTCGTATTCTTGGCTGGGAGAGCTCAGCTCCAGGGGAGAGCTGGGAGGGGGTTGGATGGGTGGGGGGAGAAAGATTTTATTCTGTAACTCCACTGACCTTGTTTAGCCACACAGAGCGGAATGTTCCCTCGCTCTCTGGAAGGGTAGAAATATCACCACAGTTTTCTTTTCCGTCTTTCTGATGGTCCCTTGCTTTCATGATAGAACGATCAGGCTTCTCCACTCAGGTAACCCACCGCTGTTCCCATGTTGTTGGGTTTTTTTACTTGTAGTTGCATCTCTAGACTCGGGTAATCAGTAACTTTAAATTGTGCATTGGTACCCATCTGATTTTTCCTGCGGAAAGGAAATACGCCTGTCCGTGATTTTTAAAAACGAAGCAACCCCCCACCCAGACAATACTTTTGAGAGGCAATGAAAGCAATTAATGGTGTCAAAAGACCCTGGGAGGGTGAAGTGGTGAGTGAGGACTGGGCTGACGCAGGAGCTGGGTGGGGAGCTGGACGTGTCTGGGGAATCGAGGGTTATTGACTCCAACTCCAGCTGGGCTTCGTTAGCTGGTGTCATAACCCACAAAATTAATCTTTAACGATGTATGAAGGGAAGGGAGTCCTAACGTATGAGGCAGTTCTGCAGTGCCCTCAACACTCACCCTTGCAAAAGCTTCGGAGAACGGCAGAAATGCTTTACTTTCCAGTTACACTAATTAGCGAGAGAAGTGATATTCTGTTCTCCAGCCTCTGTCCAAGGGGTAGGGGACATCCTTGTGTTACGAAAGGAAGGTGCGAGCTCCAAAGAGGTTTCCTCTGAGCTGGGTCAGTGTTTGCCCTAAGAGCAAACATCTAAAAGCAGAGAGCCCCCGCAGAGGCTGTTGCAAGATGCGCTGCAGGGTGGGGGACCCCGCCTGGGCAGTAACTGCAGCAGCGGTTTGCTGCTGTACTTCACCCCCAGATGTGTGTGTCGAGAACAGGTCCTCGGTGGAGATCCCGTGTTCCCCCCGCTCTCAGCGGTAGAATCTGCTCCTTTACCACCTTCTGTCCGTGCTCGCGGGCAGGGAGCTGGCGGGCAGCCCGGCTTTGCTGGGCTGAGCTGTAAGACCAATTTACTGCTGCGTACACTCGGGGTTTTTGCTGGGGGTGCTGCACCTGCACTGACAGCTGTTGGCTCTGCAGCTACAGAAAATGCTCCTTCTGACCCATTGGGCAACACAGTCCTACGGGTTTGAGCGAGCCAGCTGGCAAAGCACACCTTCCCCCTTCCGTGTGTGAAAACAGTTATTTATCGGAGGGAGCTGGAGTCCCAAGGCGGCCGGCTCTCTGGCTGGAGGAGACTTTGATTGGGTTATTTTCCCAAGCATCAAACTTCTTAAAGAATCTCAACAAATTGGGAGGCAGTTTTCTTTTTAAAATATTCAAACCTTCTTAGAGGTTTCACGGTTCAGCATCAGCATCCCATTAATGTACGAGATCACTCTGTAATCACTCTGTCACACAAATACAAGCTTTTTTAATGTGAGGTTATGGAGTTTATGTCAAATATCTATAAATCCTAAGGTACCTCCCCATATATAGCAATGCCACCGCAGTCTCTGGGTATATTCTTGCATGTAACACTGCTCTGCTAAGTACATACTTTACTACCTGCCACTGCGTGCCAAGGGATGCTCGATAACCCCAAATCTCCCTAACTGTAGGTGTCTCAATATACTGCTCAGCTCTGTAGGTACATTCCTGTCCTATACGCTGTCCGTACAACTGGCACCGGACCGGCGCAAAAGCCAGAGCCGCAGGAATGATTCCTTGGATGGAATGCTCCTTGCAAGTGAGTGTTTTTTATTTGCAGCTTGGACCATTGCCCTCTCGAGTCAATGGAGAGACAATTGATTGCAGCAAGTTCTGGACCAGGCTTCTGGCTACCTTTGTGCTTAATTTAAAAGTAATGTGTATCTACTGGTGAATGCCTCTAAACAGATTAAGAAAGCGCAATTGATTCAAAACTGACTATAGATGAACATAAAAGGCAAAATTGATTGGCTCAGTCCATTTTAATTTTCTGGGAATGGAGAAAAATACTAAATAAGGAAATAAATAAAGGTCCCAAGCCTAATGGCAAAATTACAAAGTAAACACAACTTGAAGAAAAGCATTGCTGGTGCTGGAATGCAGGTGTGTACAAGGGCACTGGAACCAGTGTGGCCCGGTTCCGATGTTGTCCACGTGTGGTTCTGGTCAGAACACGGCAGCACAGGTCACCTGTGACCAGACGTGGCTGCACGTGCAGATTTTCCTTCCATTCGCGTTCATTCATTTGTCTTTTTTAAAGTAAGAAGCTCTCTGTGTGTTAGGTGATATCTATACAGGTATCTACGTACATATTTGTATATGACATAGAGGCGTGTGTGTGTATATAGGTATATATGTGCAGCAGCTTTAAGTGTAAGGATACAATTTACAGAAAAGCAAGATATAAGCGTTCTGGGGAGCAGGAGCAAGGGGGAACCTGTGTTCCTGGGCTGGTGGGCGGTTTCTGTTGGGTTTAGCGCTTCCCTTTTTGCTGGACTCTCACTCTTGTTAGAGCTGATGGGTCCCTGGGCAGTCACTGAGCCCCGGTAACTGCTCGAAGGTACCATAATGGTCATAAAATGATTTTCAGTCTCTGATCAGTGCCGTTCTCTTTAGCCAGTGTAGTCACAGCAGAGAGCAAATTGCAATTATTTGGAAGCGGAAATTTGAACACTCTCACTCCTCCCCCCCTTTAATTGTTATGATAAATTGCAACTTCAGAAAAATATATAAAGCTTTGGCATGATAAAGCTCATGCTGATAGCAAATCCTGGCTTTCAGCATGACAGAAATCTGGTGCAAATACTGCCCTCCTTGCTCTTCCTTTCCTTCCCCTGACTTTTCCCTTTCCCTCCTCTCCTTTTCCCTACTCTCCTTTGGACGCTGTGCAAGCTGGAGTTCCTAAGATGGCTTTGCACAGGGGGTGAGCTCTGTGTGCAGGAGGAAATGCACCTGGTATGCAAAGAGTATTTAAGAATAGGAAATGCACAATTTATATCGTGTGTTCCTCCAGGGAACAGACAGTGAGAAACCTCTTTGCAAAGGGCCGTGTGAGTGCGTCTCTACTACTGAGATCTATAGGGTGGGGAAAAGCGTTTGCTGTTTGTCACGTAGATGCAGTCAGCCCCTCACACCGTATCACTTCGCCTGCTGCAGGTGGGTCTCTGGGAGCCCCCAGCCATATTCACAGTGAGAATATTCTCCTGTCTCTGAGTCTGGGCGTTGGGACGTGCTGCAAAGCCCATTGCAGCTCAATCCAAGTTTTGTACTTGGGATACTCAGAGGTGTAGGAGCATTTGCCTTGCCGCTGTCCAAGGCTGCATTTTTCTTCTTCACATCCCTCTCAAGAAGAAAGTGTCTGTCTTTTTCCTCATATACTTGCGTTTTCCCATTTTTAAGCCAGTTTGGCCCCCGGCTCTTCTCTCCCTCGAGTGTCTGCTGTTCACAGCTGCGTTCTTGGCTCGGAAGTGCATCGGAACGGGAAAGCCAATATGCCTCCTTGGGGCGATGCCTTCCAGATGGATTTAGCAAATTATCACAATTAGGGCTCCCCTTAATGACCACAACTGGAATTTATTGACAGAGGTAAACAAGAAGTTTTTTGGTTTATACATATGGAAAGTTCTTAAATGATTTAATTTTTAAAAAGTGGGCTCTTCTATCACTTACTCTTGCTCCGTTCTCCCCTGCGGAATGCTGACTGGCTTTCCCAGGACATTTTCATTTTGCCAGGTTTATTTGGAAAGTCGGTATTTCAGAGAAACTGTTACTAGTCAAATGACGCTCAGCACTTATTCAACATGTTTCACACACCTTTCTTCCTTCTGTTCCATTCCTTGTTAAAAAAAGTTGTCCTATTGAAGAAAGTATGCGTACAGTTTATGATTTTGTTCGCTAAAATTTTAAGTACTGTGGGGCAATGACATTACAGTCTCCCTGGGTTTCCAAGGTACATCTTCCACTCTAAGTGCCCGTATTATGGCTCCCTGTGTTGGTCGACCACAGATTGAGCCGAACACCCCAAGTGCTACAAACATGTTCTATCACAGTGAGAGATAAACCCCAACACTGCACTAGGCTCATATCTTCTTGGGGTTCAGGCACAAATTAATCTGCAATACATTCTCCCTACTTGCAGAAGAGAGGAGGCTGGGAGCGGGGTCACATCGTGCTAGGTTCTGTACACAAACACACATGTGGTGAAAAAGCATCTTTTGCCTCCTGGCAATTTTCCTGCTGTTTATTTGTGTCTTGTCAGAAGTGAATTAAGGGAAGCGCAGTGCCAGGACCACCTAAGGAGAGGCTGCACAAAGCAAGACCCGTGAGATTCATCTCACCATGCAAATGAGAGTGAAGAGTGGCCTCAGTAATTCAAGCTGAAATTGAAGTGGACTGTTCGCTGGTGTGAGAGTCAAACCTGCTACTGGCTGGTGCAGGCACTTTGTCCTTTGCAGTCAAAAGTGTTCCGGGTTATCTGGATCACATCTGCCCTGGGCTACTGGCAAAGGCTTAAGTTAACCTATTCTGCTATGTTAATGCGCAACATTTGATAGGAAATATTCTGGAGAGAGAGATTGGTGCCTAAAAAGGAAAGGCTGAGAGAGGTGGGGTGTTCAGCCTGGAGGAGAGAAGCTCCAAGGAGACCTTATTGCAGCCTTTCCATACTTAAAAGGGGCCTGTAAGAAATATGGGGACAGACTTTTTAGCAGGGCCTGTAACGATAGGACAAGAGGTGATGGTCTTGAACTAAAAGAGAAGCTGCTTGGTTCCAGCTTGCATAACCAAATTCTCCTTGTTTTCTTCTCTTTTCCTCCTGCCCTTTCGCATTCCAACTAATTCCATCCTGCGGCAGAACCGGGGTCGCCTGGCAGAGAAGAGGACGATCCCCTTACCTCCAACCAGGATCCCAAAGAAAGAGCTGACCTCAGTTTTCTCGCATAGTGACGACAGCGAAGAGAGTGATAAGAGCAATGGTCAACACCCTGAAGTAAAGCAGGAGGAGGATCTCCACATCAGTATCATGAAAAGAAGGTACTTTCCTGCCAGGGACCGCTGCACTGCAGGAGCAAAGACAGAGAAAACTGGACAGCAGGTGACCAGCCCTTGGGGCCAAATACTGCCCAGGGACCCCAATGGAGTCACCTCCAGGGCCTGAAATTAAAGTGCAAATGTCACATTATAGCTCAGAAAGGGTTATTGGGTCCTCTTTTCTACTTTACTCCTGTTTGGGGTGCGTAGGGCTCTGTGAGGCCTTGCACCATGCACCTTGTTTGCAGTCTGTAAATTGTATTTCACTCTCTGTCCAGCATTCCGTGCCTTTGTGCCTGGTGAGGCCAACAAATTGCATGACCAAGTCATCCGCGGGCCTTTTACACAGCTGTCTGAAAACACACGGGCATGTGCGGCTCCAAAGTCCTGCCTTTTGCTTTCAGTTGTCCCCAAATTCTGATGTAATGTAAATTGGATATATTATTGTTGGGGAACAAAGTTTGGGAAGAAGGTGGCAGCGATGGTTGTTGTTATATGTTCTTGATTAAGAGTGTCAAAGAGCGTAGCTGTGTGTCACTGATCCCGAGTGCTTCGACAGTCTAAAAGCAGAATTAATGGAGTTGCAGTAGGCAAAGAGTCGCTCGGATGCTGGGGCTTACCTCAATACTTAGAGATGTTCATTGTGTCTTTCTCCGTGCCATATACATTCATCCTGGAATGATGCAGGGTTGAAGGAAGAGGAGAAGGGATTGTCTTGAGTGACATCCTGGTAACTGTCACTTGGGCTCTCATGTTATGGTCTCAGCACCCATAACATTCATCTGCAAAGCTTTGAGTTCTCTCATCCCTCTGAAAAAATATGATGTTTAGAAGACCTATGACTACAGGAAAATCAATACCTAAAGGCACTGTGTCTCAGCCTCCCATGCATATCATTGCAACTCATCTTGATTGTCATCTTCCTCTGATGCATAAAATCACTCAGATTCTAAGACAAGGCCTATAAAAACAGAGGAGTGGAAACCGAAGGCATGTAATTGCTTTTCTTATGTTTTATGTGTTTCTTGCTCCTGAGTAGATAAGCTATTTCCCCCCTTGCCTTCCAGCAGATGCTGGTACGTTCAGCAACTGAGAACTTGAAAGCAAGGAGACAAAACAGTAACCAGCTCTTCTCATAAAACCCACCTGTAATTAAAGTCTGGGTTTATCATTGCAGCTGTCCAACAGCCATGTTCAAGGGTTATCGCTTGGAAATGAAAAGGTGTTTGGGGAATGCATCTGCACTGTGCGTGTGCACAGGAGCCGCAGAGGAGAGGGAACCCTCCTAATCCATTTTGGTAAATGCCCTTCTTCTCCTGCCCCCTTTAATTATGCTTTTAATTTCTGCAAAATTATAGTGCTAGTTTGTCTCATTAGGAGGGAGAACAACATGATAACTACATAATTGATACACTGGACCCCCCAAATATAAAGTGCTCTTATCTTAAATCTTCAATTTACTATAATTGCTTTGCCTTGTTTATTAGGAAATGGAGAAAAAATACGTAGTAGTTATTAGCCAAAGGCCCCCTCAGCTTGCCATTTCTGTGCTCTTCAGTACTTTTCAATCAGTTTGTCTGAAAGTCTCTTGTTTAAGTTTTGTCTTGATTCCTTAGAGGAGTACACGATTCTTCCCAGGTCGGCTAGATTCTCATTGCTTCCCTACAGTTGTTCTCCTTTTCATTTTCCTGGGAGCTCTGACACTGTGTGTGGGACAAGCTGGAATAGCTGGGGCAAGGCAGCACTCTGGTGAGTGCAGCAACAACAGAAAAAGAGAACACGGAATTCCGGTGCCCAGGCAGGGAACATCTGCTCCAGTCCCTCAGCATTTCCAAGCATTTTGTGCCTTGCGAGTCCCCCAACGGTCCTGTCCTGAAGAGGGGGAGAGCCAGCCATTTCCACCTGCCCCAGGGCAATGAGGGCAAAGCGAGTTGCCCACAGTTCAGCTGTGGTCCCAGTGTCATGAGCAGCCCAGGGACTGGGGTGGAAGGTGTGATGGGGCTGGGGTGGAAGGTGTGATGGGGTGGAAGGTGTGATGGGGATGGGGTGGAAGGTGTGATGGGGTGGAAGGTGTGATGGGGATGGGGTGGAAGGTGTGATGGGGTGGAAGGTGTGATGGGGATGGGGTGGAAGGTGTGCCGGGGCTGGCTCCAGGGACAGCAGCAGCAAGGCCAGACAGCTCGCAGACGTGACAGCTGGGGCCCAGCAGAGACAGTGCCCCATCTGCTTGCTGGTTTTAATTCACCTGTTGTGTCCTCCCCGATTGGTGATGGATTGGGCTGAGGTTTTATTGTCTCCCACTGAGAGGAAGAAATAGGTTAAACTGTGATAGCAGGAAAACAAGGTCAGGGCCTGAGCAAACCTGTGTTGTCCTCTTGTACCCCTGGATGCCCCTCATGCACACCTGCTGCACCGACCATTACAAACGCTTGCATTATTGCTTTGAGCATTGTTGCCTCTTCTTTTTTCTCCTATTCCGAATTTCCTATATATTAACCGTTTCCTTCCATTGTTGGCACAAGGGAGTGCTTACTGCTACTTCCGAGTCTGGCCATTGGTGAAGAGAAGACTCTGGGGATTGGAATAGGAGTTGGAAGCTTAGTTTCTTGGCTGGTCCCTCACCCTGGCCTTTGACAGTGATTTCCTCTCTATTCTTAGGCAATTGCCCATGGTGGTGGCCTTCAGAGGAGTTCTTGCAGCCCTAGAAAGGAGCAGGCACCTGTGACTACCACTGAAGTTAGTGCGTTTCAGTCCATGCCAACTTATTTCATGACCAGGTCCTTGCAAAACTGTGTGATTTTGCTGTCTTGCACATATGTAATTAAGGAAACCAAGGCTCACGCTGCAGTGAGCTTGGCTCATCTGCTTTGAAATCCAGGTGACCCAAGCCTTAGGCTGCTTTGCGGGGTGTGCTAAGTAGCCTGTGTGGTGTGGCTCCTGTCTGGAAAACAGAAGGCTTAAAATCTTGTCTCACATAACCAGAGGCATCTGCTGAGCTTGATACCGTAGCTTGATACCCAGACTGTAAGCACTCAGCTCTGAAGATTATTGGGACGGCGCTGCAGAGGAAAATCCTTTTTCTTCTGATCAGATTTTGAGTTCCTGAAAATCTTGCTCTTTTACAACATTAGCTACATGGAACAGTTGCATTGCCTTAATTACTATGCTTTGGTTAAGTTGTAGTGACTCCTGGTGAGAATGCTTGTCTGGCGATGAAAATAGTTCTTCCTGTTTGGAGACAAGAATGGGTTCCTTGCCAGATATTGCTCTGAAATAAAACCCATTTTGAGGAGAAATAGCAAATGTTATCCTGTAGCAGGGTGGCTGTGCACTGAGAAGCAGATTTCTGGAGACCCTCATACTGTCCTTGAGTCTTTGTTCCTTTTTGTATGTCGCTGTTCCCCACAGCCCCGAACCCCCTTGGCTGTGTCAGCAGTGTGACCCTGCTGGCTGGCACCTGCGATGGGACTGGGGTTATTGCAAAAGCATTCGAAATGCAGGTGCTTACTGAACATTGTCTCCTCTTCACACATGAAGGTTGACAGAGTCCAGACAGGGCCCAGTTGCTCTCCCCCGTCCCCCCCACCCTTGCAGACCATCTTTACAGCGCTCCCCTCACTCCGTGTCCATTTTCTAATAGCGAAATTACTGACCTCCACTAAGCCTTAATGGCCAGCGGCTGTCAGCCTTTCCACTGCCTGCCTTTCCAAGTGGAAAGCTATTTCTTATATCCCATAAGGCCGCTGCTCTTTGACTCTCTAATTGATTGAAGATCAAACCCAAGCACCCCCCCATTATATTTGTCACATGCACCTGCTTGTGATTCGGAGCCGTGAGGTCCCAGTGCCTCCTCAGCCCTTGTGCCACGTACACAACGCTGCCTTTGCCTCCCTTCTCTTGCTTGGCCTCCTCCTGAAACGCTCCCAAATGCTCTGGGCTCCTGCCATGAATCAGGCTCTGAGATTAGATTTGACAGCCCTTCTTCTAATTGCCGTGACTCGAGAGAGGGGGGAGGCAGAGCCCCTCCTGTGGCTGGAGACATATTTTGCTGCTTTATGACACTTCTTTCACAGCTTCCACTGGTTATTTTCTGCCAGTCCCTTCTTCTTTCCTCTGCAACGCTTTATTTTCTCCTTTCTTTTTCCTTCCTCCTTCCCTCTTTTCTCTGAACCATGTACCACTTAATAACAGTCATTGTATTCAATAAATATATTAAAGATCCCTCTGGGAAGCAAAGCTGGACTTGGTCCAGAGTGCCAGGAAGCGTCTCATTGACCTAATGAGGACAAATATTTGAGAGATGGAGGGAGAGAGAAAGAGAGAAAACGGCTACTTACCTCTCAGGGATGCTGCGGGATAAAATATAATAAACACCAAGAAACCACTTCTTGCCCAGAAGGAGATAGGAGACTGAAAAGACACGAGAAATGCGAGAATGAAGGCAGGTGAAATCTTGACCAGCAAGTGCTCTTGGCTGCTCTCTGCCTCTCCTTGTGTCTGACCCTTGTAGCCTGAGCTCCGCGGTGGAGAATAACCCCGATGCCCCAAGCCCGAGTGTGGGTCCTGCTGCCATCCTCGGGCCGTTCTTCCTGGAGGTCCCAACCCCGTGTCTGTTCCTGAGGGGCCCGTCTGGTGGGTTTTATTGAGCACTTTCTAGCTGATCACACTGTGTCTGAGACCTTGGGTGGGTGAGGAGAGACGGCAGCAGCTGTAGCATTTTTGCTTGCCTGGCTCTGGTTTTTATTTTTCCCCCCTCCTTTTCTGTTATTAATTGTAAGGGACTGGCTCCTGCTCACCACTCTTTATACAACCCGACGACGGGCTTGTGTAGCTGATAGTTTGCGAATTATTAGTAATTTGATTTCAATTGGATGAATAACCCGTTAAAGCAAGATGTACATTAGCCTCAGAAATCTAATTGGTGATAACGGCATAGAGATGTGGAATGAGTGCTTGGTTCTGCTCCTTATCCCTCTCCTTTCCCCTCCAAAAAAGATAATTAGGATTTAATTTCATTCTCACCTATTCATTTGTCTAAATATGGGTGTTTAATTATCCATCTCTGCAGATAGATGTCTCTGCCGCTGTGTGGATCTGGGCCATCGTATGAGGTTTTCCCTCCCCACTACTTACAGCTCCAGGTTCCTTTTCAGACTTGCAGTTTGATTTCCAGCTGGTCCCACCGAGTTGGTTGCTTTGCAGCGTTTGAACTCTCCCCACCGCCGTGCAGCTGCCACGGTCTGATTTGCACAGTGCAAGGTGCTGAGCTGCAATTCAAGGGGGTTGATGAAGGTTTTGCGTATGTAGGAAATGTTGTATTCTAGGGAGCAGTGCGAAATCAGGCTTACCACCAATTCTGCTCTCTTGGGAGCAGAGCAGACCCTTCTGGTCCTGTTGGGGCCATAAGGGCTTTGACTGCCGTGAATTTGCTTTGAACTTCGGATTCAGATCAGCTTACCTGGAAAATCCAAACATGTCCCAGAGTTTGACCCAACTTCAGTTCATGGAAATTTAACTCTGTGCCCCAGTTCAGCCTGTCCTTTCCAGAAAGTTTTTGAAGGTCTGAATTTTAACTTTGAAGAACAACTGTTATTGCTATAAGCTCAGTAGTAGCTGAGAAGTACCTATGCCATTTCTCTTTGCAAATGAAATGTTGGGAAGATGGAAAGCTAGGATAGGTTTTCTAGACTGTTACATGTGAGGAAGAAGAAGAACACAAAAAAGTAGGTACATGTGAAACTACTAAGCACAGTTCTGAGCACAGCTTTATTGGTGGAAGTTAATATCTACTAAAATCTAACAAACCCCTAAAAGAACTACTCACAGAGCAGCCAGCCTCCCTTTGTGAGCCAGTCTTGCGGGAAGAGCACAAAAGGTGTGCCGTCACATTAGTAAAACTTGCAGCAGCATCATGTCTCGGATGTGAAATTATTTCCGTGCTAAGAGTTGTTTTCAGGTAATTTCTGGCCTCGGCTGAAGCAGGGGCACCCATTCAGGAGAGCACTTAAATAGACACTCGAACCTCAGTTAAGTCCCATTGACTGGTCGTGCTTAAGAGTTTTCTGACCCAATTCAACACACATTCAAACTGGAAGAAAGGCCTCTCTTTTACTTCGGGCGATTTTAAATGAGGCTTTTTCTGCAGTCAGACAGTCTTCAGCTACACGCTGTCGCTTTTTCTAGTTGAGGACAAAGGCAGGAAACACAAAACGCATGAAAGCGCGTTTGGCCTCTGCCGCTTCTGATACTTGCAGCCAGTTCTGTTTAACGCTTTTGGGAACCTACACCCGCCGGAGCCGGTTCCTACGCACAGCCAGGAGGCAGCGTGTCCGCTGGCGGATGCTGAGATGCGGGAGGGGGTTTGTGCGAGGATATGGGCTCGCTCGCCAGTTTGGTCTGAAGCGGCTGAGGTTCCCATCAGTCACCGTGACGTGGAGGAGCAGTGGTGGTCACAGACCTCTGCTGGGTGTTGGGGAGATCAGGGCTCCCTGGTACCGAGTGGAGACATCAGACCACAGAAGGTCAAGCATCTGCCGTAGCCCTCGGGGTTGGTGTAGGTGATGTCTGGTAGCAAGGGAGAAAAAAAAAAAGGGAAAAACAACCCCTTTGGCTGCTCTGTCTTAATTTAGGATATTGTTCATCTAGAATCTGCTATTCCTGCTTGTCAGCAGGTAGAGTGACAGAATACGTGAAATTAATTTCCGAGGTAGGAAATTGCTAATAATTTATTTACAGCTGGAGCCGGCGTGGAGGAGGGAATACGGTACAGAGATGTTTGGGTTTTCTTCATAAAATGTCGATGCTTAGCTCTTTCTGCTTCCTCTGAGCATGTCCTATTGCTTGAGACAACACCCTGCGGTCCCCGCGCCCGTTCGAGTGCAGCAAGGAGAGGTTCTCTCTCCCATTTACTGCCCTGGGGGTCCTGCCGCGGACCCTCCGCCTGCGGGGGTGTGCGATGGGGCGCAACCCGCACCCCACGGCTCAGCCCGAGGCAGGAGTCGTGCTTGAGAGCTGGGGAGAGGGATTTGGAGAGGACGGTGGGTGGATTGTCACGACGGAGCAGATCTTTTAAATGGGAAGCGATGCAGCGTTCAGCGTGTGTCACTGACCTCTCTGTTTGTCTGTTGACAGGATACACACCCACTGGGATTTAAACATCTCCTTCCGAGAGACCTCTTGCAGGTACCATTTTGGGGCACCCTCTTTGTATGGTAGGCTAAGAGTTTATGATACGTTACTGGCATATGGATGCTGTTAGATGTAAATGAACATTTCTAACTGTCAGTGCTGTGGGGTTTTTTCTTCCTCCTTTGTTCCTCTTTCTCCCACATATGCTTTTCTTTTGTTTTTATTTTGGGGAAAGTTGCCTGTGGGGGGAAAACAGAGGCTTGGTGGAGGCCGTGGGGAGTGACGGATGGGAAATCTGGACTGATTCGTACCCCATTAGGGAACGAGTGAGGGCAGAGGTATTCACTGGTATTTAGGGAAGCACAGACTTTTGCCCTGAACCATAAAACCCCGTAATTCCTAAAATTTACAGTGTTAAGAATACAAAACCCCACCCTGATCCGTAAGCATCTAGAAGCCAGTCTAGAAGGCACATCTCACCCAGCACTCCTATAAAAAACAGCTAAAGTTTATTGTATGGCAGCCTTTAGAATACAATCTTCGGTTTCTTGCTGTAAGCTTTTGGGACTCTAAAATACAAAAGAATGGATTCCTTCCAGGCAGACCCTTTAATGATAAATTTCAGCCTAGAGCAAAGTTTTGTGGCTGAGTTATAAACTCCTAAAAGAGAGAGGTTTGTAATGGAAGTGCTGACACAAGCTTTAATTAATAGCCATGTGAACAACGATTCTGTACAATGGCAACTAAGGGTGCAAACATCTTTGGAAATGAGAATCCCTATCTTAAAAAAAAAATTCTGAATTTGCAATGCATGGAATATAATAATGGTCTTATTTTTATGTTGACAAGTACAGTTCTTGGGCGTTCTCAGCTTAACCATTTGTTCCCTTCAGTTTAGCTCTCTCCTGGCAGAAACGTCAATAGTTCCTCCTGGGAATAGAAGTTTTGCTTTTGCAGATTAACTGGTTAGTCCAAGTGTCAAAAATTGTGCCCATCCAGCTAGTTCTGAAGAAAACAACCCGTGTTACGCTGTGTGGCAAAGAAACTAATTTGTGTGTTTATGTGTCGGTACAGGAAAAGCTTGTATGTATTTAAGTCACCTAAATTGCCACACAGTTCTGTAAAACATCTGGCGTATCTAAAATACATCATGGGGTAGCAAAAAGGTTTAGCAGACCTTTGTTCTCAGTGACCTGCATAATTCAGGTCAGCCCAAACCCACGCCAGGAAATCATTACAACGCACCACACCCGCACGAATACACAGTCACCGTGCGGCTGAAGTCGGGCAGAGAGCTGCCATCTTCATGGGCCTGCCTCTTTGTCCTAAGTTTGCCTTTGATCTTCCTCTCCAAGTTGTCGGATACCTGGATTCGTTGGATTTAGCCACCTTAGAATTGCTGCCTGTGTTGCCCTGGATAAGAAGACATTTAACTGGGTACAAATCATTCTATACGCAAAGAACCAAAAGCTGGAGATAGAGGAATTGTCCCGAAAGGGGAGATCAGATCTCTCCTTGTCTTGCCAGGTGCTTTACTCCCTTCCTTTTTAAGCTTTGAAGTTAAAACAGGTTTAAGTTTTTGTTTACAGCTAATCTTCCTTTAAAATTGCCTTTTTAAGCTAGAATTCCCTTGTATGGGCATATTGTTCCTGGCCTAATTTGCTGAAATGTGTTAAAGTTGTTCAGTAAATGGTGCACTTTGCCTTTTATTTCAACAAGCCTGTCAAATTTCGAAATACTAAACAAAAGGTTAAAGCCTGGTCTCGGCCACAAGATGCCTACTCGCTGCTCCCATTGATTTCAGTGGGTCCCAGTTGCTCTGCACCACAGGCAGGATTACCTTGCTGAGGCTGAGGCATCTCATGAAAATAAATTGTGGAATAAAAAGGAGTTCCAGGGAGGAAAAGGATTTTCCTTCTGTTTGTTGCCACTTGATGTCTTGAGGGAACTGCAGGGAGGTGAGTGAGAAATAGATAAGAGGCCATGCGTGTTAATACACGCAGTGATGCAGCTCAGGGTGGAATAAACATTTTGCCCACCTGAGAATTTGAAGATGCCGTCAGTGCAATCAAGCCACCCCTGTTTCCGAGGAAGCGACGAGTTGTTATTGTTGCCCTTGTTAAAGGTGGCCTGGCCGGTAGGAAAGAAGATGGTTTGTAATTTGGTTAAAGCTGCATAGAAAGACAAGGAGTGTCGCAGAGAACTGATCGTCAGCCACACGCTTTAGCGTTTGGCTGCATGGTGAGCAAACTCGGAAGGAATATCTGAGGCAGCATTTCCATCTTGCGAGTCCTGCACTGGTGCAGGCATAAAACGTTGACAAAGGAAAGAGGCAGGAGCATGCAGTAGCGTCTCTTTGCTGCCGTAGGTACAAAAAGCCACGTGAGGGGACACTCTGAGCTTTACTGGGCCTGCCAGGGGATAATTTTATCCAGCTATATGGCACACGAAGGCTGCATAAGGAGGTGGAAGGAAAACAAAGGCATCATTTGCCCAGAGCAAATAAAATGCATTTGACAACCGCAGTTTGAACAAAGATTACAGTGGTGTGTAACCAGCCTTTCTGGAGGGGCATGGACCTTATTAGAATGTATTTTAGACAGACATTTGGCCAAGAGCCTGTGTATCCACATGCATGTGTACATGTATGTTTAAATCTTAGTGGGCCTTTCCACATTGATTTAACCCTGGCATAAAGGTTTACTCAGCCAGAACTGAGTTTAAACAGCACCGCTTAAAGTGGATCGCTACCTGTACGTGTTTGGTCTGTGTGGTACAGCTGCATGCTTTTTAGAAAACTGCATTTAAGGAGGAATGAAACAGGTTAGCCAAGGAGGATGAGGGTGTTAAACAAATCAGGGCAAGTGGAAGAAGCAGATGAAAAAATACATGGGGAATGGGACAGGAGAATCGAACTGAAGGGAAATTCGCTGATTTAGCTCATGCAGGGAGAGAAGAGCAAAGCAGGAGAGTAGAATTGAAAAGTGGATGGTTCTGAACATGTCAAGGCTGCTCCTGACTCAGCAGAAGGTGTTGCTGTGTGATGCAGGTAACGTTATCGAGTGCCGGAGCATGCTGCTGCTCTGCCCTTTAAGGATTGATACAGGATAGCTTCTGGGCTGTCTAGTTATTTATTTATTCATTCATTCATTTTTCCTAGTAAGCTTTTGCCTTTTCATCTCAGAGACCTGAAGCAGGTACTAAAATGTCACAAGAGGTTTTTAGCAGCTGAAAGCTGGATGTGACCCCTTAGCGCCCCGCAGTCTCTAGCATCTGCTGCTAAAAAAGCTGGTGGTTGTCAGATAAGCGCCTCGAAGTTACGGCAGAAAAATCAGCAGCAGAGGGACAAGAGTGCCTTCAAATGAGGACCTGCCTTCGTGCTTCAACATCAGTCTCTGATTTCTGCCTCGGCACCAACCTCAGCGGGGCTGAAGCAAAAGCCCCAGTTGAAAAAGCTGATAGTGAGCGGAACTGAACAGAATGGGTCAGATTCTGCCCATCCGATAGAAGTCAGGGCAGAGAGAACAGGTGAGATACCAACTGTATGTAGACCTGCAGAGCTGTTTCCGTAACTCATGATGACTTTGGAGGACGACTGTGTAGCTGACTCTGGACTATGTACTATAGAAAGCTTAAAAAGATGCCAGTGAAAGACCACAGAATGTGTTAACCGTGACTTCTGGATTGGTGTGGGGAAGACACTTACTTTACATGAGACTGAATTTGGCCCTTCCAGATTATTTCCGCTGTGACTTTGGGACCTTTTAATCCTCATCTTGGCAGAATATACAAAGACCTCTCACCTTTGTAACTGTAAAAGTCAAAGTTGTGAACCGGGACGCGCTTCCTGAAGGCGAAGCCAATAAATACAAGGAAGCTCTTGGCTAATGCCACTGTTGTTGGTAGTCAAGGCATGGCTATGTGGAGACAATATGTTGGAAGGAAAAGACTTTCCAGATGGGTGAGCTCAGTTTGTTCATCAAACAGTGACATACCTGTTTGATTTTAGACAATAGTTGCCCAACAAGTAAATGGATTTGTTCTTTTGTTTAACTGGAAGAAGTAAAGTAAATCCGCACCAAATCCACACAGTTGATAGACAAGCCTCTAGTTCTTTAGAAAAAAAAATACAAACAACCTTTGCTTTTCTTGTGTTTGATCACCCACAAAGCATCCAGGTGTCTTTCCATGAGCCCCTCTGGGCCCCAAGCTGGATTCCTGTATAACAGAGCCAGTTTGCACTTGGTTCAGCGTATGAAAATGCTGGCTACAAACTTCAGTCGCCAGGTAGATGCAGGGTCTAGGTTTTTGAAGCAAATAGAGAAGTTAGAGATCAAGTTGGGAAATACGGAGAAGGAGCCAGAACGTGCAGCACAAGGTAGTTTCCTCCCAATGGAGCAGCAGGTCCGGGGAGCTGAGGCTGCCCAGTTCACAGCAGCCTGGCCCTGGGGTGTGAGCACTGGGATGGGGAGAGGCAGGAAGGCTCAGAGAGGTCTGGAGGAGCCGCACACATACACACACACATGCACACACGCTCCTGTGCATCCCGCTTCTTTGCCTGGGGCTTATGTGCCTATCTCTGATGGAAAAGTGACACAGCCTGTCAGCGGGTCATCCCGCCTGTTGTTGAACAGTGAAACAAACTCTGCTGCTCCTCCTCGGACCCCCATCCGCGTCTTTATTTGTCACCTGATCAGAGCCTGCAAATCCTTGACCCAAATCCTCCTGTGCCCAGCTTTAGGTCTGATCCTGCTCTGGCCGTTCTGCCCAGCGCCGACCTGAGCGGAGAGGTGTTGGCTGTGCGCTGGATGATTAGGGAGATGCTGCCGCGTGTTCGGAGCTGTGTGCAAGGTGATAAGCAGGAGCGAGGGAGGAGGGGAAGAGCCCTTGATCGGTCTGAGCTTTCCCTGATCCGCGTCCCTCCTGTGTTTCTGCTGACTCAGTGCCCCTGGTTTTACTGCCGCTGACCTTGCCTGGCTGCTCAAGGACCTCTGGCACTCAAAGGCCATGCCAGGGCAAAGCGAGACATGCTGAGGAGAAAGTTATTTTGCAGAATTTCTTGTCCCGAGATGACTCTGCCGGCTGGATGATGGTTAATCCCGCACTGATTTGGTGCTGTGCGTGTGGCAGGGAGGCAGAGCCATCATCTCGTGAAATGTGCTTTTTTTTTTTTCGCCAGGGTAGGAAGGTTTACACACTAGTAAGGAAGAAGCTGAGAGGATTCATCGGCTCTTGGGAATACGCAGCTTATTTTACTCCCAGAGCACTCAATTCGGGGTGGTCGGGGTTCTGAGATGGAGGGTCTCTGTTTGCTCCCTGGTGGGCAGAGACACAGGTCACACTTTTTTTTCACTCTGAGCTGCCACTATTAACTGGGAGCTCGACAGGGTGATTTTCTGACAAGTTCTGTGCAGGAGGTCAGGCGAGGTAGATATACCGGTCCCCTCTGGGGCTTCAAATCAATGAATCTGTGATTAAATAGTCCACAGAGGCTGGACATTGCACGTTAAGGGAAAAGGAGTGAGATCGGTGGCATTTTATGTGGGAGCTGCGGTCAGATATTTCTTTTGCAGCAGCACAACGACCAGCAATCCCCAGGTCATGTCTGTCGCTCTGGATCCTTTTAACTAGCCCCAGATTTACCCGTGCATGGTAGGGAGCAAGAAGCTGTATATTTTTCAGGGGTTGGGCTGAAATGCATATATTTCTTTGGAAATCGGTTATTAGTTTTGCTTTGGGTTTTAAAAAAATGCTTACTAAAAAATACAAGAGCTTTGCGTCGTTATTTTATACCCCTCCTGACAATACATAGTTGTGCTATTACGTAAGGTTGTTTCTCAGAGCTATAATGATGCAACAGTATTTATAGACCAATCTGGGTTTTCCTTTTAATGGCTTCCATAAAAAGCTCATTATTCCCTTCACACAGTCACTGGCTGATTTACATGCTCGTCCTGTCCCTGGGCGATGCTCTGGTTTGGGGAGCCCTGAGCAACACACTGTCTGCGTGTTGGTAAATGACGGTGACAACAGCCTGATCCTCGCATCAGAAACTTGTGTTTTGGGGTGATGGTGAGGATGGAAAAGAAACCCCAAGTGTGTTCCTCAGAGTGATGCAGGAGGGTTTGTGTGAGGGTGCCTGGGGACACACCTGCCCTGGCTTCATCACTGTCCTTGTGTCTTTTCCCCTGCAAGCCCTGACATTCCTCCTTTCGCATATTGGATTTTTTTTTTCTTTATTGTAGGGAGGGGCAGAGGGTCAAGACAGTTTTATGGCAACTGTATTGATTGGTCGAATTTAATATAATCCGTCCACTTACTGTGTGAATCGTTAATGGGCTGGAGAGCCAGTGAAACATATTTAAAAAGAAGTATTTTTCAGTTTTATTTCCTCCCATGCTACTTTTCTGAGGTTCTCTTCTCCTCCAAACCTGGCATCAGTCTCTTACTTTGTGTCCCTTCAAAAACAGTCATACATTTTTGACCACGTTTACACAGTTTGCCTTTGATTTGGTGAAGTATTAGGAAAAGACCCAGTGTGGTCCATTCAGTCACTGTTTCTGTAGCTGTGTCGCAGTTTCTGGATCTATACAATTTTGTGTCTGCTGAGAATATCACTCCCTCTTTTTTATCTCAGATCTATCTGGGGCTCCTATTGCTGAAGTACCAGGTTGCCTCTCGGTGTCTAATGCCTCCCACTCACAGAGTCCCTGTGCATCCCCACGTGTACGGAGGACAGCAGCACAGACGGTTGACTGACGTGCCAGCAGCGTCTGGGTAGGAAATTGGAGCAGAAAAACGACAGCTTGAGTTTCAAACTTGAATATCCTAACCACTGGAGCCGCCTTTTTTGGGCACTTCCAAGTGGTGCTGCACCGCAGGTGAAAATCCCTTCTCTGCAGGGCGAGCTGGACTTTTTGTGCCTTGATATCCAGCACGGGAAGGTCGTTGTGTGTGATCTGCAGCTCAGAGCATGGGCAGAGCAGACCTCGTCTGCCAGCAGGACGGACAATCTCTAAGAGGCACCCAGGGCTCCTTCTGGCTCCCCGAGGAGGATGGTGCACGGCGGTGGTAGTGAGGTTACTGTGACTATTGCCTCCTGATTTTGGAGAGAGCTGCAGCAAACAGGGAGGCAGCTACTATTGAAAATTATTTCAGTTTTGACCAAATTTTCTCCTTCCTGTCTCCCTCCCCCTCTTTGCAATCACTCTTTGCAGTCACTTTGAGCAGCGTGTTGCGAGAATCACCAGAGCCTGCGGGCGCCTGGCTGCCTCTGCTAGATGCGGAGACTCTGACACTGATTTATATTTTGGTTAATTGTCTCCATCCATTAGTCTCCTCATCCTTCTCCTTGTTAAAGATGCAGTGGCTGCTAATGTCTGTAAATTAAACACATTTAAAAGGCATGACTCCCTGTCCGGATCCAGCCTGGCTCAGCAGTCGTTGGAAGCTGCCACCTCCCGAGGATCTCAAGGGTGATGTGTCTGCGCCTGGAGACAGGGCAGCCCCGGAATTTGTCTCTGCGTAACCTCACTCAAGGGGCCAAGAGACTGAGGTGTCTGGCCCGTTTGTCTCGTCCCCGCTGTAAATCGGTCCATGCTGAATGTGCCGGCAGGGCCGGCTCCAGAACCCGGGTGGGACGGTGCCTTTCAGCTGTAAGGGACCAGTTTGCTGGAGCTGTTTGAGATTGACTGGAGTGAGAGTCCAAATGCTGGTCAGTGTGAGGACCAGGGGACAAGACAGGACTAGGAGGGATCTTGGAGCAGTGGCTGCTGGCTTCAGACGCTGCCAGGCGGAGGCTCATGGTGCAGATGTTGCCCAAAAAAAGGTGGTTGTTCCCAGAACTCAGTCACAGAGGGTTGCTGCATGTGTGGTTACCACAGCTTCCCTGAAAGGGCTTGCTCCTTAGTTAGTTATACATCCCAAGGCATGGCCAGAGTTAGCAAATCTGACAGTTCGGTGGCGGTCCCTGTGATTGACTTCTCCTTCCTTGAGCCCAGGCTGTGGCTCATCAGCTGGACCAGACGCCGTTGCTCATGCGATGTGTGCCAGAAATGGTAGTTCTGGTTTGGCTGTTGTCCTGCAGCTGCTTCTCCGCGGGTTCCACAGATGAATCAATGGATTTACTGCGGCGTCTTGTCCCAAACACACACCGTCTTGTCTGGGTGACGTTTCCACCAGTTGTTGATGTGCCTAGCTGTCCTTTTCCCAGCAGCGATGCAGCTATCAGATGACCACTGGTGGACCATTATACTGCCATTACAGAAAGTCCCATCAGGACAACCAGCTTTGGGGAGACAGAGAACCGGTTAGTTCCATTAGACGTAGACAGTACAGCAATCAAAGTATTCGCAGAGAACATTAGCAATTTTTTTTTTTCATCCAGTGGTAATTTTTGCAGCCATTAGTTAGTATGTCTCATTGCTGCTTTGCAGAGCAGGCTCCTTATATTGGAGCATTGGGATGTGACGGGGAATTTTAGATTATCAGCTCTGGTCTGTATCTGAGCTGCACAGTTGTCCGTGTTGTCCTGACTGTACTTCCAGAACCCTGCACCAATGTGGGGTTTTAGGATGAGGAAGACTTTTTCTGTTGTTTCCCAGACCTAGAATGGATCCTGCAGCACATGCCTCCTATGCTGTGCTCCCCTGCAGTTTTATTTTGCTGCCAGCGTAACAGGTCAAGCGTACAGAGTTTTCAGAAATACCTTCTAAAGTCAGGTGGGTCTTTTGTTAGGGAGCAGCTTTCATTTCATACTACATCCAGGTAAAGGAGCCATTTGGACTTGGTCTTTAAAGCTCTGGGGTTGCTGCTTGCAGCATGTGTGGCTGAGTTGTGGTGCCCTGGTGAGCTGCTCAGTTGCTTGTGGCTTCGGCAAAACCCTTATCAAGGCTTTCCTGCATTCCTGGTAAATGGATCTGTTGCTCTGGTGCCCTCTTTTCATTAGGATTTGAAAATTGCCCAAGCCATAATAATATCCAGCCGCTTCTCCGACTGTTGCTTTTGGCAGCAAGACAGAGTCTAGTGGCAGAATGGGAATCCCGTTGGATCACCAGCAGCTTGCGAAAGTCCACAACACTCTTTTCAGTGGATAAATGGGTGAGGCAAAGGTAGGATAGATACACATCGTGTTTGGTTGGGATGGTTATTTCTCCAGTGCTACATGGAGGAAAACAACAATAAACAAGCACTTACACATCACTGCCGCCGGCTTTACTCCTTGTGAGGCCAGTTCGTTACCAGGTCTGTGCCGCTGTTCTCAAAGCTGCAGACTTGGCCTTGAGGGAAGTTGACGGTGCTGTTAGGAAGCTGCTGCCTTTCCCTTATTTCTTCACAGGAGGGACATGTTTGTGAAGTTGGGATCTCACTCCTTCATCAGCAATCATCACACACTTCTTTGCCACTTGAAATCTTTATATTTTTCTAACATTTTATTCCTCTCCACAGTTGCTAAGTATGATGTTGCAAAAACAGGATGATGGATTCAAATAGAGAATGATCAACAGCACATCAACTGTAATTTAAAGCAACAACACAAATTTATCTTTACTAGACATGTTTAGATTCACTGTTCAGAGACAGGACAGGGTGAATTTTAGTGTTCTGGATTGTGTGTTGGATTCGAAGTTCAGACTCAAAAGATCTTGTAGTGCTGCAAGATTTCGTAAACCTTTACCCACCAAAATAGCAGAAATACCTGAAAAACGTGTCTTGTGATCAGAGCTTTGATCATCCCGAGCCAGATATCAGAAGAAAGGTCTTACCAGACTGTCAGTAACACTGGGTCACTTCCCAGTTTGAAAGCAAATCTGGATGTGGCCAACCAGCCACTTCTGGAATCCCTGACAGTAAGTACTCCGTTTTCTGCCTTTTGCTTCAGCGCAAGAGCAAAACTTGGTGCTGTGAGATGGAAATGCCCACACAGTCACACCTCAGAACATGTTCCCCTGCTGCTTGGATCCACACCTGTATTACTGCAGGTCCCCAAACCATTAATTACCAAACCCCATGCAAACTGAATGTTGCCATGGCAACCCGCAGCCCTACAGAAGGCTATTTGTCTCCTCCTTGACCTTTCAGGAGATCTCTATCTTGCTCAAGCCCCCTTCTCTAATCCGGTTTTTAAAATATAATATTATGCTACTGGAAGGGATCAGACCTTTAATCTGATTGTGTGTGCATGTGTCAGTGCATGTTTGGGGAGCGCCCGCATTAACAGGCACCCAGCAGCGGCTCAGAGACGAGACAAAGGAAGAGCAGAGTGTGACTCTGTCCTGCTGGGGCTGCAAGTGAGCACCTGGGGGGAATTATTGGCTTCAGCACACAGATGGGGGAATCCTCCATATGGAAGGACCAGCCCTCCCCAATCCCCTCCATGCAGGCTCCTTCCCGCTGAGGTTGTGTGAGAGTTGAGCTCTTGCTGGTGAGGACTTCAGAGGAGATGCTGTCACATGCATTTCAGTTTGTTTGCCTCAGCCACCGTGCCAGGCCAAGCAGCCAAGTTTTAGCCGTCACTACATGGATGTTGGTATTTCCAAAGCGCCTGTTCTGGATCTTGACCTGAGGTCCCGCAAGCTGGATATTCTTTTACCTGCTATATTCCCTCCAAGGGAAGGATCTTTAATTCTGCATCAGCTCTGCCTGCTGGAGCCCCCAGCCCATGAATTTATTGCCTGTTCTGTATAAGACAGGATTCCTGTGAGCAGGTTGGGTGCTGTGTAAGCCCAGAGGAACAAATAGCCTTTTCCCCAAGAGTCTTTTGAAAACACTGTCCTGCATTGTGAGCAAGTTGAACACACAGAGAACACCCTGTAACCTGGGCTGGAGGAGAGGGTCTCGTTTCTGTGCTTGCCACTTGGTCGGGTCGCGTTTTGCACTGCTCAGCTCGGTGCATCGAGACCCAGCCCGTGAGCTGGGGCTGCGAGATGGGCTGGACTGGTGGGTGCTGGACTGAGCCTCTTTCACGGGACACAGGCATAGAAGTCCAGAGCCAACAGTTAGGAGTGAAGAATGAGGAGAAGGGCTGAGGAATTTGGGACCAGTTATTCCAAGGGAACTAACTGGTGGAGGGCGGCCGTGCACAGGTGTGGGCACTAACCCAGCGCAGGTGCCGCCCGCTCAGGCTGGGGCTGCTCTGCCGAAGGAGAACATTGTGCTGCTCTTTGTCTTCAGAAGAAGGTAAGCGGTTGATTGTGTTTTTCAAATAGTTGTTTTCTATGGAGAAATATGCTAGGCGGTGTTTAGGATTTTTATGGCAAATGGATGAGGCAGGTGTTTGCCTGCTTTGTGTTGCAGGGCTGGTGTCGGTGAAGGTGTTTCGGCCGAGTGTTCCCCTCAGAGGAGGGCCTGGCCGGGGCTGAGTTGTGAAGGAGTTTGCCCAGGCTGGAGTTGCTCCGTGGAGGTTCAGGAGGGTCTCTTGTGAAAATGATGTTTGTTTACTACCATCTCCTGCAGTCTTGGTAAGGTAGAGTTGCCAGCTTGCAGATCCAAAGCTGGCGTTTTGTTCTGTTGATCCAGCGTGGTCGTAGAAAGTCCTTTGTGGTCTAAGCAGAGCCTTATGCAAGTATGACCCTTATTAGAGTCTGCACGGTCTCTGGAGTCTGATTGCTGCTGTGTGCAGCTGTATTTGCTGGAGCCAGCTTGGCTTACAGTATTTTTAAAAAATGCTTAAAGGGGCTTCACCTACACAGAAAGGTATCTCAGTTTTTCATAAGAAGCTCTGGTTGCCGTTCACTGTCTTTTTTTATAGGAAGACTGAGCCCCAGCTATAAGCTGCCTCCCATTGTGCCAGGTGTAGAGCAAGCCCAGAGCACAAAGGCAGCCTCTGCTGCAAACCTCCCATGCACTGAGGCAAAAGGACCAACTCCTGGGGACGGTTTGATGTGTTAAAAGCTGTCTCAGCCTGTTTGCGTTATCTCTAGGCTTTCTTCCCTTTCCTCTCAATGTCACCTTGGTGTTCAGTTTGCCTTCTGCAAAGGTATTCCAGCAAATTCATGTTTTCCTGGGATCCTGCCTAACTGCCTGGGTAGACTGAGATGAATTCAAAGCCTGTCCCTGTCAGCCCTGTGCTATCTGCTCATGTGTGGAGTTACAACTCGCTAATGCACCTTAGCGTACCATGATACTATTAATCTTAAGGTCATGCTAGATTTCCTAAAACAAGATTGTTGGGGAAGAAAAGTATCACTTCTGGTGTGGTCAAGTTTCCTTCCACATAAATCTGGTTTTAGTTCACAGTGGATATATCGCGGTGTTCTGCACGCTTTGCGTTCTGGAGAATCAAGTCATGTTAAGGAGCTGCTATGCTCTTTTCCAGAGCGAGGTCGTTACATTTTAGTGGTGGATAAAACAATTCCTTCTTGTACCTCCCTTAATGTGTTTACAGATCAGAGGTGCTTTGGGCTCGATTGGGATGCAAGACCCTGTGCAAGTGCAAAGATGTAATTATCCCATTTTTCTCTTCCTACTCCCTGCCTTTCTCCCTCTGCACTCCTGGCTCGTCTCCTCCGCCCTTTCCTGAGCATTGTGCTGATGGCAGCGTTTATCTGCATTTGTCCTCTGTCCCTGACATCCAGTTATTGATTGGCATGATTAAAAAGAACTGATAATCACTTCACATTAATCCCATAAATGACTTAAGACACCAAAATATTTGCATAATGCATCTTAAAGGTGGCAGCTAAAAGAGGATAAGACCCAAAACTGCTTGGCACAGGAGAAATGGGCTTCCCACTCACCTGTGGGCTTGCTTAAGTAATTAGCCTTCTGCTTGCATAAGGAGGAATCCGAACTGGTTTAGCGGAGGAAGATGCAATGGGCGCTCAAAGGCTTTGAGATCTGAGCATCCTATATCCTTGCTGAGACGGGGGGTGGGGGGAGCAGCAGGGAACACGACGGCGGCTGCTGAAGCGAGAGGCTGTTTTTGTCTGCTACATCTTGTGAAAATCTGGAGCCAGACGCCCGCTGAAAGTACCTCTGTCTAAAGACTTTCTGCCATAAACTTATCTGATTAGCAGTGAGCTAGACGACAGATTAGCCCCTGCTTCTGCACCCGGGATGGGCTCCCCGGAGCATTTGAGCAGATCTGCTCCTCTCGCTGGTGCGGAGAGGTGGGGGTGCAGCAGGTGGGGAGGAGGTAAGGGGGGATCAGAGGGGGGATATTTAAAGGAAGATCATTGCTAGGTAATTCTGCAGATAATGCACCCTCCGTGTTGTCCTGCTGGTCCCAGGTGAGGACACTCTCCTCCGCACCAGTGAGTTGCTGGTCATGTGCTGCGTGTCCCAGCAGCGCAGACTGGGGACACTTGTCCTGTGAGTAGAGCTGGGGAGGGAGCTGTGGATGTGGGAGGGAGGGCGATGTTTCAAACATGCGTAATTTTTTGTAAGTGTCTCTGGTTCTTGTGGCTGTCATCTTCCATTTAGAAAGAGGAGAGGAAGAAAAATAGCCACATTTAGCTTGGGGCAAGCACCTTGTGCTAGAAGGATGGTTGATTTAACATATACTGCAAACAAACAAAAGGGAGACGTTCCAGCATTTCCATTTAGTATCATGTGTATGTTTTAGCTTGTTCTTCCTCTTGAGTGTTTGTGTATCATTTATTCAGAAATATTTTGCAAGTGGATAGCACTTTGCAAGCAAAAGCATTTGCCAGCTGAACTGCAGTATCTGCTACAGTGGGCATCTTTTTGTGTTCTACCTCTCCATGGAAGGAAAAAAGACTAAACTAGCCTACTTAGCAGTGATCTGTTAGGCAAAATAATGCTGAACCGCTGTAATGCCTTCTCTTGTCCCAGAAAGAAGGGAGCGTTGTTTCAGCATCTGTTAGAGTGAAGAGTTGAAAGTTAGTTTTGTAAAGAAATCTGCACCCTCAGCTCTGAGTAATGCTGATGTCCAGGTTCGTGGTGGGTTGCTTTCCAAAAAAAAAAAACCCTATTATTTATGTAAATAAAGTAGTCTTGTGTTCCAACAGTGATGGAATGGAAGAACTTAGTTTTTTAAGAACAGAAGGATGGCAACTGATAAAAAACTATCAGCTATTTCAGTTCAAGTTTCCTATTAATTCTGGAATAGATCTGCCAATTCCTACACTTTCAGTTTTTCCATCTGAGATGTAAGTTCTGGCCCACACAAGTTATATCTGGCAAAGCTGAAATCAGGAGCTCTGGCAGCTGCAGAGTCCTTGATGGGAAATGAGAGTGCTGGTTGGGAAGCGCTTTGCACTTGGTCTCCGCTCTCCAAATCTAGAGGAGGTTGCCGAGGAACCTGGTGGGTAGGAGGGGGAGAAGCTTTCTCGAAATACAGCTATATCAGGGCAAACAGCAGAATCTTGCGTGCGCTCATACACGCAAAAATCAATTATGTGGTGGCAAATAGGATTTCCTTAACTTGGTGCTTTTCTGCTCTGTTGCAGCCGCGATAACGACCTTTCCACTATCATCTCCAACCTGCATCAGAGCCGTCAGCTCGTTATGCCAGAGACCCAGAGCCGCTGCGAATTCAAGAGAAACAGCATCGACGTTGGCTTGGGAGCAGCAGGTAAGCAGGAGCAGGTTCTGCTGGTTTGGCTTTGTCGACTTCCCTCCTCTCTCCTTCAGTCCCTCATTTGTTCATTTTTTTCAGCAGTTTTTTTTTTCTGTGGCTGTTTTGTGTTACGCTTTGGAGCGAGCTATATGAAAGCTTTTAGTATTCTGGCTAAAGATTAACAAGGAGGGGATTTCATGGTGATGTTAAAGTCCTTTTGAGATCTCAGCCCTGTGTTATTCTCAAATCTAGTGGTCTGTGTTAAACTACTGGCAAAGGAGCTTGCACCAGCAAAGAAGTGAAATGTCCCCAGGGTTAGTGTCAAGCGAAGCAGAAAGGCCTTGCAGAGAGCATGGCTTGATTTGTAATTTCATTAATCAGAGGTTCCCCGTGCTGCCTCTGTGGTTGCCAACTCCTTTGTGAGCATGATTGTTTGCTTTTGTAGTGCTATTTGGCTTTTTTGGGAAGCTTACCTGGTTTCAGCTTAACACGGTGAAACCAGAAATGCTCATTTTGGATCCTGCACCGTGACTCTCTGGAGCCGTGGGCAAGGATGCTTTGGTGGTAGATATGCATCAGTCAACAAGTGATGCACTGGTAAGGAACTAGAGATCTGCTTATTGTTTGCAGAATCTACTATTTGCTTTTGATCACAAATCAAAATTGAGAAAAAACTGGGAGTTGTGCTGTTTTTTATATTGAGTGATCCCCATCCTTCCAAATCAGAATTGGATCTCTCCATGTATCTTAATGTAGGGCTTTCCTAAATGTCTGTATGTTTGTGGTTTTGATCATATTTTCTTGTGAGTCATTCTATTGACTGTGCAGCTTAACCCCGGATCTGAAGGGAGCATCACATCTGATACACTTTGGGAATGCGTTTGGAGAATATTCAGTTGTTGGGGATGCCGTTCCCCCCACTAGTGTGTGTACCGAAGCAAGACGTCGGGATAAGAATATCCGACAGGTTGACTCATGTTTGAAGTGTCCCCTGATACTGGACCTTTCGAGGAAATAGAGAATACCAACAGCAAAAATCTACCAAAAAAAGCAGAAATCGGCTCCAGCCGGTGCTTTTGGGTAGGACATCTGGAGACCCAGGGCTGGTGGGGGCAACTGGGCCTTTTACAGCGACAGCAGAAGCCGGTGGCAGAGAGGCGCATACTGATAAAATCTAATTGCCTTATCGATCGGCTTCGGAGCCACCGTCGGCTGTGGTAATGATTGAGATATTCTTATGTGTATGTTGGCTGTGTCTCACTGCTCTGGGCCCACTGGGGACCTCAAGGTATTACAGAGATCTCTTAATCACGGAGCAAACTTGCGTGTGTTGGGCTGGCTCTGCGGCACTACAGATTTACTACAATTACCACTGATGCACTTGGATTTCCTTAGGTCTCAGGGGACTCTGGGGTTCGGGAAAAGCTGCCCTGTGTTTGTAACTCTGAATTCTTAACCGGCTGAGGAAATCTGTCTCGCTGGTTTAGAATTTTACCCATCTGCACCCACTCACACTATTCTTCCCTCATTCTCGTCTGGGTTGACTGTTGACAGTATTGTGTTCTCAGACTTTTCAGAACAAACTTCTGCGGCTTCTGAATTCTCTGCCTCTGTTGGTGGCGGGGAGTGAAAGTGCTTGTGTTTGCAAAATAGAGAGCGCTGGTTTCTCTAGTCTGTGGATAAATGTCTGTTCACCAAATGGTTGTGCAAATTTTGAGCGTGCAAGTGTTGGTTGTTACTGGAAGAGCAGTAAATTCTTGTGAAGAGCCAGAGGATGTAGCGTAAAGGAAGGGTGCTTGCACCTCTGCCAGCTCTGCTTCTCTTTGTTGGTCAAAATGATATCTAGCTCCTCTTTTTGAATATACATTATGTCTACGCTGGGATTATATCCAGCTTTATATCCAGTTTAATCTCCTCCTACTTCTTTGGCCAGACCTTTCATTTTTTTTGTTTGTTTGTTTTAAACCTGGAGGTAGCTAATCCAGATGCTGAGAGATAAGGTTGGCTTTTGGGCATAGAATTCCTCCCTTTGCAGAGAAGAGAGGTGAGTTGCTTCACCTGAGTGCTCACGGTCTGCAGGACTGCGCTTGGGAGGAACATATGGAGAGCCTACCTGGAAAAATAAGCTCTGGTGATGCCCAGAGCTAATTAAATTGCAGTCACGATGGGGATATAATAATGCCAAATGGAAGAAGAAAGAAAAAGTACATATAATGGGGTCTGTAGTTCCTTAGGAACATAGCGAGGCAGCCTGCACTGGTGAGATTCAGTAAGAGGCTTAACAACATCTGCAAAGGTAGAGCAAGCGTGCTCAGACGCCTCGGGGGGAGCGCGCGGGTGGGAGGGAGGAGCAGGCGTTGAGCCTAATGAGAATATAAAAGTCGCTTCCAAATGGATCAGATAAAGGTGAGGCAGCAGACAGGGTACAGCACGGGCACCGCGGAGGGGCTTACCTTGAGAGCGGATGATGGCACAAGGCGCTTTTAATCTTAATTGAGAGAGAGAGAGACGCACACACACCAGGATGAGCAGAGCCAGGGCTGCTTGACAAAGGCGCAGTAGCAAAGCTGAGGGTTTGCACATCAAACACGGATTTAGAGCCCCGTTAAGCAGCTAGTGGTGTGTCTGTAAACAAGTCAAATCCCCTCTATCCAGTTTGGCTAATGCAGCCTGCCAGGGCTCGCCCGGGGTGCGGGAGGACGCGGGAAGCCTTGCAGGGCCCCATGCCTCATGTGTGTGCTTTGCACGCTGCGTTAGGGTTTGAACAAGCATGTTGCAATAGAGTCCTGGGCCCAAAGCCCTAAGTTATTTCCCCCCTGCAAAAATCCCGTTTTCTCTTCTTTCTCAGATACTCTCCGTTCTGCAGCGCCAGATTTCATGACTTCCCAGTGGCCGTAGGACTACTTGCATGGATGGATGTGAAGGGATCAGGTTCGCTGATGCTAGAGGAAGGTGGTAGATCTTCCCTCTCTTCCTTCTGTCCCTTGTGATGACAGGGAGTCAGCTTGATGTCTGGACATTGTCTGAGAGAGGGCACTGAATGGAGACATGGCAGAATATCAGGTCTCGCACCAAACAGCAAGGAATTTGCTAGGGTTCTGCATGTGGGGCTGCGTGTGCATCAAAGACCCTTTCCCCAGTGACTAGCGGCTTCTTTGGCTCTGGTGTGGGAAGCAGCAGAAGGCCGGATTTCCAGTGTTGCAGAGTTCCTGGAGAGCTTGGGCTTTTTCTAGGGGTTGTTGGTCAACGTGATGGAGATGACAAACCCCGAGAGCCTTGGCCTCAGAGCAATAGTGTGACCAGTATAGTTGCATTTTAGCCTGCAATGATTCCTGTGGAAATCACACACGATAGGGGGAACGTGACATCTGTGTCCCTCGGAGTTCCACTCCATTGGAGGCCATGTATACCTGGTGCTTTCCCAGGAACAGCAGTGTTCATCTGCATGGCTACAGAACATCGTGAGATATCTCTCTTTTCTCTCTGCGAGGTCATTTCTTCTTCTGTATTAATGCTCTTGTCTCATCTTTCCACTTGATGCTCTGTTGACTAAGCAAGGGAGAAGCTTCAGGGGTGAACTGTAAACAGATTCATGTTCAAAAGTTGGTCTTGGAATTTTTATTGACAAGGCAGTGCTTGTGCTCACACACGTGGATCTGTAGCTGGTCAAACTAATTGTCTCACTTTGTTTGGGCTTATCCCTGAGCTCTGTGCCTGCCATGGAGGGCTTCCCAGGGACTTCATCTGGCTTTGCACTGAGACCTGGAGCTTTCTGCTGCTAATGAGGAGTTAATATTGGGGGTGAAAAAGAATTGGGATCAGGGTTGTTGTAGCTAATGATTAGAGACAGAATCATAGTGAACGGCTGTTTTCTGAGCGTGTGATAATGAGCTAGGATGCAGACATGTTTTCGTTTAACAAAGCCAAACAACAACAAAAAGCAGAAGCCTTTTATTGACCCACTGCCTTAAATTGAGCAGAAAATCAGCACCAAATGGGCATCTAGGAGTTGTAAGCCCATTCACCTTTATGTGTTTCACCATTAAGGACGGTTGTTTGCATGGACAACATATGCGTCTGGGCTCCGTCAGTGCCATTCATCTCCTTGGCGTGGATCCGGAGGTCTGTCCTTTCTTCATGTTCTCTTTAAGTTCATTTTTATTTCTTCTGAAGCCTTGTGGGAGTGGGTGGTAACACAGACGGAGGTCTTGGGAGGTGAAGGAAAAATGGGAAGGCCCAACGTGGAAGCATTTCCTTTTGCCGTGCCCTGCAACAGCACTTGCGGCATCGGTTAGTGCACGGGATTTTGCTGGCGTGAATGTTAAGATTTTATTCTGGCAGGTGGATCAGCCACCAAACTCATGGCCAGTCCGTGTTGTGGTTTTGAAACTGGAATAAACACCGGCTCTTCTCTTCCTTTCCTTGCATCTCTAGGAAGAGCAAGATTATCCTGCTTCCAAAAATAACCTCTTCCCCACCCCCTGCTTCCACCTCCTTTCCCAGGTGCCTCACAGGCAGCTGGTAAAGAGCTGAAAACAAATCATCGGTGCGGTGACATCTCACTGGTGTTATATATAGAAATCCAGTACGGATTGAAATGTGGCACCTTGTCCACTCTTGCTGCAGGGAGGGGAGGCAGCGGGCGAGTTCCTGACCCCGCCACACGTCGAGTTGATGCTTCAGGACCAGCGGTTTGACACGGTTCCTGCGGCCAGGGCAGCCAGCGGTGCCGCCGCTTCACGTCAGATGTGAACAGCCTTGGGAGCTGTCTTAGGATGGAGGGCTGGGCGTAGGAGAGACTTTATCAATGGTTCACTGTGAGCACGAAGAGGGTCAACTGCCTATTTCATTAATTTGTCAGCTCTGCGCAATCTTTTTGTTCCAAATTCCTTTTCTTCTCTTTGCTCTTTCCCCCTTTCCCGCTCCTTTCCCTTGCCCTTGCATTTCTTTGATTCTCAAGCCCTTTTTCCCCCACTTCCTTTTGTGCTCTTAATCCCCCTCTCACATACGCACCCTTCATCCTTCCCGTTCCTCTTCCTCTCTTTAGTTCCCTTGTCCTCCCCGTTCTCCCTTCCCCACCCTCTCTCCATCTCCAGGCTCCTTGGGAAGAAGACAATTTGAGGGCTTTCCGCTCGGCTCTCAGCCGAGAGGCTCCTTCCCTCAAGCCAATCAATGGCAGCCTTTCAGCCCCAGTAGGGCTTGGCAAACATGAGATCAATAAGTTATTAGCACCATTCTGTCAGCTGTAATGTGGAGATTGATCGGGGCCGGGGCTCCTGCATGCTGCCTGGCACTTCCCCGGCCTGATAAAGATGACAGATTAAGGGAATAAGAAAAAGGAATTAAGGAGTCTGGCTGTCAAAGCTGTCACGGGCTGGAGGAGCGCTGGTTTTTTTCAGGGGCTGGATGAGTGCAATTGGACATTTAAATGGTGCTAAGGGTACAAGCACCACCAGCAGCTCTAGAAATCACTGTCTTCAACGTTCACTTGTCTGAAGAAATGCTGGGAGGCTTGTGGAAGGAGCGGCCAGAGGACTGAGGGAGGTATCTGTCACAGGAATGATGCCAGTTTTCATAGCTTTTTATCCCTGATACATAAACTGAGGCCAAACAGCCTTTGCCCGAGAGGTTTGTGGTCCCTCAAGAAAAACCTGATCCTTACTGGAACCGTGTTTAAGACTTGTAATTTAACAAGCTTCCCCCTTCTTCTGTCTTATCCACTAGAACATGCTCCTTTCGAGAAAGTGAGTCTCCAAAAGGCCTGGACTTCCAGCTCACCCTCCCAGCCTCATTTGTTAAATCTTTTCTGGAAGAGAGTGGGGATTCACAAGTTTGCAATTGCTAAAAAGCCTCTCTGCAGCATATAAAATTAGTTCAGATCTCTCTCTCAAGTGCAGTATATCCTCTCTGTGAGTGTTTTTTCATACTATGCATATTTACCACCTTTCTATGGCTTGGTGCATGCTGTAAAAACGAATTTTGTAAGAATCTGGGAGACAAGGGGATGCTGGTGCACCTTCTCTAATAAACAGCCTCATTACAGAGAGGATGGTGGCTCCAGCACGACCTGCACCTCCCTCTGTTTCACTCCTCAGGAGCTGAAATATTGGACAGTCCTTTCAGGTGTTTATTTCCAGCCAGGCAAATGGAGCGAGCGCAAGGAGGTGGGAAGGAGCAGGCTGCTGTTTGCACGGGAGGAGGAAAGGCAGATGGCTTAGCGCTTAGAGCTGAGAGAGGGGATGCGGGCTGCTCCTCACGCCTAGGAAAGGATGGTCGATTATGTTAGACATTGGGAATCCTTCTGCTCAACTACTGTCTTGCTGCCCGCGCCTGCAGCTTTCAGATCTGCCGTGGTTAACTCACATTTAGGAAGGGCTTGGTGACACTGGGTCTGCCTTTGGGGCGCTCGTTTCTGCGTCATGCACTGAGATCAGTGAGTGATGGGCACCCACTCTTGCCCATCGGAGTCCTTCTCTGCTATTGAGTGACTGCACAACCATTCTGCCAAAGTTAAGTTGTCTCAAAGTGAGCAGGAAAGAGAAAATATTTGATTACTCACTATTGCATCCTCTTTGCTTTGTAGTAAGACACCATTCGTTTGTCCCATTCCTCCCTCCGATTTCTTTCCTGGTTTCTTCTGGTTTCCAAAGGCCTGTTGTCATAGAGACCTTGACGAGCGATGCTTAGGGGGCGTTTGTGGACACCTTGGTCTGGGCTGGGAACAGTCCGGAGTCAGGGGGGCCCAGCGTGCTCTGCTGTTTGTACTGTTCACACTGGTACAGCAGCCAGCAAAAGGATGCTGCTTCCCGCCCTGGAGAGCTTGCAATCTAAATCTAA
The DNA here is from genome assembly GCF_036013445.1 of Caloenas nicobarica. Lineage (NCBI taxonomy): Eukaryota > Metazoa > Chordata > Aves > Columbiformes > Columbidae > Caloenas > Caloenas nicobarica. The sequence continues at coordinate 5,038,280 of NC_088266.1, forward strand.
ATGACAACCAACAAATAGATATAGATGTGGTGACATAAAGGAGCGACGAGATCACCCAGTGCAATAGCTAAGGTTTGAAGCCTGCTGCCTGCAATACCCCTCAAGCCGTGAAGCCAGGAGGAGCATGATACCTTTATTTTGCAGCTATCTTGAACACCCACTTTGCAGAGATCCAGCCGTATTTCCCCCTCCCTTGCTAGAACCATCCCTGCCCCGTGGGCTGCCATGCACCTGTATTGTTCTAGGATCCCAAGTCCCAGAAGCCCACTGCTTCCCTTCCCCCAGCTTCCCCAATATTTTTTTTTTTTTCCATTCTCCTTGCCCTCAGTTAAATTATGGCCTGTTATTCCCATGACCTTGTGCTTCACTCTCCCTTTGTTCCACTGATTCCTGCTGGCGAGGGATGGGGCCGATGCGCAGGCAGATTCCACGCTGCTGCGTGCAGCCGATGCGCGGCCCCTGGCCCGCCAGCCTTTGTTGAGAGCAGCCCTGGGCCTGCTGGGACTCGGCAAACCGCTGATGCTTCTGACAAAGGCACAAGCCCATCGCTGGGGAAGTCAAGTCTCCAGGGTCCCCGCGAACCTGTCACGCTCGGCGCAGGGACAGACTGAGCAGCAGGGCTGGAGCGCTGGAGTTTGGGCTGAGCGGCTCCTCTGGTGGCAGCCGGTTTGTGCCAAGGGAAAGGGGAGAGCCGAATAAACCGAGATGCTGCCAAGACATCTGAGACTGGTCAGTGGGAATTGTCATCCCCAGGGTTTGATTCTGATGAGGGAGTTAAGAGCAAGGGAGGATGTTTTCCTCCTCTTAAAATCATGTGAAAGGACGTGAAAAGAGGACTCTTGTTACACGTTGGCTGTCTGAGCCTGGGTGATTTCCCGTGGAAGTTGGCTCAGTTCTCTGTTTACTCAGGACTTCTGGGTCCAAGAAGCCTTGGGAGCAAAACCAACGATATGAGTAGGGAGCATGAGATAGGTCTTGATCTCTTCCCATTGTGTCTGCACATAACACAGAAAAACTCAGTGCAGTCCCTTGGCCGTAATTTGGACTCACTCTGTAGTCCCACCCATTTAACAGCACTGGGAGAGCGAAAATGGCGTGACCACCTCCTACTTGTCATTTCTCCAGGTGAAACCCTGTGTCCAGTCGCTGGCACATGGGCTCAGTTCGCACCCTGCATCATATGTCCTTGGTGCATCTTCTCTGCTGTAAAGAGTGGAGATACAGTCCCTCTCTCTTTGGGGAAACCTAGAGATAGGTTTTCTAATCTTCCTGACTGACTTAGGCTCCCAAGTTCTCTCTTCAAAGCCGATAATGAGGCTCAGGATTCTTAGATGTGTTGGTGAGCATGACTCTGCTGAGGATTAGAGGCAATGCCGGAGCACAAAGCACCGTTACTTCCAGGTGATGTTTCCACCCGTGGCCTCTAATTGATGTGCCTCAAGTCCAAAGAGGACTGTGATTAGATAAACCCTGGCTTGTACACAAGTTCGTTTTATGGTCCATACCCGCATCCTTTCTCTTTATGGTTGCAAAGCCTTTGGGTGGTATTTCTGTGAGGGGGCAGAACTGCAGTCCTCCTCCAGCCGACCTGCTTTCCTGGCCTGTCTCTGTTCATGTTTTGCTCTAGAAGTGCAGCAGGTGAGTGCTGGACTTTCTCTTCCCATGAAAGAGAGGGGAAAAAAAATCCACTTTGATTTCTACATCTTGAGGGTTTGACTTTGTTTCCAAAAACCTCTCTGGGTTACTTTCTGTGCTGCCTTGTCGGGCTAGGAGGAGCCTCGAAGGTGATGCAGGGTGTGTTGTTCCGGGGACAGCCGGTGATCAGTATGCTTGGGGCTTCCTCCACAACTCCATCCTTGTGTTATTGCCTGGCATGGCTTCATAACCTAACAGTTCTACTGATAATGTCTTTCGTTTTCAGCTTGCATATTAAAGAATGTCTCTGATTTGTCTTCCTTGTGACTGAAATGCTCTGTAAAAGGCAGGAGAGAGGAGGCATAAGCATAAGCATTCTTTTTTTGAGGGGAAGCCTCCCACCCATCCCTCCCCGTCCTCCAAGGTGAACAGCTGGAACAGCTGTCTCTGCCTTTCTGGTCAATGAGTAGCAATGTGCTCTGAATGCACAACCTGTCTCTGAGGGTGGTGAGACATCCAGAATCCCCGCTGCCAACTCATTTGCAAAACATATTTGGTTTTGCTGCTGCAAAGACCAGGGGAGATGGGCTGTGGATGCTGCCATCCCAATGCCATCAGCCACCGTCCCAGTTCTTTGTGTGCGAGTGCAAAGGATGGGTGGATGAATGGCAGGTGGACATGAATTTAGAGTCTGGGTCCTGTAAAAGGGCACGTTTGGTGGTTATAAGTGATATTCTGAAGCTATGCATGTGGCTTAAGCTGCAGAGAGGAAAGGATTGGTGCTGTGCCACAATACATGGCCATTTAGGTTCTACCCTGGAATCTGGGAGTTTGCTAAGTAACTAATGAAAATGTGACCTGCCTCTTCCCCGCTTTGCAGCCAAGAAAGCTGAGGGGGGTGTGCGACTTCTTATAACACTGGGCTGGAATTCAAACGATTGATATTCAGTCTTGTGCTCTCCCACTGACTCAGTAAATTTGGGGTGGATTGTTAGACCTTTGATCCTCAACACTGGCTACTGATGATAATTATTCCCTTTTCCTTGCTTACTGTAATATCTTGTTGATTTAGTCCCCACACCTCTGGGTGCAGAGGTGGTTTCTAACATATCCCAGGACTTTGCCTTAAATGAAGGGGGGGCGGGGAGAAAAAGGAAAATTTTCATTCTGCGATCTGACTGCCATAAAAACTGCCGCAGGCCAACCTAAATACAAACTCAGCGTGTGGGATTTGGTGCTGTGGTACAACGTGAACCTGAGATGCTGGAATGAAAATGCTGCAGATCGTCCTAGAGATCAATGCACTAATGTGGGATCTCTCTGGAGGGCCAAGTTCAAGTCTCAACTGAAAGGCACGTGGGACCTTTCCCCGTGGCATGCCACGCTCCCGTTTGTGCCCAAAAGTGGGTGTTTTGGAGGTGGCTGGGGCTTGGGTCTGGTGGAACCGGTGCCGTTTCAGAGTTACTGCGCGATCTTGGTCTTTCCCTGCAGAAGTGCAGCCGGCTGGGAGCGCGATGGAACTCGCTGACGTGTCTGGGAAGAGCAGGGATGGTGGAGTCAGAGCCAACGTCTGCCGGCAGATGGGTGCGTGGGGTGGGAGTGGAATCGCAGGAGAGAAGGAGCGATAGGAGGGTAGCGAGGTGCCTTGGCAGAGCTGTGAAATCAAGGAATCTTTACTGCTCATATTCTAAGTGCTGTCACATGGAACTGGTGCTTCTGTCACTGTTTCTTTTCCATGGAGTCTTTTCTGCCTGATGTACATAAGAACAAGCCCTGGTGGACTTTGCTGCCTCCTGCCCAGGCTGGGAGGGGTGAGCAGAGCGACGGGACTTTGTTGTTTCAAAGCCACAAATCCCGGATGGGAACACTTCTGAGGGGGATATATGATTTGGCCTCCAGCGCTGAGGGTTTGCAGCATCAGACTAACATTTCCAGGAAAATCAACATGAAGAATGAAGAGTTCCGTGGGGAGGGAACTTGTGACTCTGTTTGTGCTGGGTGGCCAGGTACTTCCTAGCTTTGATGGTGGCTTGGCAAGCTGGTGCTCCTTGTGGCTTTGGAGAAGTTACTAAAAGGGTAAACTGAGGCAGGAGGCTTGATAAAATTCAAGTTGTATTGGAAGGCTGAGTCAACAGCTGGAATGTGAAAGGCTGAGGAAACTCGGTTGCTGTCGCTGGCTGACTCGGTCCTTTCCCATCTGCTCTCCAACTGCCAGTTGTATACAACAAATACTCTTGTATTTACTTTGCTGTTGGTCGTGGATGGTTGCGAAGCCTCTGCAGTTGTCTCTGAGTGCCAGTTTTGTTAACGGGCTGGGTGACAGGGTCGTGGCAAGATAAGATCGGAGTCAGCTTGCGCTCTTTAAAACCTTGAAATGCCACTCGTAACTTTGCAGCGTTCCAGAATTGCTCTGTGCAGAAAGGCAGCGCCGAGCAGGCTCTGCCGGGGGCATCTGTGCTCTGCATCTCCTGATAAATGCAGTGCCAGGGCAGGAACCTGGGCTTGCTTGGCTGAATTCGAAGTAACGTGGAGTGATTCTGACTCTGAGGAACAGTTGCTTGGCTTAAAACATCCCCTGGAACATAAATAATTTTGTTGTTCTTACAAATAGCACCGAGGGGATTTGTAATCTTTCTTAACCAACACACTTTGGGCAAATTGCAGAAGCTTTGCATACATGTTGACTCACAGGCAGATGCAGCGTACACTTACTCAAATATGGTGCTTGTTTGTGAGATTTTTTTTTTTAAGATGCTGCATCTTTAACAAGCCCTTGATAGATGAGAATTTGATGCTTGCAGTGACAAACAGTCTCTTCCTTCCTGCCCATATGCAACATCATGCTTTCAGTTTCCCCAGCATTATTATGGGAGGATATTGATTTTAAATCTGTTCGGGGACGCTGTAATTGTATATTAGATATTTTGTGTTGGTTTGTAGGGCTGCAGTAATGCAAAAGGCTTGAGTGTTTCCGTACAATCTAGAGGGGGAAGATTGCTGAGGACCTTGAGGTTTTGAAGGAGGAGGGGGGGAAAGGAAGGGGGGGAGATTGAGAGAGAGAGAGAGAGAGAGAGATACTGTGGTAGGAAGATTCAGAGATCTGTTGTGCTTTTTTTTTGTGTTGTTTTTTTCCTCCCCTTTCTCTCCCCCACTTGCTTTGCATCAGGGCATGAAAGGAGTGGAAACACCAAGGGGACAAAAGGCAACAGAACAAATGATGAAACTCAGTAAGGAAATCAACTGGATTCAGAATTTATAGCTTTAAAATGTTGCATTGATCAGTGTGTGAATAGTCATTATGTGCTTTTGGACTGCGTGATTAGGAAAGCAGATCAAGGCTCTCAAGATGATGATTTTTCTTACTTTCATTTTTTTTCCCCTCTGCCTGTAATACGTGTGCGTGTGTCTGTGTGTGCGAGAGAGAGAGAAGCAAAATACCAAAGTCTCTCTGGTTGCTTTTGCAAAGAGGAAAGTACAACCTTATTTGATACTCAGGTTTCTCATCTCTCTTCTAGATGAAATTTTAGGCAAGAGAAGAGTATGTTCTCCCAACAGCAGCAGTGAGTGTCCTTTAGAAAGCAAGAAAGCCAGAAGTGAGTCCCCAAAGGGTAAGTGCCGCTTCTCCCTCCCCCTTCCCCTTCCCCTTTCTTCTCCTTTCTTAAGAGTGGAACTTAATTGAAATTAAGGAGGGAGGGTTGCAAGGGGCTGTGCTGCGGGAGCTGGAGGATCCGCTCGGAGGGTGCATGCTGCGCATTGGGCTTTATCTCATCGCAGGGAGGCTTGCAGTGCGAGAAAGGGATTGCCGCTTGATTAGAATAATTGTTTTATGATTAAAAAAAAAAAAGCAAGCTGCAGCTTTTGAGGTGGGTTTTAGGGGTGTTTCTACTTCTCAGGGAGAATGTCTTGATTACGTTTTTTATATTAAAGATACACACAGGCTTATCATGCTGGTATCTGTTCCTTTAAAGGGAAAAAAAGAAGCCTGGCAGGGAGAATAAGGCTGCCTAGTCCTTTCGCATGCATTTATGACACTATTCCTGTAGAGATGGAATCTGCAGAAGGTTTCTCATTTTAGGGCTTTATTTTTTTTTAATCTCCTGATTTGTCTCATGGTTCTTTCCCGTAAACATGATTTTTAAACTTTTTTTACGGCTGGCAAAGTGGAGTGGGTAATGGAGCCTGCAGTTAATGAGTTTGTATCAAGGTTGCATAAATGAGGTTTTGCAGGCCGTTCACTTAAGAGCTTTGTTGTTAAGTTCAAACTAATTAGCTGTCAGTAATACCCATCTGAATCACTGTGCTTAACCTGAACTTTTTGGCCATTAAAAAAAATTTAAAAAATAAAAGCAGACTAGTTGTCCGAAGCTAGATCCTGTTTCATGGGTTTGGAGTCCAGCAGCTGAGGCTTTTCCAGGTGTATATTCTCAATAACTAATCCAGGGAATCTCCAAAGGGACTTTTGCAGCAGGTTGACCTGAGGCCTTCTTAAACTACGTACCTTATATTACGTTATATAAAGGTACATTATAGGGACATGTTCTGCATCCTAATTTCACATAATGTTCCTGTATATTGACTCTTCTTGACTCCTTGTCTCCAAATTATGAATTGAAAGGCAGCATACTCTGAGGAGGTGTTGAATCCTAGTGTCACTTAATGTAATATTGCTAAAACTGCCTAAGAACATATTAAATCTTTTCTTTCACGTAACCCTCTCCTGCCTGTTAACTCTTTAATACAAGCCTTAGCTTTTTACTGGGCTTTTCTGAAATATGTAAAGAGGAAGCCTGTATACTGCTACTCTACCTGTTTTCCTGGATTTTTTTCTTCTGCCCTATTTCTGTTATCCTTGAAATGTTCCTAGTAGATGTGCAGGTAAGTTCCATGAGGATGCTTCTATGGATTTTGAAACGCGTTTGTTATATAAGGGTGTGAGACTCCTCTAACACACTTGATCCACCTGCTGTCATCTTTGCTGTTTCTGCTGAGTCTGTATCCTTTGTCATTCCAAGACATGCTTAAGAACTGCACCCAGGTAACAGCAACCGATGTGGCCTGGCTGAGAACAGGCTAAACTTTAATCAAGCCATCTGAAAGCAAAGTGTTGAGTTTGGTTTCACCCTGATAAAGTGGCTGAACTTGCACAAAAGGCTGTTTTTACCATGGGAGCAGCAGGGTCGAATGACCCCATTCCATTTCTTTCCTTTGGCCTTCCCACTATTTTTGTTTCCTTGGGTGGGTTGAGTGCTGTGTGAGGCAGTTAAACTTGGCTTTGCAGTATGCACTTAAGACCTAAATCCTGCTCCTCAAGTCTGAATGACTCAGGGATTCCCCCAGCTCATTAAGAGGGGGGTTCCTAAGAAGCCCTGAATAAAAGCAGACTTTCGTTTTCCACTCCCACTTTTTTCTCAGAAAGCCTTCCCTGCCCTTTAAAAGAGTGTAAGACAGAATGGAAATTCTGAGCTGAGCCTTTTACTAGTCTCCCATGTTACCTGTGTTTTATTATACTAGACGACTGGGGAACCCCTGTTCTCTCCGACACTGTGGCAGCATTTTAAGCCTGGGCTGTGCCGATGTTAGAATCCCATCGGAACAGCGAGGGGCTGAATAGGGGCAGAGACTTTTGTGATTTTGGGGCCTTTATCTCCCCACTCCCTGCTGTGAAAAGGGGTCCAAGGAGGGGCTATAGCCAGTGGAAACGATCCCCGTGTTCCCAGCTCTATAGCAAGGAGCTGGTTGGAAATGGAAGGATCCACGTTGTGTGACAAGCCATTTTTAGACACAATGGACCTTAGCAGCTGTTTGCCTGGGATTTGGGAACTCGTGCTGTAAAGTGTGAGATGGTGCCCGAGCCCCAAGCTTGGCTGGAACCCAGATGCTGGGAGTGCAGTTTGTGATTTAGGAGTGGAAAGGGAAACAAGGAACCCATTGGTGTTTCGTAGCCCGTGAAGCCCTCCAGTGACGTGCCCTGTGCCGGTGCCGGTCCTCCTCTGCCTTTGGCACTCTCTGCGGTGCTTCGCAGCCCAAGGTGGGGACTGTCCCCCTCTCCTGTCACCCGCTGGCCCTGGGCGCAGCTCTTGCTCGGGGCACAGCTGCATCGTCTCTCCAACAGGCTTTTGAAGAGAAGTGACTCCGGGCCCGCGGCACATCTCGTGCTGCTGACAAGGCGAGGAGAACGGAGGCAGCCAAGTAAATCACTGCCTCTCTCCGAGTGAGTGAAAAAACACCTGTAGGGCTGGAAACCCTTCCAGCGGGGAAGCAGTCCCTTCCCTTCCCCCTTCCCAGCGCTCGCCGTGTGCGCACCGCAGATCAAAAGAGAGCCCTATCTCGGTGGAAACAGGGCCGCGCCGGCGCTGCTGTCAAACAGAGCAGAACGTTCTCGCGTCTAATATGGAAATGTGAGCATATCAGAGGCTCGGAGCGAGGGCTGTGCTGGCAGGTCACGGAGGAAGCTTTCTCCCCGGGAGACAATTCTCCAAGTAAAAATCCTCACTCCTGCAGCAACAGCGTATCTGGAGATCTGCTTCTCCGATACCTCAAGACATGAAATAAAACCGAACGACCGCAAAAAGAGAAAAATCAGTGAGAGTATTTTGATTCCTCTTTGAACTGCTGAAAAATAAATCTGGTAGAAGCCTCGTCGTTTGGGAAGATTTGAAACTAGGCTGGACTAAGTGCTGGAAAACACACGTAGGGAACAATGTTGTGCTCACCCCCTGGGGTGGGCTGATGAGCTCATGTGCTGCTCCTTCTGCCATTCTCTTTCCTTTGCTATTGTAGATCGTTTAAAACAAAACAAAATCTTACTGCATCTTTGGTGAATGAAGTAGACCAGAACTGGAGCCTGGACTAAAGCTGAGCAATTCAGATCCAGCCTCTGTCAATTCGTTCTTCATTTTGGGGGGATATCCATATGTTGATTGCTTTGGCAGCTGTCCAGTTAGGCCAAACGAAGACACAATGTTTGGCCCCATTCTTGCTAAGACCTTCACTGTCCCCCAAATCCATGCTGCTGGATGTGGTGGGATTGGGCACGGGTCCTCTCTACCCTGGCAAGTGGCAGCTCAGGCAACACAGACCCTACAGCTACCAAGATCTGGCTTTGAACTTGGGGTGAGATGCTTTTGCAGCAGGTTCCTTGAGCTGTTACTGTGATTTGGTGAAGGGAACCTCAGCCTGTCATGGGTTTGTTGTAGCAAAGGAGAGGAGACAGGCTGGGAGCTCCTGGCTTGTCTGGGGTTGCTTGGGAAGGATGAGCCTAATAAAAGGTTGTGCAGCAATGACGTGTCCCTTCAGGCTGAGCAGAGAACTTGCATCTGGTGGGAGCCCAAATTCCCTGTGGCTGCTGCCATGGGGACCCTGCAGTGCTTGTGGAGTGGCGAGAGGTGTGTTCCCCTTGGCTGGGGCGGACAGGGAGGGATGCTGGAGAGCGAGAAGCCCAGCAGATGCCTCCTGGGCTGTGCCTCCCTGTGCCAGAGTCCGTTTCACACCTGGCGGCTGGAAGAGATTTGGCGAGATCAGTCTCCCGCATTACCCCCTGGTAATGACAAAAGCAGACAGTAAAGCTGCAGCAGAGCTGGAATTATCGCTGGCTGAGTCATGTGAAATCTTCCAAGTTTTAAGTGTGGAAATCCAGCCTTTCCCTAGACTCCTCCTTCCTCTTAGCCTCCCCTTGCCACCCTCATTCTTTCCCCCTCCCTGTGCACCTGAAATCTGCTCTGCGCCTGATCGGATAGAGTTTATGGTAATTAAGTGTTATTAAATCCCCTTCCCCCTCCCTTTTTTCCCTAATGACACAGCTCGGGGGGTGGGGGGGAAATCTGTGTTTTTCTAAATCGGGTCTGTGGCATGCAGCTTTGCTCCTTAGACCTTTGGTTAAGAGCATCAGAAGGGAACTGAAACAGTTCTGCGTTCCTGGGGGAGGCGGCAGCAGCGGCAAGAGAGCGGAGGATGTTGAATCTGTCCCGCAGAGCGACCTGGCGGGATGGGGACATGGAAGGGAATTCTGCCCCCACCTCCCTGCTCCTTCCACGGTGTCTGGCAGGTTTGGGAGTGGGAGGGAGCCGGCATGGTGTGGCTGTTGTCTTGTACAGCCTCTTTTTTCGAATTTGGCTTCAAAGTGCGATGCACAGAGCGCAGGGTGGGGACCAGCTCCTTGCTGTAGCAGCTTGAGCCAGGCCGTGAACCTGTGATCAATGCAGGAAACCTGTGGTCCCCGAGATGGAGATGCTTGTAGAGATCAGTGGTTGTAGATACAGCCACAAATCGCTGTGCTGAGCGAGAATCCTTTCGGAACTGGACGTCTGACCTGAGCTGTGGGGGGACTGCTTTTGCAGATGAAGAGCGCCTTGGGAGCTGGTGGTGCAACCCTTTTTTATTGAAACTTTGTGCAGCTCAGACCCTTTAATTATTATTAATTATTATTTAGTTATTATTATTTAATATTATTATTAGCCCCTCCATGTTTTGCAGGGGGAGGTGGTTTCACTACAACATGTGGAGGTTGCATCCCCAAAATCTGAGCCCCTGTATGTTGTGTAATGATTTGGTGGCAGACAGCGCTTGCTGCTAATGGTCTCTCATTCTGGCCAAGGCAGAAGTGATCCAGTCCCTGAGCTTTTGTGGCAGGGCATGTTTTACAGATACCATCTCTTGGACTGTATTTCTTTGCTACAAGCTCTTTCCTGAATAGCTATAGGGCCTTCCTCTCACCTGAGATCCGCAGCTCTTTTCCCAGCAAGGTGTCCAACACCGACATATTTGTCACAGCGGTGACACTGGTGCAAAGTGTCCTGTGCTCAGAGCCACCCCCTTGACTTCGGAGCCAGTCTGGCAGCAGAGTCACCTGCCATGAGCCCTGAGGGGCTCTGTGAAATGAGGTGGGTGCAGGAGCACGAATCTGGGGCACACGGTGGGGTGGTCTCGTGGTGCACTGAACTCAGCGGTGGTCTCGGGGGAGCCCTTCCCACCCCCTCCCTCCCTTCTGCCCGTTGAGATTGTTACTGGGAGTTCCTCTCCCAGTAATGAAGAGGTTTTGCCTGTGGGGAAGATCCAAGATAAAATAGTGTTAGAGCAGCTACCGCCAAGGCGGAGAATGGTAATTACTCTGAGTTCTGCTTACAGTAAACACGAAGCCTCTGTGGTTTTATCTCCCTGAGTGCTGGACTGGGATCCCAGGGAGCAGGCAGGGCCTTCCTCCCTCCTGGGCTGTGTGGTTATTCCAGGAAGATGCAGAGGTAGGTGTGTGGGGTGGAGTTTCAATGGCCTCAGGGTGCTTAGCCATATGTACAGGTCTGAAACAACCTGCTTTTGTGACTTCCCTCCAAGAGCTGGGCAGGGGGACTGTCACGGCTGTGTGGGGGGTTGTCAGCGTCGTGCTGGAGCATCTCTTGGATCGTGGTGTCCTTGGGGGTGCTCAGAAAGGCGAGGGGAAGAGGTGTGCGTCTGTCTGATCAGGTGTTATTAATAGTTGAAAAAAAGAACTCAACGTTCCCTAAGGTGAAAGGATGAGAACTCAGTGAACTCTTTCATCCTGCCTGTCCTCTTTGCCACCTTGGAGGTAGAGAGCTTGCTGGCAATTTTGTGTTATTATAATGTTTGTTGCTTCAGGGGAAAAAAATGTTCATGAGTCTTGGGTGTTGGCGACTGATGCTGTAGACTCTCCTGTATATAAGTGTGCGTATGTTCGAAGGTTTATCAAGTTGTAGGTGTGTCATGACCGCATATAAAGGTACATCTCGGAGCACAAGGACAGCTGCATCCGGCAGCTTGGTACGTCGGGTTCAGTGGGTGCGCTACAGAGTTGTGGGAAATTGCGCTAATATCCCTCTACTTCCCTTTCTTTTGCACTGTCTCTCTATACTTATGTGATTTTTCTACTGTATTTCTCTCTGAAAAAAAAAAACCCAAATCTTTCTCTTCCTCAGAAAACTCCCACACGCCTCTGCTCGAGGACTCGGTGACTCAGATGACCCCAGAAGAGCACTATAGACGCATGATGTCGGCGCTGAACGAACACAGCACGTTTGAAGAGCAGCAGCAGCAACGTCTCTACCAGCTGGCCAACAGCATGGCCGTGCCCAGCCACGGAGGTACGGGCTCTTACAAACAGGAGAAGAAGGGGCTCACTTTGCCGTTCGGTATAAGGCTTGTAAGATGTCCCTAAGTCCTGCGTGCATGTGAGGAGGATTTATGGGTTGCAATGGTGCATGTTTATCGTGCAACGAATACAGGTGGTGTTACAGGCTGTTTCTCCCACTGTCTATAAATGCTAATACCTTCCGTAGCTGTCTCTGCGGGCGGTGCATTTGTTTACTGGAATCTATTAGCTGCAACTCTACTGCTGTGTGTTTTGCAATGGCGGTGAAGGGGAATCCTTTTCTTCCGTTGTTTCAAGAGTTTGTGTCGATCTGAATATTCAGAATCTCTATTGTAAGTCTTTCGGTCATAGTACGGAGCAAGGGGAATGAGTTTTTGCGTAATGCAGGGGGGTTGTGAGATGTAGGCAGCGCCAGACGCTCCTGCCATTTAGCGATGGGATCTGAAACGGCAAGATGATGTTGCAGGATTTAGTTAAGCACTGATATTGCTAGGTTGAGAAAGTTTGTGAATAGTTGCTATGCACAAACGTAGCACAAACTGATGTTTAAGACCTTTCACCTTAATGAGAATTAGATGTCTTATGATTTTACGGACAATTAAAATATGGAGATGGAGCTGAGTTGCAGTGAAGACAGCTTAGCGGGCAAATGCTGAAGTCACTGGGACCGGTTCATCCATGGCATCATCTATTGAAAACAATTATGTTTACGTCACCAAAGAATGATCAGTAGCCAGAACTAGATCTGCTGTAGAAAAGCGAGGAAAAGGGTTGCTGAAAGGGAGAGAACTACTTCTCTATCCAGCGTATACTCACTTGGTGATGTTTTCCTGAGAATATTGCAATAAGAACATTGCAGGTCTCAGCTGCCAGCGCTAAGAAATTATTTTCAGACCTTCCCAGCATGGTGTGGGTCTCGGGTTGAGCTGGGCATTAGCGATAGCTGAGGGACCTCCCAGCCCTTCTTTATTTAGGGCCTGTTGTGTGCAGAGCAGATCGTGCCTCTGTACCTGCCTGTCTGCTGTTTCTAGGCTTCAGCAGCACAGGAGTATTTCTGCACCTGTATCTGTGTTCAAGGGAAGATGCTGCCATTCTGCTCTTTAAAAGGAGTCTGGCGCGTGTACGTTATGTTAATGCAAGGAGAGGAATATCTAAAACCTGGTCTTGAAGCAGCTTCCTCATTAACTGCTAGCATTGTCCAGTGCTGCTGCCTTTGGGGCCGGCGTGGTGTCCTGAGGGGATAAAGGTCCTGCAGAACCAGGATCTAATGGGTCCCGCATGAACTGAAGGATTGCTGGTAGGTTTTGCCTCGGTTGTGGAGGAATCAGGCTAAATCCAGCCTGGCTGCAGCATCCTGCTCTGTGCCTAAAGAGGGCACTAAGCTGATACTGGTTCTGCCCTGGGAGCTGCTGGGCAGAGCGCGGGACCCACCAGCATCCCTGCCCAGGCTGGAGGTTCCTCAGCCCAGGGACACTTCACTGTCCCTCTCGGGGTCACAGCGTGCTGGCGCTGGCTCGGTTTGGTCTGGAGGAAAGCCCTGCGTTGTACCCGAGTCCTTCGATGCAGCAGGGAGGGGTGAGGGAAGAAACTCAGCTGTCTGGATCAGGCAAAGCCAGGGAGATGGAAGAGGTGATGCTGTTCCAGTCTTGGAAGCAGAGGGGCGAAGCCTCATGGAAAAGCCATGCTATGCAAGAATCTGTAGCCCCTGTGCTGGTTCTTACCCAGAGTGCAGAGGGCTGGCACGTACCTGCCTGCGTCTTCCAGGGAAGGAGCACTAGCAACATTGGCGAAGCATCCAGCAAGAGCTGGAGGAGAATATCTGGTCTAGAGCGTAAATCCCCAGGGCTCCTTGTTAGGTTAATGAAGAGGCTGTCTGCTTTTCCACTCTGTTTGATTTGATTGGCTTCTCTGGGGGCAAGAAGGCGATTCCTTGCTCTATGGAGTAAGGATTTGCTTATCAGCAGGGGCATGGCGTAAACCTGCGCTGAGGCACACTGTAGTGAGCATGGCACATGCTTCTGTGCGTGGTGTTCAGCTGTCCCAGACATTCACAGAGATGCAGAGCTCTTGCGAGCCTGATACACAGGTCCAGGGCAAAGCCATGCGCCATAAAGCTGGAATTTCCGCACATACATGCCATGAACACAAGCACAGTACACGGGAGGACGGTATCTAACATGCACCGTGCACAAAAGGGTAATGTGCAGATGTGCAAATATTCGACCGTGACATGCAGGTCTGTGTAGAGCATGTTGAATACAGCAGAGCATATATTCAGCACAAAATGCATTAGGTGTGCCAGTGTTGTGACAGTCGTGACAGAGCCCTGATCCCGGGTACCGGTGATGCTGGACATGCGGAACGTGTCCGTGCAGGCAGCGTGTGCTGCGGAACAGCTGGCGTCGCCCCCTGCTCCCCCCGCCTAATGAGCAAAGTAGCTCATTACATTAAAAGCCTGACGTATTTTTTATGATTATGATTAAATTGTCTCGTCAGCATTTGTTAGGTGAGGGGTCACACTGGGGTTTTGGGGTGGGCAGCGGGGAGAAGGGGTCTGCACAAACAGACTCTTTCGTGTAACATTGACAAGACAAAACTTCATGTATTTTGGATTGTCTCCACACCACAGGGCTCTGGTTGGGCTATAAATTATTAGTGCCGGTACAAAGCGCAGTTTATCTGCGGGCTCACGTGGAGGCACCAATAACATAAATAATTTAAAAAATGTTAATAATTTAGAAATCTTTTTTTTTTAATTGCTTTTCAACCCCCCTCCTCCACCCCCATTCCCCCAGTGGCATTCATCCCACATTCTGAATTCAGTCTGTCTCCGTGCCTGGAACCTCCATCCGCCAGCGTCCCACTGTCAATCAATCTGATTTCCCAACTGTCAGAGTGCAGGATTGTGAATAACAGATTCTTGGGGGGGGGCCGCGCAAGGGGTAGGGGTGCAGGGGAGGGAAGGAGGGGAGGGAAGAAGGAGAGGGTGTGCGGGGGGGGCTTTGCGGTCATTCGGGATCAATGCGGCTTCTGGAACTGGCCGCGTGCCAGACTGCTAAATTACAGGCGCTGTGGCAATAAGGAGTGACCTGGGTTTTTCAGATAATTAATTTATAAACATTGAAGGTGCATGGTCCCTGGCTCAGAGAATTCTCTAGGCTTTTTATGTGATCTGATGGGGCTTGTTGTTTCACTATTTCTTACGTACTTTCGCAGTTAAAATTGTATGTCATTTTAATGTTTGTCCGCTCAGTTGGGGATGTGGGGACAGGCATTGTGTGTGTATGAATGTGGCTAGAAACATTCAGGTACCGATGTCCTTCTTATTGCCAGCAAAACCAGCAGCTGTGTAAGCATTTTCACCCCAGCTTGCAGTCCCACCAGAGGGCTTCAGCCCTGACCATCACCAAAATATTTTATCGAGTGATCGGTGAAGCTCACGCTGGGTTGGGCACATCTCGGGGCTATTGGTGCAGGGCTGGGTTTCATAAGGGCTGCGTTTCTTTCTGACCTGCAGCCGATGGGCTGATGAAAGTGGTTTGCCTCGGGATGGAAGGGGCCCCTTTCTGCACCCCATCCTCATCTGCTCCGTGGCCCAGCCCTTCCCTTTCCTATGGCAGAGCTGTGCTAGGCAGGTGCAGACCTGCCGGGGCCAAGTGTCACCCTTTGCCCAGGTGTCACCCCTTGCCCAGGCTTGGCCCATGGCATCCCCCCGGCTCTGGGTGGCTGGTGGGGGGGTCACCATGTTTAGGAAAACAGCCCTCGGTGCTCTGCAGTGCTGCGGCCCCCCTGCTAGGCTGTACCTGGTAGCAGTGATGGGTGCTCCCTGCCAAGGGGCACGGCCCCCCGTCCATCCCCTGCTTTTGGCAGCAGTGGGAGATGCTGGGCCGGGGTTTTGGGGGGCAGATGCTGCCCTGCCGGGGGTCCCGGGCACAGAGCGCTGACCAGCAGCAAGCCCTGCAGCCCCCGGGGAGGCCACCTGAAACCGGCGGTGCCCAGCGAGGGGCCAGCGGAGCCGGGGCAGGTGCTGCTGCGGGTCTGCTCGGGGACCGGGGAGGTACCTCCCTCTCCTTTTTGTCTCTCCCCATCCATCCATCCTTCCCTCCCTTCTTCCCTCCCTCCCTCCTTCCTTCCCTCCCTCCAACAGGAAGGCAATTAAACAGCAATCCACCCCCTCCCGTAGTTGCACAATTTCCTCCGCTGCCAAACTCCCTTGGCGGCGGAGGCGGATCCCGAGCCCGCTCCGAGCCCGCTCTGCCGGGTGAGTTCCCGGGGCCGCCGCGGGACCGGCCGCGCTCCCCCGCCGCTTGGCAGCCGGTCCGCCCCGCGGGGAGCGAGGAGCAGGCTGTCGCCCGAGGGGTTGCGGGGAGGGCCGGGCCGGGCCGGGAGCAGCCCCGGAGCAGCCCTGTCGCCCGCGGGGAGCCGGGAGCAGCCCCGGAGCAGCGCTCCCGCCCGGGGGCTGCGTTGCGCGGCTGCGGGCGGGGAGCCGGAGCATCCCCGCGGCGGACGGCAGGCGGTGGGTGCTGCCGGGGGTCCGGGGGTGCGGTGTCGGGGCCCGTACCGGGCAGCAGCTCATCCCTTCCCTCTCCCCAGATCTCCTCCGGGCGCGGCAAGAGGTGGCGGCGGCGGCAGCGCGCAACCCCGGCGCGATGGAAGCGCACATCCCCTCGGCCAGCAACTCTTCCAGCCAGCGGAGGAAGCAGGGCCTCCCCCAGCACAGGGACACCCACTTCCCCGAGAGGTACCGCGGGGGCGGCTCCGCAGGGGGACGGGGAAGGGCCGGCCGCGAATCGCCCCCGCCCCGGGGCGGGGTTTGCTGCAGCCGCGGGGGCTCGGGGGGCTCGGGCATGTGCACCCTCAGAGCCAGGGAAGGGTGTGCAGGGGTGCTGTAAGGGTCCCCTGAGGGTGGGCAGGTTTTATTTGCCCAGGTGATGTGTTAACGTCTCCTCAGGCGTTCACGCTCCTGGGCATTATGCAGGTGCAAAAGTGTGGTTTTGCATGCACACCTGCCACATGCGGGGATGTCTCTGTGCAGAGGGAGGCGATTCGTGCTGGTGCACACAACGTGCTCACATCCAGCGACTGGCTGGTGGGAACCATCCCCATTCTGCCCTGGGTCTCCAGAGTGGATGCTGGACTCTGACCTGTTCTTTGGCACAGAGCAAGTTAGGATGTTTAAGTTTGCATTTTATCACATTCCTAGATAATGAGAGAGAACAAATGCTCTAGAATGGAATAGAAAGAGAAGAAATTTTATTTTTTGAGTAACAAGGAGGCAGGGCTTCTCTTTTTCGTGGATAGGAGTGCTGGAAAGCTGATTTCCCTCCCCCCCGCCACCCCAGGAAATTCTATCTCATTTATCTTGCTCTGTGCCACAAGCCATTCCCTCTGCAATCAAGAACTTCAGAAGGATATTAAATTAAAGCTGTGCGCATTTCTGACAAGGATAGCAGAGGCGGGAGAGGGCCTGGCAGCCGTGGGGATGCAAAGACCCTCTGAGTTACCAGACAAGCCGTGAAAGGCTCCAGTATCCAGACTTTTTTGGCTTTAATCTCGGGGTGGGGGCAGGCAGCAGGCTGCAATATTAGTTCTGTAGCAGGCACATGTATGTGTTGGGTTTAGAGTAATTTCTGCCCCCCCATTTACAGCCCTGGAGATCCTGTGTTTTTCCTTCTTTCTGATCAATAGGTTTGCAACGTTTAGGGGCTGGGAAGACCTGGTAAACCCACAGGGTGTACTTTGGCTAACCCACCTAATAAAATCCAACCCCAGTCCTTGTGGATTGTAGGCAGACCTGTGAGGAATGCAGAGATAGACGAGTTTCAGTGTAGCCAGTCATCGGGAACATTTCTCCAGCTATGTGTGGCCTGGAGAAGTGCCAGGCCAGCCGGAGGCCTGGCCGAAAAGGCACGTACGGAAGGGTGGAGGTTTCTTGTGGGGAGGTGCTGCACATCAGAGGGGCAGACTGAAAATGAATTAGATATACATGAAATCCAGAGGTACTTGCTGCTGCCGGGCAGATGTTCTAGGTAGCGGAGCTGGGCTGGGCCAGGAAGCCTTAAATCATTTGGGAAAAGGGTGTTATCTGGATGTCGAAGCAGAGGACTGGATTTAGGGCTGGTGTTCCCCAGTTATGGGGGGGAGAGAGCTGGCTCTGGGTGGCCTGCTGCCCTGGCCAGGCTCTCAGGTGTGATAATCCTCAGTTAGCAGAGATGGGGAGTCCTGCTGGGAAACAGGGAGCTGCAGCTGTGGCCCATAGTCGTGACTGGGTAAGTCTGCTTGACGTTAGTTCACGCAGTCATTATTTCTCCCAGAGCTCTGCAGCCACCTGGGTGTCACTAAGGCTCTGCTCCTGCTCAGAAATGGCCTGCTTGGAGCTGTCACATGCAAACTGTTTCTTGCTGTTTCGCCAAAGCACCACAGGCATTTTTGGGTATGTTAGGGGAAACCGTGGCCGTGGATTGTAAAGCAGTGCATGGGTTAATTTCTCCGTTCCATTCTCCCTGTTGCTCTTAGCCTTCGGTTTGTACTTGTCTCCCATTGTCTTTGTCAGCAGGGTAAATCAAAGCATGCTCTGTGCACCTTTATTATGAAGATACAGAAATTTTAAAAGGTTCAGGTAGGCACTGAGAGAGGAGGAGGAGGCAATGGAGGAAGCTGGCTCACGTACATAGGCAAACTGTAGGTAGATTTATGGCATCTCCTTTCTCAGAAGCAGAAGTAATAACACATGATGCAGGGGGATGTGAACTGTTCGGCGTGGTGTTAAAATTCCATTTCAGGTTCCTATCGGGAGATCTGTGGGGATCAGGTCAGCTCTCAAGTGCAGCAGCTTTGTGGGCAAGAATAATTAACCACTCCAGACTTCAGCCATTGCGTTTGGCAAAGCAAGGGGGGGAAACCCACACTGGTGTCCCCAGTTTTATTTATCAGGGCAGTGCTGCTGTTTTTGCAAAGACAGGAACGCAGAGACCTTTGCCTGCTAGTGGGAACTTACATTATATATACAGATTTCCAGTTTCTAGGTGTGAAGAGGTGGGTGATGAGTCTGAGGGAGGCACCACTTGGGAAGACAGGTATGTTCAGACGCTCGTTAACTAGTTAGCATCCATCTTTGCTGGTCAGAAACAGGCTGGTAGGTTTAATGATACTAAGAACAAGGCAGGCAGGTGGGTACTGGCTCTGGAGGGGATAATACACACACGGGTGCACACAGACACACCGAATATGGATTTTCTTGGACCAGGTTCCAAGGTCATTTTAGCAGAGTAATGGTCCCTTCACCTCTTTGCTCCAGCTTCCTTATCTGTCAAAAAGAGTTAGTAAAACTGATATATCTTGCCAGAAGTAGACTCAAGCTGCAGGCTTGAGTATCCATTTGGTTTCATGGTTTGGGTGCCCTAGATCCTTCTCTAGATTGATTCAGACTTGGATCATAAAAGCACCAGGACCTGGTGGTTTGTTTGAAAAGATGATTGAGTTCAGTGCTATAAAAAGACTTGGAAGAGGAAAGGGTACAACTAAAAGGTGTCGTTGTAACTGCTCCAGCCTGGAGTACTTCCCCTCTCCAAACGGTTGTGTCTCCTGCAGAAATGGCAGGTGGCTGTGCCCTGCGGAGTCTGTTGAGGCAGATATTTGGTGACAGCATTCAGCTGGCTCTGGTGCTGTCTGTGGGAAGTGTTAGGGACACAATTTGTCTTTCAGGACCATAGACAATTACGGGGCGAAGGCAGGAGGAATGCCAAGGAGCAAGAAACCCTGCCTGCGTGAGATGCCACCCGCATGCTGATCCGCTGGGGCCTGCGGAAGCCGAACCCTTTGGCTGGAGTGTTGTGGGAGCGGGAGCCGCAGAGTCTCACAGATCCCTCATTGCCCCTCGCTGCAGAGCTGACAAACATTGTGCACCAGCCAGAGCCTTTCTCTGTGCAAGGATGTGCCTGAAATACCCAGCAAGCATTTCTGGATTGGGTTCTTTCCATCTGCTCTTGCTGCCATTTTTTCTTTCACCACCTAATTCTTTCACTTTGCATCACAGAGGTTTTCATTTTTACTCCTGGCTCCTTGGGCACATTCTCCTGTCTCTCTGGACACGTTTTCTCTCCTAATCTTCCCTGTCCCAGCCTTGCATCCCCTTCTCAGCTCTGCATGCTGTTTCTCTGATTTTTGCATTCCTCGCCAGATCCCAGCTGGCTGAATGTTATGCAGAACAAAGGCCAAAGAGCTTGACCCAATTTAACTAATTTGGTTTTAGCACCGGTTTGGATTTTGAGGGAGCGATTTCCCTGGCAGCACAAACCAGACTCTGTGTGTCCAGGGCTTGTTGCTGCCCTAGACGGGCAGCGCCAATACGTGTCTCCTTCTGCCTGGAAATCCCAAACACCAATTTTAGAAAGCCCTTTCATTTTATTTATTTTCCCTTCCTGGCACAGACAGCGTCTGCGGATGGCAAACCAGCAAGGAGCTCTGTGCTGCTTGCCTATTACCCCAGGTTTTAAGTGTCTCTTCCTATCAAATGCAAAGCAGAAGAAAGCAGAGCTTTCATGCATTCTTTTTTTTTTTTTTTCTTCCCCTCTTCCATCCGTTCTAAATTTATTTCCATGCCTTGCCGGTTTCAATCTGCATTTCCTGACCCTCTCGCATCTCCAGTCACAGCCTGTGCTCCGAGCCTTCATTTTTGAGCTTGGATCGAGTCGGGGGGAGCACAGCTCTGGGCTTGGGAGGATATGATGGGGTTAAAGTGAAAGGCTTGGTTTTAACAGTATAATGTGTAACCCCATAATGACTTTAAATATTGATTATTTGAAGGCCATTAGTGCTTATTGTTAAAGAAAAGTCGATACTTTTTAAGCCTTGTGAACCATTTGTCTCCTGTTAAAGGACATATCAAATTTAGCAGCATGCAGTGCAAATCCCCTAATACTCTGCTCACAAGCCTCCAGCTGGCATATTAGGGGAAAAAAAGAAAGGGGGGTGGGAGGAGGAATATGCAGTAACACAGAATTGCTCTCTGCAAGGTAAGGACAAGACTTATCAGATGTAATTGCCAAGGGCTAAATTCACATTCTCAGACTATGGCACTGCAATTCAGCCCCTACTCTGAGAGGCGGAAGGAGGAGGGAAATAAATGGGGGGTTGAAGACTCATATGTACCTGAGAAAAGATGCAAAAGGTTTGTGTTTTGGTGCACGTCTGCCCAAAAGCGCAGCAGCCTTTGGTAAGGTCTCTGGAGCTTTTTACTCCGGGGTCGCCAGTTCGTTGCTAAGCTTCCAGCTCCGTGCCAGGACACAGCCTGGTCGTGCTCCTTTGCTCCGGTGCCAGGTTCCTGTGCGAGGTTCCTGTGCCAGGTTCCTGTGCCGAGCACCGGGCAGATGGGCTGGCGGGGGCAGCGATGGGTTCCAACGGGGTCTGTGCCCGCACGGCCGGGTCGGTGGCACGGCAGGAAGCGTCTGTCTGTCCTTGGTGGTGATACAGGAGGGTGAATCACAGCTCCTCGGGGCTCTGCAGTGTGAGTAGGGAGAAGAGTCCCTTGTCCTCTTAATATTTGTGAGCTTACCTGCTTGATTTCTGAGTTAACTGCTGATGGGGACTGACTTATTGGAACAGGCTGCCCAGGGAAGTGCTGGAGTCGCCATCCCCGGAGGGGTTTAAAAGGCGTTTAGACGAGGTTCTCAGGGACATGGGTTAGTGCTAGAATTGGGTTAGGTTATGGTTGGGCTCAGTGATCCCGAGGGTCTCTTCCAACTGAAATGATTCTATGATGCTGAGCGTTATGGGGTGGCAGGAGAGGCGCAGCGACTCCTCCTTGTTTGGCCATACGCAGCTTCTGAATCCAGGCCACAGACTCCACGGGTGCAGCGGTGCCAGGCGGGGACCTTCGGCTGCTCCTGTTTATCTGCCCTCACCCAGCGGCTTTGTCCTGCGTGCATGTTTGATGGAGACAGAGAGCTCCAGTGTTGCTGAGAGAACAGCTCTGGGGTCTCCTGCCGTTCCCCCCTTCCCAGCCCGAACCGTGCGTGATCCCCGGCCCCGAAAGGCAGGGAAGCTGCATGGCTCTGATGAGAGGACAGAGGGAATGAACTGCGGGGTCTCGAGCAGATGTGAATTCCGTAGGGATCAAAGCTAGGCCCTGTAGTGCAACATTAAAGCATAAAAATAGCCACTGATTGACATGGGGCTGCCACCAAAGGGAGAAGCTTTTATTTTCCAATGCCCAGTCCTGCTCCCCATCAAACAGTATCCTTCCTGGGCACAGATTGCCTCTTCTTGGCTAAAATCAAGGAGCTCTCTTTGTTTTTAGCATTTCTTTCTGAGCTCTCTGTGTGCAGCCTGCACCTGGGGCTTCTCTGTGTTATCTCTCCTACAAAATCCCCTTTTCTGCACTTATAAAAGGCAAGGAGGGCACAACCACCTCTCGCCTGGCCACGAAATGGTTAAAAGCGACTTGATTTCCTAAATTGCTTCTTATAAAACGAACAGCACGTCTGCCAGGCTCGTCTCCCCATGATTACAGCTAATTACGATCGAACGGACACCTCCTAGCCCCCGTCATGCCGCTTTAATTGTCCGTTATTCATCTGCAGGCTGTCCGGGGTGGCAAAGCACTTGGCAGCCCAGCGACCGAGGCCTCGGCTAATTGTGAGGCCTCGGGGATTAGGGCAGGTGATTACACACTTCATGGTGTAATTACATAAGCATCGCTTGGCTGCTGCCCCGGCTCCCAGCCGAAGGTCACGCGCTGCGTTACCTGAGATTAATTGGAGCTGCCACCGAAGTGCGAGGTGCTGGCGGAGCGGTTATACGATTAGCATTAACATTTCAACAGCGACGGATCGATCTGTGGCTCTCCTCCAGACACAGCGAGCTGTGCAATTAGTTTAGAGGAGAGCTAGGGGAGGAAGGAGGAGGAAAGGGGAGATGGAGACAGGCAGGGAAGGGGAGAAGGGGAGCAGAGACAGGCGGGCAGGGGGCAGGGAGAAGGAGGGATTTTGGAGGCTCAGCCCATTCCGTGCAGTGTTTTGTAGTGGTTGTTGCATAAAATGTGGATAAAACTGCGCTGGGAAGACCTAGGGAAAGGACAAGACTCTTTTCCTTGGCCACCTCATCCTCACAGAGTCCTTGTCTTGCTTTTCGTGAGCCATGGTGGAAATCCATCCCCAGCTGTGCGCCATGGGGCCCAGGGCCATGGGATTCTCACGTTATCCCCCCCACTGAAAAGGGGGGTGCAGTTGTGCCTGTGGTCGGTTTGTTGCAAAGTCACGTGCACCTTCTTGCTCCCGTTCTCTTGCCCTCCAGTCTCTCCTGAAGCAGATTTTACAGGGAGATATTGTAAAATGAAAATAAACGGCACAGCACTTGGCTTTGCCTCTAGATGCCCTGGTGAAGGTAATAATGTTGTAAGTGGCCATCAAAAGGAATTAAGAGATGTGCAGCCGGAAAGCAGAGATTTGCTTGCAGGCTCCCAGGGCAGATTTGACTAATGGAAGAGACCTTGGCTCTTATTCCCTTCCTGCCTTTTTTTTTCCCCTTCTTTTTCCCCCCGGTCCCTGCCTTGCTTCCAGGAACTGTCCTCCTCCCCACCCCTCAAACCTGCCTCTTCCAGCTTATTACCACCTTACATCTGCTCTGCCCATCCTGGCCAGCATCACCCACCCCTCCTCCAGTTCTGCTCCTTTCTCAGCCTCACTTACAGCTTTTCTCTCCAGCATTAAAAATCCTTCTTTGTCCCAGCTAGGACAGTGATTTTTCGCGAGCCGTGCCAGTGATGAATTCAAATCTTCCCAGACCCACTCTTCAGCTCCTAAAATATAGATAATATGCCTTTTCAGTTGTCAGGTAGTTGGGATGTTAACCCAAGCTTGCTAAGGGGGCAGGAAGATGCAGCATCTTCAGCCTCATTTGCTAGTCCTGGGCAGCCAAAACCCCTTTGAACAGCCCAGCTAAAAGGCCACAGAAGCAAATGTACCAAAGTATGTGGGATCTATGGAGTCCTGGCCGCTTTTTCCCCTTCTGGTTCTGCTTATTTTCTTTTTTCTCTCCCTTTTAAAAGTTTTGCATATGGGGCGAATAGTCATTTTTCTGTTTTGGAGCAGCCTCTGGTACAGAATGCAGCTCATCTGCAGAAAGGATGTTTGTTCTTCCTGAGCCAGGGAGCCTCCAGGTTTTCAACATGAATTTATTTTCTGATTTCTGCAGGGAAATATCCCACCCACCGCCTCTGCTTTCACCCCAGAACGCACCCCATATTGCCCTGGGGCCCCACTTGAGACCTCCTTTCCTCGGGGTGCCTTCGGCTCTGTGCCAGACTCCAGGTGAGTGCATAAGAAACGCGTGAATCGGCCGGGGGAAGTGAGGAGAGCGAAGGTGCAGGCTGTGACAAACCGTCCTTGAGCCAACAGCCCACACACGTTTTCTGTGTTTCCCTGTTACTGTTGTGCTGACTTCACCCGTGTTTTGCAGCAACAGGAGCAGGTCGCCTTGCCTGCTCTCGCTTTTAATCCCCACCAGCCTCCCCAGTCCCATGTTTCAGCAGCAGCTGCGCTGCCTTGGGAAGGAGGGAATAGGTGAGCTCTAGAACAGAAAGGCAGCTCTCAGTTGCCCTTTCCTGCTCTGTTAGCCCTCTGGGGAGCTGCTCTGAGTCAATGCTGAGATTAATAACCCCATATTATTATTCTCCCTGTCCCCAGGTTATGGGTTCCTACAGCCGGCACAAGCAGAGATGTTTGCACGGCAGCAAGAGATGCTACGAAAGCAAAACCTGGCGAGGTAAAGAGCATAGAGGGCAGCCCTGCCTGGGCTTGGGTTGGATTTTTCCTTCCCTTTCCTGACAGCAGGCCGAGTGATGTGAGGTGCAGCTGCACACAGGTGACACCTCGATCCTGGAAGCTCTGGTTCAGCGTGGCTGGGGGTTAGCAGGTTACTCTCAGAGCCACCCCTGACGTTCCCTCTCTGCCTTTCCCAATGTAGGTTGGAGATGTCAGCCGAGATCATCCGCCAGAAGGAGCTGGAGAATCTCCACAGACAAAGGCTACTGGCTGGTGACCCCCTGAGCCTCCATCCCGGTTTGCCCCCCGACCACCCGGCCCTGCGCAACGTGCACGACATCCCCGAGGGCCACCCGCTGCGGGAGGAGCTCTCCCGGAGGAACGCCATGCTGGTGCTGCGGCACAACAACACCCCCCTGCTGTCCCTCAACCCCAGCGTCCCCAGCAGCTCCACGCCGCCCAAGGAGCAGCCCCGGCGGGGCAGTCGCAAATCGGCACATCACCGCGCCGAGCCGCAGGGGCTGAGCGAGGCCAAGGAGCTGGCGGAGCCCCGCGCGCGGGACGGGGCGCCGGACTGTAATGACGAGGAGATGAAGGACTCTGAGAGCGACGCAGACGTGAGCGACGAGAAGCCGGAGAGCCTGAAGGCCGAGAGCAGCAGCTCGGCCGCTGAGCTGAAGGAGTGCAAAGAGACGGGCAAAGTCTGCGAAGGGGCCAAGGAGCTGGGTGAAGTGGCTGCCGGCCAAAATGCTCCCTGCAGCTCCTCGAGCGCAGAGTCCCCCAGCCATTTGCTTGGCCCGGGCATCAACAAAAACGAGGTGAAATATCTCCCGCCAGCCTCCATCCCGCCGCCCCAGCCGCTGCCCTTCGGGTTCCCGTACACGATGAGCCCGTACTTCCATGCAGGTGAGTGCGCGGGGGCTTGTCACTGAGTTACCAACTGGAGCAGAGACGTGTTTTGCAGCATGCTGATAGTGGGACTTTTCCCCCTTCCTGTTCTACAGCGTGGTTGTATTATATTTTTTTTCTCTGCAGGGAACCAAGCACCTTCTTTTAATTAGTATGAAGGACTTCATTTGCAATGGAGCAAATCAAGGGTTGTAAAGAGCATCAGCAGGGACAAAGTGAGTCCCGAGCACATGAGAAGAGCGGTCACAATAAGGTCACACTAAGGGATCTTGCAGTTGCTTGGGCCTTCTTTGGAAGCCAGGTTTCGGGACAGGTGCCAGTAAACTATGAGGGCCTTCAGGGAGAGGCAAAAGAAATTATTTGCATCTGCAAAGTGCTGCCCTACAAAGTCTTGGATCTGGAAGGGGCTTCAAACCCTGGTAACTGCTCTGCCCAGGGGTCTCCTGTGGGCAGAGCAGGGTGGCAGCCCCGCTAGCCTAGCCAAGAGCTAAAATCCGCCTCAGCTAATTACTCGGCTGAGCAATTAGCAGGAGGTAGGACCTCCTGCCACGTGGAGGAGGGAGGAAGCGGGGGGCAGAGCATGCGGGTTGCCAAAGCTGCCTGTTTTCAATGCAAAGAGCTGCGGCGGTTGTGAACGCGGCTGCCCATCGCTCATTAGAGCTGCCTTCCAACCAGGAAAGGAGGAAGCGATTTTTCTGTGACAGGCAGGTGGCCAACGTGATAAATATTCCTGCTGCCTTGGGCTGCTGAGGCTTCCTCGCAGGAGCCTTTTTCTCCCGGCCATTAAAAAGGGAAACGCGCGGCTCTGCGGTGCTCCGCGCTGGCGTGCGGCTCTGCGGGGAGGCCTCCCTTGGAGATGGGTTTCCTCCCTCCCCCAGCAGTGCGCGAGTTACTGTAATAGGCCATTTATTATTATCACTTCGAATTTATATCACGACCGTGTCTTGAGGCCTCGGCAAAGATCAGGGCTGTGCTTCGCTGCCTGCTTTTCAGGCGCTTCTGATTTGTGGAGCCTGTGCCAGAGCTGTAGGTCTTTTCCTGAGGGCTCTTTTGCTTTTGGCTAGCTTCGCGTGTTGTCGTGGCTGTTAATATTGGCTGTTTGTGGGACAGCAGCTGAGTCGAGGTCCTGTTTTGCTGGGTGCTGTACAACTCCGTAGCAAAAGCTCTCCCCTGAAACAGCCTTGGGAAGACAGAGCGTCTTGTTTGACACAGCACAGCAGGAGCTGGGAGTTCAGCAGCGCAGTGTTGAGGGCTGGATCGATCCCAGTGCTGCGGGGATCGTGGGGTAACGCGTGTCAGTGAAAAATGTGTTACTTTGGCCCTTGGGGAACACAAACCACCTGAAAACAGACAGGCAGAACTGCACCCGCCTCTCTACCAGTGCCGGATGATTTCCATAATCCCGTTTTTTGCGCAAGAGCTGCTCTTTTGGCCAGGATGGTTGCGATGTTGTGCTGTACCCTGGAGGCTGGTGTTATAGAAAAACCACCTAAAAAAGGTATAATAACTTGATAGGACAAAAGGAAGGGCCAGAGGAGGAGAGGAGTGGCTGGCTGAAAATGCCCCCTGAGTTTCAGGCAGTTCCTCTGGTCTTCCAGCAAGGGGAGGCTCCTCCTTTGGAGGCAGAGAGCTGTTTTCTGTCCCTACTGGGAAGAATATCGATGAGGCAGCCAGAGCTGGGTCGATTCCCTGAGCTGCCTTCTGGGGATCTGGCGGCTGCTCAGTGACCTCATCTCGTCAAGGTTTCAGCAGCCTTGCTCCCCTCCTCCTCCCACCGCCCTCCGCCGGCCCCGTCCTTTGGAAAGGTGAAGGATGGAGTGTGCAGGAGGCTAAAATCCTTCTATCGATCCGTAGTCTGGAGAGCAATTAACACAAGCCTTGCAGTGCCGCTGCGTGAC
Source organism: Caloenas nicobarica (assembly GCF_036013445.1). Lineage (NCBI taxonomy): Eukaryota > Metazoa > Chordata > Aves > Columbiformes > Columbidae > Caloenas > Caloenas nicobarica. The sequence goes on from NC_088266.1 coordinate 5,065,582, forward strand.
CCGAGCCCTCTCCGGCGTGGGGAAGGAGGGGACGCGTGCGCAGGGGAGAGTGGTAGCAAAACCGATTAAACCCATAGGAGTGTAAACCCTTCCTAGTGGGTTTGCTTTGTGCACTGGCCTCCCTGTTGGCTCCTGGACGGTCTCCTGTGATGCCAGGAGCAAAAACTCGCGTGTCTCCCCTTGCAGCCTGGCTGCTGGGTTTGCAGAAGAGGTTTCTCTTACTGGGTTGCTCTCCCTGACCCTTTCAGCCTTTGGTTTCTCCTCTGAAGCAGCTGGACATCAGGAGGAGGGAAGGAAATTATAAATGGATTGCGGGCACGGGTGGCGAGGGCTTTTATGTGGACACCTGTCTACAAGACACTGGCCTGGGACGATGGATTCTTTTCAGTCCCTCCACGCTGGGCCCCATCTGGTGAAATGCTCCATAATCCATTACCAGCCTCTCGGACCATCATTTATCATAGAGCAAGACAGAGGAGGCCTGGCAGGGAATAGACGCTGCCCTTTATGCATCCTCGCAGTCCAGCAGGACCCAGTGACATGTCATTATTATAATAGAAGGTACATCCCTTCCAGCCACTTGGCATCTATTTGTTATCATTCCCCAAACTGCCAGAGCAGCAGTGAGGGGGTGCAGCCGCGCAGAGATGGAGCAGACGGTGCCGTATCTTCCCGAGGAGGGATGGCAGGAAGGACAGGAGCTCTTCTGCTCCAGAGACTTTAAAATTACATAGGGCCAGTGACTGGATGCAGTGTGCCGAGGGGTGGTCCTGTACTATTTGCAGATGATACACTGAGGGACCGCTGTGATCAGCTACTCCATCCTGCAGAAGTCCTACCTGGGGTTGTTCCTGCATCTGGTGACTTCAGACAGGGGACAGAGCTGAGGTGGGTGCAGAAGGGCAGGGGGACACCTGAACATCAACCCTGACTTCAGGAGTGCTGAGTACACAGAATGGCAACTGAGTCTTTGGAGCTCCTAGGGCTGAGCTCTTCCACAGTCACCGAGAGATTTTGGGCTTTTCTGCAGGGAACAGAGGTGTTTTGCCACTAACTTCAGTGCAAATAGGTTTCCACCCTCTAGCTTTTAAGTTCTGTGACACAAAAATTGCTAATAGGCCATAACCCAAAGTATTGGTGTTTACCTTTTCCCCTCCCAATAATATTTCCACCAGTCAGGCCTCCTTTCCCTGGTGTAAATGGGAAAACAAACTCTCAGAGATAAATATTTTGGCCGTATTGTGTTTCTCTCTGTGTGGGCACATGGAAAATATTTCTTGTTCCCATAGAGCGGGGCCCGTCTTGCCCTCGCTCTTGGACCCAGCAGGTTTACTGTGCGTGCGTCTTGACCGCTCCCATCCTTTCTTCTGGGGGCACGAAGAGACAAAGGGAAGAAAAACCACAAGAGGAGAAAGGCTTTGGTAGGAGCAGCAGTTTCCAGCCCAGCTCTGGGGACGATGTCAGCAGCCCTGCAGCTCATCCAGGCTCGGTGAGCTTCCAGGATTGCAAACCCGTGTGCTGGAGAGGGGCTGTAGTGAAGCCCGACGCCTTTCCCCGCATCCCTGCCAGCTGTGAGCGCAACATCTGGGTTTAATCTCTGCCCACGCTGGTGGGGACCTGGCGAGCGTGACCGGGGGGGACGGATCAGCCTGAGGTTAAACCCAAGGATGGTGCTGGCTGGTGAGTGCAGAATTCATTCCCAAGCGCTGTGTTGCTGCAATTCAATCCTTGGCTGGCTTTTGGAATAAGGAAGTGCCTAATTTTAAAGCAGTTGGCTGTTACGGGCAGATCCCCTCGGAGACGCTTGCTCTGGCTGCAGATGGAGGTGTCTCGCCTGAGCATTGACTGTGCCTGGAATAATTGAGCTCAGTTTCACTTCTCCTATTTACCAAGCTGCAGCCGCACGTCCAAAAAGGAAAAAGAGCATTACCCCCCGCCCCGAGAAAGCAAAACCCTGCCCTCAAATGGCAAAAAAGGAAAAAAAGCCCTCAGCCGTTTGAAGCGTTTTGTGAATTTTAACATAAGCAGCTGTGAGTTTGTCTCCTGGAAAATGGAATGTGGTAGGAATGAGAATGAGGGCTCGTGTCCATCTGTCTGTCTGGTAGCTGGGGGTGGCGAGGGGAAGGAAAGCGCTCGCCGGCTCTTTGGCAATGGTCTCGGCCTCCCGTGCCGACGGGCGCCCAGCTTGCCAGAAAGCCGCTCGTTTTCGCTGTTATCAGGCTCACAAAAGTATTTGAAGCTTTATGGGGGGGCCAAGAACCCCCCATGCTCAGCACATCAGGGCCGGGCAGAGCCGTCCTGGAGCAGTGAGCAGAGCGAGGTGCAAACCTGGAGTGGAGAGGGGCTGGGACTGCACCCAGGAGCCATTTGGTAGAGACTGAGGGTGTGAAGGGTCTGGTGGGTGCCCATGGTCTCATCCCCTTTTGGGAGCCAGCGGCCGGTCCTCTCTGCATGGGAGGTTGGTCCACGTGTTCTTGCTGCAGGAGGTGCACGTTGAGGAGGTGCACGTTGAGGAGGTGCCCGTGGAGATGCCCAGGGCCGTGTCGGTGCTGGAGGGTGGGCTGCAGCCCGCTGCAGCGGTGGAGCAGCCGCAGGATCCATGCGGAGGGTGAGGCTGGGGTGGGAAGCAGGAAGCTGGAACGGAAACGTGATGGAAATGATGATGCAGCATCCGAGCGCTGCTCCTGCAGACCGCTGTTGTTTTAAAAGCATCCTATTGGCACGATAACTTCCTCTGTCAATCCTGTCCTTTTCCTGTTAGTTTGGGCTGTGCTGGTGGCTTTGCCAATCAACTCGGCATGTGGCTTTGCTGTTTGCTTTTTCCGCGCCTTTGCCTCTGACCTGGTGTGTTCCCCCAGGGAACTGGCCCCTCCTGGTTCTCTGGGCTTGTGCTCCCCACCATCATTTCGTTGTGTCCCACGTTACCTTGTCAGTATTTGCAGAAGTGCTCCCCAGCCTGCCGTGGGCAGGAGCGAAGGCGTCACAGCAAGAGGTTATGTCCAGGTGCTGATCAGCAAAAAACCTTAAGCCTACAGAACAGATAATTTTGTCATGGTAGACCCCTGGGAGAAATACTTTTTTTCCGATAATTTGTTGCTTTGCGCCCTGAAGCATAACAGTTTATACCCCTCATACACTCCTCCTCTACACGCTATAATCAGGGATGTTTGCATCCCTATAGATGTCCTCTTGGTCTCAGTGACATCCTGCAGCAGGAGTTCCACAGGTTAACAATCCCTTTCTTTTCCAAACTGGTGTTTTCTGGAACCAGGTTTCTTCATTACTTGTTTCTGTATTTTTTTCTTTTGTACACTACACTAGATACAAGTTACCTGGCTGGCGTTTCTCTTGCCATTTCTTATTCTCTGTGCCTCTTCTCCAGCTCCTCCCTCGCCTCCCGTCCGGTTTTCTCCCCCCGTGCTGTCAGGCACCGGTGACGCTGGGGGGCCCTTTTGGAACCCATCACCTCCATCTCCCTGACAGGGCTGGGACCTGAACCGCTGTTGCGTTTCGGAGAATTGACACATGGGCTTGAACCTGAGGCGTGCTGTCTCCCGAGGGCGGCGGGGCCGGGGGCTCACCCCGTCAGCCGGGGGCCGGAGCGACGCCCAGCCCTGCCGCTGTGGCGGGGCAGCCCGATCCGATGGATATTTCGGACTGAAAATGAATACTTTAAAAGAGCGAGACGTTCTCTGGCGACTGACGCTCCGGCGAGGCGATGGGCCACCAGGGAGAGGTGCCGGGGCCCGTTGTCATTCGGAGCACGTAGCCGGGAGAAGGGTTGGGGGAAGAAACCCACAGGGCAGGCAGAGTTTTCCGCTTTGCGGTGCGTGTGGAGAAACACTCCTTCAGGGTTGGGTTTTTTTAAAATTTTCTCTCCCCTCCCCCCCATTTCTTCCCTCAGCTGAACAACATTAAACACATGAAATGCATTAGCTGGGATTTTTCCTTTCCCCTGCCCCCCTTTCTAAGCTGGAGACCTCCAGGAGGAAGAGGCCTATGAATTGACCCTGCCCAGTGCTTTAATTGACAGGTCATTAAAGATGAATGTGTGGCTAGAGAAAAAAATATTCAGATTGCAGGCTAGTTGTTGTCCGTGTGGGATTTTAATGATTTATGTTTCTTTCTCCTCCTCTCCTTCCTACCCCCCAACCCCACACGATCCAGGCACCATGGGAGGTCTGTTTCTGGACGGCGAGGAAAGCCCCGCGCTGGAGGACATCAGCAAATGGACGGTGGAGGACGTCTGCAGCTTCGTGTCCAACCTGGCCGGCTGCACCGAGTACACTCAGGTAAATCTCACAGCCTCAAGAGCATCACGGGAGGAACGTTCTCCCTGCAAGCCCCTGTTTTCTCCCTCCCATCTGTGCCTGTTTTACTTGCGCTGTCCCTCCTAAGAGGTCTGTGTCAGAGCCCTGCAGAGCGTGAAGATTTTATTTTTTTTTTCTTTTTTTTCTGCTGAATTGCTAAATAGTTACTTGCTGCCAGTGAAGACCCTGAGAAGGTGTGTGAGGGGCTTTGCAGATGGGTAGCAATAAGGAAAGAATCTGCTGGGAGCAGGGTCAAGGTTAGGAGTGAGCATCCGAGTTGATGATGTTTTGCGGCTCTTAGCGTCACGTCTCGCTGTCCAGCTCACGGGTTTAGAGCTGCCTTGTGCTCTGGACACAGCGGTGGTTTGTGTGAAGCAGCTGTACGGAGGGATGGGCCGTCGGGTGGTCCCTGCATTGGGGTGGGAAGCCCATGGTACCAACCAGCCTGGCAGAAGGTGCCGCGATCTGCTGCCCCCGGCGCATCGCGGGGACGGAGCGGGGCTGCGAGAGACCCTCCCCACGCAAACATCAGAGTAACCTCCGTGCGTACGCTGCAGAGTGATGGTGATTGCGATTTTTAAGCTCATTACAGCAGAGCTGAAGCATCCATCAGTACTGGGAACTTCATAAAGGCTGCTCAGTGTGAGGTCGTGAGGTGCAATGCAAAAATCAACCCTGTGTTTTTGGCTTCCACATCTGCTAGAGCCTGGGATAAATGCCCCATTGAGAGAACGCAGCAACGGCGAAGGCGCAGATTCCTGAGCGTCTGCGGCAGCCGCGCGATGGGGATGCAGCGTGCCCTGGGGAGGGACAGAGAGCAGCAGAGATAGAGGGGCAAAGGGCCAGAGCTCAGGACAGTCTGGCCTTTCAGCAGAGAGACATCGAGGCTGAGAACAGGTCTTGAGAGGGAGGAAGGAGAGCAGAAGTCGAGCTCTGCGGACACGTGGATTTGAGGGAGGAGCTTCCCTGGCTGACGGCTGTGGAGCGCAAAGCCGCGCTTGCACATCCAGGCTGAGGTCTCTTCCCTAAAAATCTACCTGCCCTCCCGCTGTGGCCCTCGCTGTCTGTTAGTTGGCATTAGGGAAATGTCCTCTCCCAGAACTCGTCCCCAAACGCGCCCGTTTTGGGCAGGGTAAAGCTCAGCACCCGCTTCTGCTGAGACCGCGGTGAGGAGAGCGGTCTGTGTATCTGGCTTGAGGGAAGCGATTCCCTTCAGGTTATATCGATTTCGGTCGTGTGCTGTGGGGAAAGGTGCGTGTTTTTGCATCCCTCCAGAGGGGATGGGGAAGCGGAAACCTGGAATTAACCCACACCTCCCTCTTCTTGCTCAGGCAATGGGATAATGTGCTTTCAATCTAATATCTGTCCTTCTTTGTCCCCTAACCATGATGTTAATCCCATCACAATGTGCTTTTGTTAAAACCACCTGTAAAACCAGGGCTGCTTTGGAGCAAACTGCTGTCCGTGCATGCAAGAGGCAGCGTTTAGGAAAGTGAATGCTTGTGACAGAGATGGGGAACAGGTGACGTTCCCCAAGAGGAACGGCTCAGATCTGGGTTGCGCTTGGGGCTGGATCAGGGTGACGATGTGTGGACAGAAGGGTCCGTTTCTGATTATGGAGAGAGGGAGGGAAAGGAAACTGGTTCAAAAAAGATGGTGGATGCATGGACGTTGATGGGAGAAGGTCAGAGCTGTAGAGCTGGCTTTAGGGAGGATGGCCAGGGGACGGATGGTGGGCTCAGGACTACGTGTGTGAGCTGCAGTGTGTGTTGCAGAGAGCTCAAGCCAAAGGCTCTAAACCCAAAATACATTGCAATTTGTCTGCATTCCTGCGCCGGGGAATGAAGATCAGAGTTGCCTGGAAGCTTCTGAGTGAGACTGGTAGGAAATGCGCAGAAATCTTTAACACAGCCCCCTTGCAGAAGGATCATCCGTTTACACCTTCCGTGCCAGCTCCCGGTGTAAAGAAATCAATAGCTCGCTGAGACAGAGCTTCAGCAATCAGTGCGTTGCAAACAAAATGTTTTACGATAATGGGAGCCGCTGTAAACAGCCTCCTGTCGTGGCCTTGCTAGGATGCATTACGTGGGGAGCACGTGGCTTAAGGGATGAGGCGTTTTTATGCGCTACGGTTATACGCTTAACAGGTTTTTTACTATGTGAAAATGCCAGCGTTGAAGGGCGACCCAGCTCCGTGGCTCTGAGCTGTGTGTTCTGCTCTCCAAACCCGCGGCTGCCGGGGGGTCTGGCGCTGCTCCCGCCAGCAAAACCCAGCCAGGCTGGGGTGGGACGCTGCGTGTTCAGGAATGTGTTTCAGACCAACACGAAAACTTCAGCAAAAACAAGAGCTGCCATTCCTGATTTCAGCCCTTGACAGTATTCAGCTTTGTCTCTGCTGTGGATCGAGACCTGCGGGATACCCAAGGGGGCTGCTTTTTGCAATTTAAGGTTTTTTGTAGAGGGTTTTAGCGCCGAGCAAAGGGAGGCTTTTGGCTCCCAGCCACGTTGGCTTCAGAGGAAGGAGAAGAAATCGGTGCGGTAAGTTTTGCTAGGTCAAAGAGCGGAAACACATGCTGCAGTCATGAGCAGCTTTGCTGGTGGAGTCCGGCAATAAAAAATACTCGCAAAGCTCAGCTGCTTTGGCTCCAGCAGCCACCGCCGCTGTCCGAAGGGACGGCCCCGGGCCACGTTCTGCTCCTGAGAAAGAAGCTGTCAAAATGAAACCTCCTCCCTTGCCATAGTGTTTAGTGATAATGATGCTGTCCGTGAGCCATCGTACAGAGAGGCAGGATCAGGCCCCACAGCCGGTTCATTTGGGCGAGAATCCAGTATGAGCTGGGGTGTGAAAAGAAACAAAAGGGAGGTTTGGTTTAGTAAGAAAAACCAGGCAGCTGACTGACATCTCCAGGACCTGCCGGCTAAATTACCAAATGATGGCACTTTACTCTTGACGTATTGAGCCTGTACATCCAGAATAAACACCCAGGGGAGGCTGGTGCGAGCGCAGCCCTGCTCGGGATATGAAGAATGGAGCAATAAGGCGACGTATCCAGACCTTAACCTTTGTAACACGGTACATATTAGGTGGAAAACTCTTGCGTGACCCTGTCATTTGAAATAGATAGAGGCAAAACAAAGTAATTTGTTCTGTCCTTAAGAATGTGTTAAACCAGCACAGTTTCGCGTGGCCGGGTGTATTAGAATGTGTTCGTATCAAAGTGCCATTTTGTAAGATAATATAATAGTCTTATATACAGCCCTGCTGTTGTTTTGGAGATCACCGGGTTCTGCTTCACCCAACCAGCCGGGAAAGGGTAAGAGACTCTGGGGTGTTAATGGGAACTGTTTAAATGCCGGTGCCGCTGCCTCGGTCGGAATGGCCACGTTTAACGGCACCATTTGGCCACCGCACTCAGTGCAGCAGCACCGCAATATGGATTAGTCGGGGTCGCTAAAAGTGTTGGGGAAAAAGACAGGGGCTGCGAGCTCCGGCTGCTCCTGTGTTCTAGGAGTGGTGGTGAGAAATGACACGAAAAGGAGCAAAAAAAAAAAATAGAAGGGTGTGTTGCACATGAATCCATCTGACCTGCAGATGTGCTCCACAGATCTGTGTGTGTATTTTGCCTGGAGACTGTTTGGGAAATGAGCGGCTTTGAGAAGGAAATACATGAACAAGCCAGTTGCTCCTTTTCAGTTGCCTCACTGAAGACTGCAAATACTTTTGAGGTCTGCTTGGGTCAGCTTTTTCCAAATATCCATGCAAGTGTGAGTGGCCTAGGATTTGCCAACATTTAGAATCTTTTCTTCTGTGTCTTCTGCCCTTTTTGGAGTTGGGACAGGGCCCTGGGCAAGTCAGTCTCCCTTCTCAAATCCGTTCTCATGTGCTGTCAGCTGCGCTTACTCCTCATGGTGCATTTAGATCAGCTGTTTTGGTTGCTCATGGTGCATTTAGATCAGCTCTTTTGGTTGCTCATCTGGGGACATTCCCCAGAGAAAAAAATCCCCATTCCCAGCATTTAAAAAGAGAGAAAAGGATTTATCCAAACTGGCCCAACTGGCCCTAATTCATATTCCCACGTCTCCTTTTTACCTGTTGGCTCCTAGCTGTGGATACAGGATTGTATAAACCTCCTGCATTTTATTATTAATTTATATTTTTATTTGATTCTTAATAAACGGGCCTGCTTCATCACTCGGCGTTTGACCTTTTCTACGGCGCCCTCTGCGCAGCGGCAGGAGCAGCCGGTCGGACACGGCAGGAGCAGCGCGGAGCAGCGCGGAGCAGCCCGGAGCAGCGCGGAGCAGCGCGGAGCAGCCCGGCAGGCGTGGCGCTGGCGGGTCTGACCCTTCCCTCGTGCTCTGCTTTGTGCAGGTATTCCGAGAGCAGGCGATCGACGGGGAGACGCTGCCCCTCCTGACCGAAGAGCACTTACTGAACAACATGGGGCTCAAACTCGGGCCTGCGCTCAAGATCAGGTCACAGGTAGGAACGTTTCCTATGCGGCACCACGTGGCGCGGTTTAAAGCTGTCCCTGGCTGGAATAAGGCTGCCGAGAGACCTGGTTTATTGAATAGCATTTATTAAGCAATAATTGTTCATTTATTTATTGGTAATTCTGGTTTCAAGAAAGCTTGATCTGTTCTCCAAAATGTTCTATATCCCCATCTGGAGCCAGTCACATAACAAATCAGCGGAACCTAAAAATCGCCGTCCCAAAGTACTTAAAGACGTAGAGCCATCTCAGGAACCAGTTACGCCTTTTTTTCTAGACTGGATCCAAGTCCTTTTGCTGCCCATTTTCCTCAGAACTCGCCGGCTCCCAGCAGTTCTTTGTAGCGAGGCTTGAAGCACAAATGCATTTAATGCATCTCAGCCTCATGTTGATGACTTTCCCTCCCCAGTGCGTAATGGACCAGCTCTTTCCCTTCTCTGCTGTGCTGCTAATAGACCTTGGTACCATTTTTCTCTCTCGCTGGTCACAGCTCCCTGGTTTGCTGATGGGCCACCCCAGCCCCACTTGTGCTGGTCACTGGGATTTCAATACACTGGAAGTAGAAATCCTATTTGCCTCTGTTGATTTAGTCAAGTTCTCTCTTTTAGAGGACTCTCTTGTTTTTTTTTAGGGGACTCCAGTTTGCTGTTGTACCCTTGTAGCAAATTTTCTCCATCTCAAAATATCTTTTTTTTTCCCCTCTTCTGTGACTTGGCTCCCAAGTCTCTGCTTGTAGAGGTTTGTCTTCCTAAAATTGCTTTGCTGTTCTGCCCTCCCGAGCGGGTGGTCACGGTGGCTTCCAGTTCAGTTCCCTCCACCTCCCCTTGCTTGGACCCCAATCTTAGAACATCTTCAGGAGTTTGTTGGGGTGGTGGGTTTTTTTTTCCATTTAATAGTCAGAAAATAGTTTCTGACACATGTCAAGAACAGGCTGTTCTGTTATATTCCCTGAGGGATTATGTCACACAAATAGCTATGACATGGCTTGCACAGACAGTCACTATTCTGGCATGTATGTATTTATATATATATGTATTTATTTATATATATATAAAGCACCTATCACCGTATTGATAAACATTTCTTTGGAACCACAAACTATACATTTGTTACATTATGTTAAAACAATAAGAGCAACTTCAGTACTTTCCCTACAGCCCTCACTGTTTATGAGGGGTCTAATAAAAAGGTTCTGTGGGCAAGTGTTCCCTGTGGGTCAATTCACTAGGAAATAAAACTCTCATGTTTCTTAGAGAACACCAAATAGCTCACAGACATTCTTAGATCAGATTTGGTGGGGGGGAGATATGAGATATGGGCTGAAACTAGAAAAACCCTGCTTCGATTTAATCAATAGTGTTTAAAGCTCTATAATAAGGCCGGGTTGTGGGGAGCAGAGTCCTGATGTTGCTGAATAATGCCGCGGTTGTCTGGTTTGAACACAAGCCCGTGTTTTTGTTTAAGCACAAATGCGAACCAGCTGTGTAGGTGCTGGGAAGTCACGGGGCCTTTGGCCCTCGCTGGGAGGCGAATCGGCTGCGGGAGCTTTGGTGGGCGCTGCAGCGGTGGCCGAGGCTGCAGGGTTACGGGTTCCTGAGCAGGTTACAGCAGCCGGCCTGTAAATGGGTGTGTGTTTTTTTTTTTTTTTTTTTTTCTCCCAGCCCCACTGCTCCCATTAAGGGCGATTCCTGCTCTTCAGACGTGGACACAATGCAGTGTCCTGTGCAGTTCAAGAGGCTCTAAGTCCCCATAGTTGGCCAAAAAAAAAGCTGCACTTGGGGAGAAAGGGCCTGAGCTGCAAGTCCAGCACATCTTTATCTTGAGATGCGAGCGAGGGCAGAGCTTGCAGCTCCAGCCAGACTTTGGTGCAGGCGCCAAATAAAACAGAGCTGGGATGCGCTGCTGCAGAACAGAGCGTCCTTTAGATTAAAAAAGAGAGGAGGAACCTCCCCTGGTAAGTCACCAAGGGTGTTGTGGGGTTTCTTGGTGGATTGGGAATGGCCGCTCTTAATTCCAAGGATGTCCCTTAGCTCTTGTATCTGCAGGTCATGCTGAACCAGTTCATCGCATGCTGAAGCAACATTGTTGGTCAAGAAACCAGTTTCTGGCACAGGGCTATGTGTAGTGACTTTTGCTTTCTCTGAGAGGCTGCAAATAACACGATCTGGACATTAACACCTCATGAATACATTTAAGTTTCCATTTAGCTAGAGCTTTATTCAGTGTGACTGTAGATAAGGGTAACAGCAATCAATCATTGAAGCTTAAAACACGTTTAAAGTACCAAGGCCTCATATTTGTTCTGAATCTCTTTTATTTTCAGGGAATGCTGTTTAATTGTACTCTGGGGTACAGAACCCAGGCTTGCTGCATGAAAATACAGTTTCTCAAGACCCTGCACATTCTCATCTTATTTTTGCCCCTGTATTTATTTTATTTTGTTTTATTTTCAAGGTTGCCAAGCGAGTGGGCCGAGTGCTGTACATGGCCGGTTTCCCCATGGCTTTCCCGCTGCAGCCCCCCGGTTTGCGGCCCCCCGAGCGGGACGTGCCGGCGGCCGAGCTGCGACCGGCGTCCACGGGCAGCGTGGCCTCCCCGTTCGGCGGCCTCCCCTCCGCCAGCCGCGTCTCGCCCAAGCAGGAGAACGGGAACCCCCCCATCATCGCTGGCATCAACGACACCGCGAAACCGCCGTCGTAACCGCGGGACGGCTCACGGCCGCGTCTGGAACTGAGGTTCGGCAGAATGGACGGAAGGTAACGCGGTTTGAGAGAGCGGAGGAGCCTCCCTGGGCAGCGCAGACAGCGGAGTGAGGAAGGGAGGGGTTTATATTTTTCTTTTGGATGCATTTGCTTTTAGTTTTTTTTAAAAAAAAACTGTATAAAGGGAAGGAAAGAAAACTATCCAAAGATGTACTGAGACAGCGCAAGTGAAGAGAAAGAAGATGATTCATTCTGGAGGATAGCGGCAACATCCCCGTTCCCTTTGAGGCCCCTTCTCGCTCACCGGTCTGAGATGCAGAGGTGTGGATGGGAGAAAAGACTTTTCTTCACGGAAACACGGATTTCAGGAACTTCTGGGTGCGACTGTGAGCAGGGAAGGGGACCGGGCACCGCTCCTCCCAACGGTACTGAGCACCCCGAGCAAAAAAAACCCATCAGTAACGCAACCAACCACCTTCCCAAATATCTCCTCCTCTCTGGAAACTGTACTCAGTTCCTCATTCAGGTGTCTATGCATCTCTAGCAACTTTTAAAACAATACCAAAGACAGACAAAAAAGGAAAAAAAAAAAAAAAAAAAAAGAATTTAAAAGAAGGCAAGTTCGGGTCCATGTTTACTTGGTGTGGATGGTACGTAGGGCAGAGGCGGCTCCGCGCACACAGGACGGACTCTGCCCGCGCTCCGGCCCTGCAGGTGTTTTGGTTTATTTTCATTAGATATTTTGTTTTAAACAGAAGGAGGAAGGAGCGTGTGCGTCGCCGGGATAAGGGGCACAGGCCCCCTCCCTCCTTCCCGTGTACAACAGACTCATTTCTACGTTTAGGGTGGGGTTTTTTATTTTTTTGTTTTGTTCGTAGGGTTGGTTTTGTTCTCTTTCCAGCCTTGTTACAGAGGTGGATGTCGTTGCACATTCTGGGCTGCTGCGGACGAGCCGGTTCCTGTGCGTTCCCCGAGGACGGGGAGGGATGTGGGGGGTTCAGCCTAAAAACTATGGGTAGAGTTTTTACTACTGTGAATGAGACGGTAACTCCTGGGGTGACCTCCTGTGACTTGTACAGTTGTGAACAACAATCACACGTGGTACTTTTCTCTCTCTCTCTCTCCCCCCCCCCCCCTTTTTTTTGTTTAAATGTTGCACGTGCTACCGTTTTTCTTACAAAAAATAGCTTGGTGGTACATTAGCTTCTTTATATTGTAAAAAAAAAAAAAAAAAAGAGGAAAAAAAAGTCATTATCCATCACATCACAATAAAAATGCTTTCCAGCAATCGATTTAAATAAAAAAGAAAAACACTTAATTTACAAATGGTACCCGGTGTCCTGAGCTCCTTGCACGTTGTTTTACCCCAGAAGTCTCTTTTCTTTCCCGGGCCCACCTGCCTTACCCTGGGGGTGACTCTCGGTGCATCGGAGCTGCTGCATTTCTGGCCTAAAAGCCACTTCACAGCGGCCAGAAGCAGAGATCGAGAAAGGAGAAAAAGCAGCTCCGTCCTCTTTGGGATAAAAAGGTGAGTGAAAATACTTTTCTTACAGTTAGGGCCTTAAAATTCTCCTTTTTGGAGCCACAGCCCTTGTGTAAGTGCCTGAAGACAAAGAAGCAGCAGGTGCTTTGTCCCCCTCAGCGTGGGCTACAAATGATTAGAATATAAATATTATATATAATATCATACTTACATATGCATTTATATATCACTTATTATATAATACAATATATAACATAGTATATATGATACATAACATGTATGATATATAATATGCAATATATAATAATTGCACATAAATACACATGTATATATTTATCATTTATAATCATTTCTATATATATAAAATGCACATCTGTTTATATATTTATATATTATATATTTGTATATAAATATAAATGATTATAAATGATAAATAATAAAAATAATGTTTAATAATAAACCCCAAATCACTAATTTCTGAGGTTAGTCCCTCCTCCTGATATGACAAAGGGGGCATGGCTAGGAAGGGCAGGTCTGGTACCTACTGCAGCTGCAAAAAGAAAAAGGGAAAAAGAAACTCTCTTTATCCCTATTTCTGCCACCAAGCTCCAAAAAGACAAACTGAATGAAGCGAACGCCCCACAATGCTGCACTCCAGCAGTAATTACCTGTGCGGTAACGAACGCTGTCTGGAAGCAGGACAGGAAGAACATAATTAATTCTCTCTGTACATGCACCCAGGTGTCACACGTGGGTGAGAGGGGGAGCACCAGCCGGGCTGCAGCGCATGTATTTGGGTTTCTGTCTGCACTAAGGCGACGCTGCTGAGCTGTGGTTCTTCCGACTCCCTGAAAACAGAACTTTAAAATAAAATAAAAGGGAAAAGGTTGTTTTTAGAAGCAGCATCTTGTCCTGGTGTGAGGACAGCAGAGATGAACACGTCTGTGCGGGTTGCTTGGCCACCCCTGAATGGTGACAGAGAATAAAGATTGTATTTACTCCTGGTCCTCTGTCTTCAAGAAAAGAATCTGCATTAACAAATCACAATGCTCTTGAAAGGCACAGTTACTTTTCAGGAATGATTCTGTCAGATAAACCCTAAAAATACTTAACTTTTCCTACCTCTCTCAGCAAATACCTTTTATTTCTGGTTTATTTTCCAAAGCAATCTGTTTTGTAGCTGCATGTCCTGCAGACTAGCACTGGTCTCAGGAGATAAGCTGCTCCTGTTTTCCCAGGAGGTCACAAACTGCCCTCACCCACCCTGAGCCACAGTGTCCACCCGTAATGAGCTGCTCCCGGAGCCGTCCGGGCGATGGAGCCCTTGGCTTGGAGGAAATAAAGAAACGCTGGAGCCCAAGACAGCCTGAAGTGATCACAGAACCAACAGCAGCTGGGACCGGCCCTAGAAAAAGGTGATTTTATGTCACTCTGGATGACAGTGGGTCTGTTCCAAAGCACAGGCTCAGACCTGCCCCCTTTTTTTTTTTCTAAACAAATGTATCCTGCACAAATCTAACAGCCATCACAAAATCAAAGTATGGTTCCTATATTATTAGATTCGCCTCTTCTTATTCTTTCCTGCCTGCACAATCTCCCATCTCCCCCTTCCCCTGCGTGTCTTGAAGTTAAATTCTTTGGTATACTCACAGCTCGATGGAACTGAGTTGCTCCTGATGTTACTGATCAAGGCTTCCATTTGCAGGGAAGATAAAAAGCTCTGAAACACCCTGTGCAATCCTGAAGAACTTTGTGCCCAAAGGGAGGGTTTGGTGAGGGCCCCAGAGCAAAATACGGGACCACACGGGCGGTTGGCTGAACAGACAGGAGGACACTTGGACACAAGAACTTGTCCTTCCCCTTTGTGTCGAATTTTAGGTCCACAGCGCAACGTTTAGATCACTTACAGACAAGTGCAACTTTGTGTAACAGAGTTCAACAGCAAGGTTCACTCTGTCATTTACTGTGTGGAAGAAATGTGCCAAAAAATGGGGTGAGAGTTGTTTTAGAGTGATCTGAGGACAGGAGATGTGAAAGGGCAGCAGGAGGCCCTCTCGTTGAGTCTCAAGGTTCAGAATGGACCCCCTTGCTTTCTAAACTCCTTCTCGGAGAGGAGTCTAGGTGCGGCTGGATCCAAACTTAGCCCCAGACTTGGTCAATGGTTTATGTCTAAGAGCATCCATCATACCTTGGTCAGCTGAAACTGAACCCTGTGCTGTTTAAAGCAGTAGATTTTAATGAGGGCTTTTTATTACCTGTGCTGAGCATTTTTACTGGCTTTGACGAGAACACAATTTTACTGTTATAAAAAAATAACATAACTGGTAGAAAAAGCTTGGAAGTCCAAGTAGCGTCTCTGCCGCGTCACTGAGAAAGTCCTTGGTGGCACCTGGGGTGGCTCGCGCCCCCCAGCTCTTACCAGCTCTGATCCAGACGCAGCCGCGCTGTCCGGGGTGAGCCTGGAGGGCGCTCAGTCATCGTCAGAGAAAGCCAAGTCCTCCACAACGTCCTCTTCTCCTTGGGCGAGCTGTTCGAGGTCGGAGCGCGACATCCCGCGAGGGCAGCTCCTCTGCTTCCGCGGCCCTTGGGGAACCCGGGCGGCTTCCTCGCCTTCTTCTGCGGGTGGAAAGAGCGAGAGGTGTAAATCCTGCTTTACTGGGAGCGAGAGTGAGGCGAGTCAAGACAGCTCCTTGCTAATTAATCCCAGACGTTCATTAATTGATCGGCGCCGCTGCAGCTCCCAGATAGCGGCAGGAGAGCGCTGCGGAGCGCTGGCTCTGAAGCACTCGGAAATAGGAGAGAATGAACTAAGTGTTGTGCCTGCGGCAGAAACGCAAAATAATGTAAAAAAAAAAAAAGAACTGGGGGCAGGAGACAGGCAGTGCCTCCAAATCCTCAGCCTCACAGCTCAGGTCAGTCTTCCGGAGAGCTGACAGAAAGGAGCTGTCACAGGTAACCGTAGGACTCCCAAACGCAAAACCAGCCCAACTCCCTCCTTTTGAAATGGTATTTTAATAGTGGGGAGCACAAGTCAGAACTGGTTCCTAGGGGCTGTGCACATCCCCGTTCCCAGTGCCCTTCCCTCTCATTCCACAAGCGTGGCTCGAGTTTCCTACACCGTGTTTCCAAAGGGGGCCCTGCAGCCCATCCTCCTTCGGCTCCACCAGCAAAGCACCTGCTCAGCACCAATTCCTACCTCCGGTTTTGTGCCCACAACCCCTCAGGACATGGCGGCCCCTGCTCAGCAACCCCTGGATCAGCTGCCACATCAGCCCACTTGCCAAAAAGGACAAAAAGCCACCTCTGGCTGCCCAGATCGGGGACTGGATGCTCAGTGCAGTTCACGTCTTTCAAACCCACACTGGTGACACCAAAACATCAGGACCACAGAGCTCCTGCTCCCCCAGACACCACGGAAAGGTGCTTTTCCCTCAGCTTGTCTGAGTACTCCAGCAGGCAGAGACGGAAAATGCTCCCTCTTTACCCTTTACAGCATTGTCAGAACACGCATCAAATACCCGTCTATTCTCGGCGCCGAGGTTTGGGAGTGCGTGCCAAGCCGCAGCCATCTGCCACACTAAATCCGTCAGATTTTGCTCTCACTTGGACTCTTTCCCCCTTCCTGCTCTCCTCGCTCCCCAAACTAGTAAAGAAAACCTGCACACAGGAGCTTTTGTGGCTGCTCCCCACAACCAAACATCACACCCGATGGCATGTGGAGCTGCAGAGCCCTTTAATACAGGGACTAAGCAAGCGGCTCACAAAACCCAGCAAAGCAACACCAGGGCAGCCGGAGATCCTGGCAGGCCCCGCTTCCGTCTGCTCCGATTGCAGCGCGACTTGGCAGACACGGGCAAAACCGAGCTGGGAGAAGCTGTTGAGAAGCAGCTACTAAAGGGTTACGCTGTGCAGCACCTCGCACCCCAGGCACGGCTCAGATGGAGACTGAAGTGCACTCTGCATCCCCCACGCCTGTGTAACCTGCGGAGAGCCTGCGAGCACGGTTTCTGTACCAGGTTTCTGTACCCCGGTGGGGTGGGCTGCGCTTGAAGAGTTTGTTTGAGCCTCTCTGCAGGAGGCCCCTGAAAAGAGATGAAAGAGACCGGTGGCTTGTTAGAGCAAGGCCTGCGAAGGCCTTAACCCTTTCGCTCTCAATATAAACGCAGAACTGCCAGGTCTCCCTGTCCACAGTGTGTGTATAAGTCCCTGCAGCTCGGAACAGCAGCACAGCAAGAAAAGAGGAGATGGTTCCTTTGTAAGGGAGCCCCCAAAATGCAAAGAGGCTCCAGTTCCCAGAGCTGGCAATAACTCCCAACTGCACTACTCACCATCAGAGTCACCGTCTTCTTCCAATTCTTCCTCATCCTCCTCGATTTCGTACTTTCCTTCTTCTTCATCGTCATCCTCGCCGTAGTCCTCACTGCTTGCTTCTGAACTGTCGTCTGATGCCTGCTTGGCTTTGGCTTTACCTGCAAGTATTTTTAGTATGTGAATGGAAACAATAAAGAGCAGCACACATCTGCAGGCAGTATATATATATATATATATATTTATATATACATAACAGGGCAAAGTACCGCCATCCCAACATCCATCCTCGGCAGTATAGTCACATACACACTAAACGGGAAATTTGCTTTTTTTCTCCAAAAACCACATCCCCTTGCACAGAAGGATGCATTTCATTTCAGAAGCACCTGGAATGCCAGGACACAGTCAGAGAAATCACCTCAGAAGCCCACAGCAGGGTTTTACTGCCAAAGCCCAGGATTTGCTGCTACCTGGTATTTACGGAGCAACCACCAGCACCCAAACATCCGTCATGAACCTGTCTGCCCTGCTCAGAGAGACGTGAAAGCTCGGGGAGGCGGACAGACAGAACAGCACGATGAGAAGAAGTGAGTCTGCTGAACAGGCATGAGAAAGGAGAAGGAATAAATCACAAAGCCGAGACCACAGAATGGCTGGTTGCACTGAGAAGTAAGTACTGCATCCACCTCCACCCCTCCGTGGTTATGTGTAACTGAAAATAGGGGTAGACTCTCTGGTTCAGGGCATCCTTGGAGATCTCTCAGCTTTATTCCCTCTGTTGTCACCAAAAAAAAGGTCTAAGAACACAAATTGCTGCAAATTCCCTCTGAAGATGGTCGCAGGGAGCCTGGGGGGAATATTAAGAGCCTCTGGGTGCTTGGGCTCTTGGGGAAATCACCGTCTCAGCCCCTGGAAATGGACTTTTACTCATGTTGAGTTGACTGGTTGCTCCAGACAGCGTGAGTCACCAGGCACTGCAATGGCACAACGCGAACTGGAGCCCTCGGGTCACTCCTGTGCACTATGATACAGGCAGCGGCCCAAGAGGACTCTACCGTATCAGCAAGACTCCAGAAGACAGAGCTTGGGGTGCTCCGGTTAACCCTCCTCCTCCTCGCCCTGCCCGCGGATCCTCCAGCTGACAGCCCCACAGCAGCAATTTTGCCGCCGAGAAGGGCCGGGATTATTCTGCTAGGAAATTAAAATGTCTGACCTCCCCTTCCACACCCCCAGCCCCCACCGGTCTGGCATTAAATTGATGTAATATAATTACGCGAGGGATAAATGAAGAAACCTGTTCAAGTTCATTAGAGGCACAGCAACACCTAATGCGGACAGATCACTCATTACGGCCGGGCCCGGAGAGACGCGGCAGCCGCGCTCCCTTCTCGCCGTTAATTGCCTCATGACGAGGCAGCCCAGCGCCTCTTCCTAAGCCATTAATAATTTCCAGGAGCAGCCGCTTTTCCTCCCAGAGATCTGTCAGCTGGTAAATGAGGGGAACGCAGGAACGTGCCCAGCCCCACCAGCGACACAAGATTGATCAAATCCACCCTCTTTCCTCCCCATCTCCCCGGTTCTTCCCACTCTTGCCTCCTCGGGGGTTCCTGAAATGGGAAAACTTGTTTCTCTCCCCTCTATAGACCTTGCAGAGACCCAAGCAAGGGAGTCTGTCCTGCCTGCCAAATGCCGTCCCCATTCCAGAGGGTGGTTTCTCTCGATATGACAGAACCATTTGCCTCCACCGCCTTTCTTGTCCCTTTGGGGAGATGCTGGGGGTGCACAGCCCTGCTGAAATGAGTGGCCAGACCGGCACAAGGCAGGACTAGGAGAAGTTGTGTTGAACTCACTGACCGAATTCCAAAGAAGTGTCCACCACCCTCTCTGTTCTTTCAGGAACCCTTGAAATAAATAGAAGTGCCGGTACTGAGGGAGCGTGGGGCCCAAACCACAAAGAAGCCCAATGAGTTGTCTACAAACCTGACACCAGACACAGAAATATGTTATTGCTAGTCTTGCTAGGATGCGGAAGAGATTAATTCATTTATTGCTGGATTTGCAAGGCCTGAGAAGTGAGAATGACGATTTGCATGGGTGGGAGGCTTTTCCTACTGGGGACCTGTGTCCTCCTGCGAAGGCTGAAGTCAGGGTTGGGATGGGGAAAGAAGAGACTGGAGATCTGCAAAGCTTATGGAGCCAGGGAAAAGGCTGCTGCTGTCAAAGATAAACGGCTTATCATGGTTTTGGCTGCTGTGAGGCTGCTAAGGCTCAGGGTAAGGTGAGGAAAGATCAGAGCGCTTAACTCGTGCAGGACCTGCAGGACTAGGGAGAAGGTCTGGGCCAAGGGGAGAGAATGTCCTGCTATCAGCCTTTCATCTCTGGCCTAACACAAAACGGGGGTTAGGATTCAGAAGCAGACAGGCCTAAGAGATAGGCTTAGGTTTATGCCCAGATCCTACACAGACCATTAAAGCAGGCCAATGGCTGTAGCTCACACAACAGGCTGAACAGTGAGTTCTGTGGGCAGTAGGTTTGAAGGAAAAAAGATAGCTTTATCCAGCTCTTCAGAAGCCTGCTCAGCCCTGAGAAATATAAGTCTTTTGAGGCAGAAGTTAATTAATGAGCAAGATGTTTTGGCTAGCAATGGTTAAGCCAAGAACTCTCCAGATCTACCTACTTCCAGAGAGATCAGGGACAGCATAAACTAAAATCAACATTTCACTGACACAACACTTAATTTAAATCAAAAGAAAAGGTGAGGGGGGCTTTGAGCAGCAGCTACATAACAGAAAACTGATGATTTCCTGGCTTTTAGCAGGCAGTTTTCCACTCTTGTGAGTTTGGTCTGGGACCTGACAGGCCAAAACAACTAATTGGAAGAAGAATGTCCTGTCAACACAGGAAAGATCTGCCAAGCCAAGTGCTGTGGTTGGTGAGGGATGGGAGCCATTCTCATACCCAACATCCCATCGAAAAGCCACAAGGATGCTGCACCGGCAGCATGTTCTAAAATCCAGACTTCTTTGCAGTAATCATCAGGGGCAAGAGAGTTTTCCAGACCAAGGAAAGATTTTACAATGGGCTTGCCTAAGAGGATGAGTTACAGCCACAGACAACTGCAATTATCTAGCTAGGGCTTTTCTGGCAGGGAATCCCTTCCTTTCCAGAAGTCCCTCCTTTCCTCCCCGTTCTTTGCAGAGACCTACAGGCCCCAGGACTCTGGAATCAGCTCTTTCCAACAAGAACTCTGGATAGTTTTGGGTGATCTGCTCTGATCAGTGTCACAGGTACCTCCATAGCACCAACCTGTCCATGATCAGGTCTCTCCCTGTCACTTTGCAAGGAGACAGGCATCGCTGCGCATTCTCAGCTGTATTTCTTGTTTTCCAGCTGTATTTCTTGCTTTCCTCTCCTAGAAGGTCCATTCGGGGCAGTCTTCCTGCCTAGATTTCTGCCATCAGCTGCTCAACATATCTCTCTTGGAAGTAGTCTGAGGCTGATTCAAGATGAAACAAATTCCTTCAATTGTCCCAGACTCTCCTTTTGCCTTATATATTGAGAGGAGATTGTTACGCCCTCAAACCTCACAGGTAAAGCGAGTACACAGGCCACAGCAGCCGCAGGGCCTCCCAAATTTCCTCGCATCTGGCCACCCGCTAGAACAATGGCCACAAAGCCAGGGAACTGCGGCACATGGAAGCGCTGCCTGCTCTGACTCCCATCTGACAGTTACTGAACACAGAGCGCGGCTGGGAACGTCCCACACCGAGTAAGAACAAGAGCTCATTGTGTGCGTCTCCCAAGACACAGACGCTTTTCCCAGCCTCCCTGTCCCTCTGCGGGTCACACCATTGCCCCGAGGGGACTTCACCCGGCGCTACAGCAGACCCAGCGCTCGCTGTGCCCACCCAGCGTCTCCGGGGCTGAGCACAGTTGCTCCTTGAGACGGAAGGTGCCCTCAGGGCATGTTCCCTCCCTCCAGAAAACACCCTGCTATGAACAAAGGCTACAGCTGAGCTGGGAATGTTGGAAGGCAAGAGCCATCGCTGACACCGCAGTGACTGGATACCGCAGCTGTGGGACAAACAGAGCAGAGAGAGACCTTAGTCCTCATTTGCACTCTCTTCACAATATATGTGAGGGAGACAATGCTCAAGATTTATCCTCACGCCTTACAATGTGCACAACAGACTAGGATTTTATCCGTAGGTTAAACCTCCAAACAAGAGAACTCTGCATCCCTGCAAGTCGCCCTCCTACAGAAATGACACTGCACCTGTGACAGCCCAAATATTCCAAATTACAAAAAGAACATCTAAGTTTTCCCTCAAACTATGTGGTGAACTTCTCAGGCAGGTTCCACAACCGACTGTGGCCCTCTCGTGGTCACAGCCAGAGTGTGACATCACTCCCTCCTCTCTAGAGGCTCCAGATTTCCTTGGCTTCTCAAAAATACTTGCAACATGAAATAAATAAATCAGAAGTGCATGCAAAGCAAGGATAACCATTCTTCCACCAAAGATCCTTGTTCTGGTAGATGATGAGGTCAGCGTCTGTGACAAAAGAACGGTGCTAAGGGGAGGAGAGAGTGGGTCACGTACCGAAAACTAACGCAGGACTAAGGCTTTAAAATGAGCTGGACTGACAAAGCAGGAGAGGGAGAGAAAGATAAAAGCCTCTCAACCACCTCTGCCTGTCACATTAAAAAGCCTCCAAAAGGTACAATCATCCTGTGCTCTTTCTCACTAATAGTGTATATTTTGAACCAAAAACGGCCAGCACGCATCACCCTTAGGGCAGGGCTGTATTGACCCATATCATATAGAATTCCGGACAAGAAGGTATGCCCAGCCCCAGCCCCGTACCTTTTACAGAGAATCCAACGTTCTCCTCATCAGAGTCACTGTCCAGCTCAAAGAGGTCCTTGAATTCCTTCTTATCTTCCTCCTTGCGCTCATCTTGCTTCTTACGCTTTATTTCTGGGAAGTTCAAGTCTTCAAGCTGGAAAAAACCAAAACCAACAGTAAGGAAAGCCTTAATTTGAACTTTTAAACATAAAATGCTGAGCTTAAACAGAGGAACTTGGCTTTTGCCACACTGCCAAGAGCAGTGGGTCTGCCTGCTGCCAGCTAGGGGAGCAACAGATTTGTGAGGCACTTACAAAGGTGAATGATACATGCAAAGCACCACTGCTCTATTGATCTTTACCTAATAAACTACTTTTGCTAATGGGCCGTCTACTGCTGGTACCGTCGCACAGATAAAAATGCAAGACACGCATGACGGCTCCGGACTGAAAGCCGTGTGAGCTTGGGCAGCCAAGCACGGTGACGCCACACTGTGCTGGTCACCTCTGAAGCTGCCGTTTTCCACCAGTGCCAAAAGCTGTCACAGTTCTCACTGTCTTTTGGGCTGCAGGTTTCAGCGCCGTTAAATGGCAAGGCGCTGAAGGTGCTTAAGGTCTGTCTGCATCGCAGTTCCCCTGCTTGCTGGCCCTTATGGAGATCAACGGGCCAAGAGCCCTGCTCCTGCAGACAGCCAATATCAATGCCATTAAGTACTTGCCATTGACACCACCTCGCTGCTCTTTACACCTCTCCGGAGGGGGATTATGGGGAGGATTTACTTGCAAGGGCTCAGGCCAGCCAGGGCAAAGACAATCAGAATGCAAATTAAATCCCAAGTGCTCTCTGAACATCAGCTGCCCGCTGCCCGTGCCCGGCTGCACACCTCCTGGGAAGCACTCATGCATTAGCACGCATTAGCTTGCTTGGAAACATTCGCCCTGCGAGTAATAACTCATTTGCTCTCTCCCACCCGTCAGACCACACCTCAGCACGCTCCGCTCTGACCACATCCACTTCAACCCCCCCGTGTGCTTCCCCCAGCAGGAAGAGCAGCAAACACGGTCTATAGAAAGGCAACTCTCAGCAGAGAGAGAGAAAGAGTGAGAGAATGGGGACGGGAGGGGGGAAAAGACAACGAGAGACACAGAGACACGCATTTGCTCCTGCAGCCAATTCCAGCAATTTCTCCCAGCCTGTTTCGTGGTTATGGTCCCCAGCTGGGCAATATCGATTCTGGGAGCTGAGCACTTACAAGCAATAACCTGCAACACCAGGATGGAAAGTCAGAAGCTGGCCAGAGAAGGGGAGAGGGGAACAAATCACCAACCACCATTTGCAGGGTCCTAATTTTAAGTCATCCTTCTACCTGCTCTTTTCCACTCTGAGATGTCTCTCTTTCCACCAGCCCTGTGGAGATCGGCTGGGCTGTCTCGGTGCTGGGAAGACGTGTGAAGAAAGCAGATTTGGGAAGCAAAACGCAGCAGGAGCAGCAATCCGGAGTCACTACCAAAGGGCTGCCCTAATGACACCCTGTGACAATTTCCTTTCTGAGGGTGGTTCTGCTCCAGCAAGCTGCATCCTGGGGCAGAGGAGCTGCTGGGGTGAAAACATTTTCCTAAGCCCTTACCAGCTCTGGTGGACAAGACAGACTCATGCTTCACTTCTCTCTTCTGTTCTGGCATATAACTTTCTGGAGGGAGATGCTTCAGAAATGCTCGTTCAATGAGAGGCTCCAGAAATAAAACACAAAGGTCTCAAGCTAAAACATATCGGCACCTATGCTTCTAATGGTTTTGGGTGACATCAGTACTGGCTGAACTCAACCTGAGCATATGAAAAACGACCTGGTGTTAGAATCACGCTGAGCTGTGCTACCTCCAGCTTTCTGAGACTCCACAGGAGGGTCTTTGAGACAGGCACCTCAAAATAAAGGCACCAGAAAACCCAAGAGCTGCAGAGTGATCACAAGGCAAAGGAATGAGACTTGTAGTGAGCCACAGCTCAGATACAGCCTATGTTCATCACACAGCAGCAGTAATTAGGTAATTTGGGGGCCAGCCTTTTAATCCCCAACTAGAGGGTTACTATCTACTGAGTCTCACGAAGCTGATTAGTCTACATCCCATTAAAAACCATTGGGAAAAGCAAACGGAATGGGCGGACAGGGTCAGCATTGTTATATAAGGCAAGCTGCGGCTCATAGCTGAGAGCCAGGCTGATTTTTTTTTTTTCTGTTATTTTTTTCCCCCCAATGGCTGCTAATGGGACATGGATTTTCCCAGCCCTAATGGGCCTCATGGTGTTCGCTCTCCTGCTGGGGCTCACAATGCCACATCATTAAGCTCGCGGTCCCCATCGAGAGAGACAACAGCCCCATTCACCACGCAAAGATGTCAGGCAGCCACAGGCCTTTCAGAAAGCTCCCTCCAAATCTGCCTCTCTCTCCAGTTTATCTGTTCAGCTCACTTTCTCCGAGAGAACACAAGTCCCTGCCACTGCCCTTCAGACTTGCCCTGGTTTCAGAAGTCACCCTCTCGAGCCTTGCTGTAGGAAAGCAATCCCGCTCAAGGGCTGCTCTTCTCCACCTCAGCTGGTCCTGGACACCCCGAGGAGCTCCAGCTTCCCTCCTCCATTTAATATGAGGCAGGGACTTGTCTACACTGACACTGATGTCCTCTCATGACAGCTGCTTCAGTCCCAGGGAAGTGTCAGCTCACATCAGCAGGGCCAGTTTGGGGCACAAGATTAGCCCCGCTCACAGTCATCACTTCTTGCTGTTTCTTAACAGAAGAATTTCCTCCTGCAAAGGAAAATTCCCAAATTCCCTTTCTGCAAAGGCCACATTCTCCTGCTGGGTTTGCAAAGAAAACAAGCATGCTTTTTGTTCCCTCTGCACGGCTGCCCCAGGGAATTTCAGCCTCCTGTCCTTATCTCGGGCTGGTATACGATGCTGTGCATTTCTAGGATGTCCCAGGTCTTCTGCCATGCTCCAGGACTTGGCTCTAAGCCAAGCATCCTCATGTCCCATCGATTATTTAAATTGTTCCCCACCACACACTGGAGACACCAATTATATCTATTTCCTGCTCCCTGGCCAAGCGCCTGGCTCAGCCACTTTCATCGCATTAGCATCGAGACAGCTTTCCTTCAGACTCCTCACGCAGGTCCCACATCACAACCAGCCACCCCTACATGGGTGAAATAGGAAACTGCAAACCAGAACACATCTCTGATATTCCCTTTGCTAAGAAGAGAGGCATCTCCCCCTCCCTGCTGTCTTGCAAAGTTCGGTTTTAGCGTGGCAATCCAGTCACATTCTGCAGAGCTGGAAAAGGAGCTAAAGGCCTATGTGAGCTCAATCCTTTACTATCAAGAAAGCAACAAAATTTGCAAGAAACGATGTAAAGTGCCCAAAACAATGTGAGAAGGCCTGTGAATGTGGGCATGAACACACAGAAATGGAACCGTACGTACAGTCTAAACTTCAACCTGTCCTCTGTTAACCTGGGCAAACGAACAGGCTATGAGCAGAGGACAGAGATGTTGCTCCTCGAGATCCCAGTATGACAGGTCTGCAGGGAGCTGACGACACTTGCGAGGCTGCCGTCGAGCCACACTCATCCTCCTTCCAAGAACATCCAGCCAACGCACTCACACAGCTCAAGCCCATTCCAGCTCACACCAGCAGAACTGGTTTTGATCAGCCACCAGTTAGGTGAAGTATTTCATTCTTACTCTTTCTTTGCCGCTGATTTCCAGTTGTATCTCCTTCTCTCTTAGCTTCTTCCACTGAGTGTAATACTTGCTCAGAGGTGTCCCCTCCTCTTTGACTTGCTTCTCCCATTGTTCCTGCGGAGAGAGGTGGTGCAAATTTAAGAAGTGTTTTCAAAGCAGTTTTCCAATACAACTGGCAAATGCAGGGAGTTAAAAGCAGAGGTTGAGACCCTTTCCCAAACCACCTTTTTCCAGCTTCTGGGTAGGAAATCGGCACCCATGACTAAGAACGTCAGCAGGACTAAGTGTGAATTCAGGCACAATCATTTAAGCAGCTATTGAGTCAGGAGTGGTGTGACTGACAGCTCTCCTTAGGTAAAGCAATGCCTGGGCACTACAAGAAGATTAAAGAAATGCAAAAAGATAAAACGGGCAGGTTGGCCAATGCAACAGCTTGGTCATGCACTACCAAAGCACAGGATACCAATGGCACTGATGGGCAGCATAAGGTCCTCATAAAGGAGCACTATATGGTGGAGCATGGGATGATTTAGCTTATGGAAGATCACCACATTTTCTCAGCATGGTGGCCTGAATTGTGGGTTCCCAGATTCCTATTTTTCCTTTCCAGAAGAGGCCTGATTCCTGCTGTTCTACAGCCAAGTGTTTATTTTTGAAACAAACATTCCCCTGCGGGGTCTGGGACTCATCCCAGTCTCGAGAGAGCAGAGCATTAAGAAGCGCCGTGCCTGTTTCCGCTGTCCAAGCAGGGAGAACAAGGAGATGCAACCACCCTAAATGGTGGGAAGCAAATTCGACGGTTAGAAGTTCTTTTACACTTCAATCATTTGGCATGTTAGTGCTGAAAGGGGGGTGGCGGTGTGTCGTATTAAAATACATTCTTCTTAACCTGCCAACATGCCTTTAACTTAAAACCCACACAGAACTGTACCTGATTACTGAATTACCACAGCGCCCAGAGGCTTTGCATCACCCCACAGTAAAAAGTCAATCTAAGGTAAGCAGAAAGACAGAAGGAAGAAGGGGACGAGCAACCCGAGCAAAGGCTCACAAAAATACACTCAAAGGTTAATAAAGATCCAAAAAGAGTATCCTGAGAACAAATCCAGAGTTCTGTATGGGCAGCTGTGTGTACACAACATTCCTGCTTCAGGGTGGGAATAAAGGGCCAGACCGTCTTCACAGCAGAAAACACAGCAACAGCTCGAATATCCTTCAGCAGATCCCAAATCAACTGCTGAGCCCCAAAACTGGGGAGCTGTGGTGTGTTGGCTGCAGCCTGTGAGCCAAGGTGCGAGAAGAAGTTTGTTTAAAGAGCAGCACATGAACAAGAAAACAAAAAGAGCAACTCTCTGCAATGGACAGCAGCACAGAACTCCCAGCTTACACAGCCAAGCAAGTACTCGCTGTATATTTTGAAGTGAAACAGATCAGTCTGTGCCAGCTCCTGATTTGGCCCATCACTAAGTGGAGATGATCAGTGGTTTCTGCAGCTGGCACCGGGAGCTGAACTTCGGCAATTAAACGGCGACCAGCTTGTGTCACCTGCACTCTAATGGCACGGAATCTATTTACGCATCCTTCAGCAGGCGCTATCAATACTGCATCAAGCCTAACAGCCCCTTTTTCTGGTAACTGTGGGTCCCAGGCTCACAAGCCCCACGGGACTGTTTGTAACACGGCTCTGGGTCTGGAGCCTGCGGCCGCTCTCGGGTCTCATCGGACAGAAAGGACGGCTGATGTACCGCCGGCTCCAGCAGCGCTCGCCAGCGCAGACGCCAGCCAGCAGACAGAACAGCTTTACTGTCGATCTGACCCACCGCTACGGCGAGCGGAGTCATTCCTGAGGAGTGCAAAGTCACCCCATTTATAAATCAGGCTCATATCAGGCTGCCAGCTGCAATCAGGCCATTTCTTGATGCTGCTTGGTATGGGCAGCTTCTGAGGAAGACTCTTCTTACAGAGGGTTTTTACCCTCTATTTGTTCTGTCTGATACAGCTCTTTTTGGTTTAAAGTGTGCTGGAATCCAGAGATAAAAAAAGGACAGTTCAAACCCTCCCATCTTTCTAGTCAGAACACCTCAACAAGAATTTTGAGAGAGAGGATGCCATCACACCCATTTAACCATTTGCAATTCTCCTATTATTACTTTTGCATCACTGTGCTGTGGGTCCTGGTGCCCTCTTTTCCTTCCCTGCGTTTTCCTATGTCAATCCAGGGCCCACATCACTGCAGATAAACCTAAAATCAGAGCCGCACATTATGCCTCTGGATTCAACTTCAGCTGCAGGCTCCACTTTTCTTGGCTCCTCCCACAAAGACCTTTATTAGTATAGTAACCTGTTAGCACTATACTCTCAAAAAAGCACTGACTCTCAAATATTAACCTGCTTCTTACCATAAAAAATAAGAGTTAAGTTCTCAATCTTGAAATAATGTGGGAGGAGTCAGGCTGAACACATCTGGTGTGCCTAACCCTCCATACCACAGTCCCTGGGATGCAAGGAGGGATCTCCTCACAATTCTTCCACATTCAGTTAAACACTGCACCACCACACCCCCTCTGCAGCACTAAGTTCAATTCCCAGGCTGTTTCTCCTTTAAAATTATAGAATACAGACCCTTAGGTAAAATGCAGTTCTCTAAGGCATGCCCACTACTCAGTAGCACAGACCGGATCACATTCACAATCTTTATCGCCCTATTTAAACCTATTTCTCTGTGATTCCCTCCATGAAAGCTGCATTTCGGCACGTTGCGTGGAAGAATTAGCTCCGAATTTGGGCTCTGCTCCCTACAGTGGAGGAGGCAAAAATGCATGGATGTGCATACCAGCGAGCACTTGCTTTCAATTGCTCTTGCTGGCAAGGGGGACATACAAATACTTCCCCTCCCCTTCCCTTTTCTGGCGGCGTTTGCTCACAAGAAGTGCCAATGCCCCACGTGTCTCGGAGACAGCCTGGCAAACTCAACCCACACTTTGAGGGACACTCCAAATCATTCCGGGAAGCCCAGTCCCTGTGGGAGTTTTGGCCGTTCTTGGGAATCTACACCATCTGCTTGCAAAGGAGCAGGGGGAAAGCACAGGGATCCCTGGGCACACAACCTGCCTGCTGCAGACAAAATATAAGTCACTGCAGATCTTTCACCCTGTAGAAGTACCGAGTGGGCTGTTTCCTCTGCTCCCCATTAGACACCCCGTGAACCAAAGGAAGAGAAAGGCTCCCTTCTCCCATAGGACAACACAGTGCAAAAATACAGATTGTACAGGCATCCTCCCCGAGCAGCACTTCGCACTGTTGCTCTGTCCCCTTAAACGGCACAAACACCACACTTAAGAGAGGTGGCAGAATCCCCTCTATAACTTTAGGCATGAACTGGCACCTACACATCAGGAATGATGATGAAAACAAAGAAACTTCTCAGCAAAGGAGATGCCCCAGCAAAGCAACGCACTTCCATGCATGTGGGTGTCATAAATAATAGAAGGATGCAATTTACGGACTGTTTTCTCCACGAGGCTCTTGGCTGCAGTCTTGCCAGCTCTAGCATCAGAGCCCTGCCGAGTCCAGTTGTTTGTGAACATCTGCCCCACCCCACACGCTCCCGTTTCCATGATCTCCTCGTCCCTCCTCCCTCTGCCACTCGCTCAACCCCAGCAGCCAGGAGTCTGTCTGTCTTTCCAGGAAGCCCAAATGGAAGCAGCAGACTCACCACAGACTCCCTGCTGGCCACGCCGAAGGCAGCTTTCTGACGCCTGCTGGCAATGTAGGCAGAATTTTCCTGCAGTTTCTCCAGGAGCTGCCGGATAGGCTTGCAGTAGTTGGCAATCTTGCATTCCTTCAGGAAAGATTTTAGCTGGGAGGAGGAAAAGGAGAGGAAGAATGAAAGCAATGTAATAGTTTCCATAAACTGATCCCATCAGCAAAACAAAAAAAACCATTTGCCACCCCCAGTGACAGCCGCTACTGGGCACCTTTTCCCTTCAATTCATACCATACTCCAGCATATCACCTGTATTCAGCCCTGGGGGTCCTGTCACCTTTCAAGATTACATATTGGCTCGATCTCACATGCCAAGTAGGTAGGTATTAAGTGTTAATCAAGAGGTGACAGTCACACCGAGCCCCTGTCTGTCCAGACACTGCTCTCCCGATGGGTATATTGCTCCAGGATCTGCTACACACACGGGAATGTCCCCCACTACGTAGCAGCAGGGGCTTCTCTTGTCCCTTTATCCCCAGCATACACCCACCTGCCATCATACATTCAACTCAGAAAAATGGGAGTTAAAATGAACCTTTCTCCCTTTCCACAAAGCAAACAGTCCATCAAACAAGTACAAAGGAACCATCAGCAAAACTATTCTTCTGCTGGTGAAGCCTGTCCTGCCCTCACCCCCCGCTTTCTAAAATACTTATTTTTTATAGGTGTTGCATATTTATCTCCACTGAGACATGCATTTGTCATTCGATTTATCTCACTTGATCCCCACAGCTGCAGCCCCAGATCCATTTCATCCGCTGCCACATACATTATCATTTTTCTTTCGTTGCAGAAGTGTCACCAGAAATCCTGCAAAATCTGAGGCTCTATCTGTGCAGTTTGGTGTTGTGTGTTCGCTCTCGCAGCCATATGCTTCATTTCTGCTTCCCCCTCCTCTCTCCTACCCCTGCGATCCCTCACAGTGCCACCACTATCTGCCACAGATATTAAGGAAATGTAATGAGATCTCAGTCCTGTGTTAAGAGTAAGGGAACAACCAAGAAGGTAAAAGAAGATAGACGAGAGCAAGGAGTGTGTACATGCCTTTTTCCACTCTGCCAAATACAACAGCCATATCTTTCCAGAATAAAAGCAATCAGAACATGCGTGTGTATGTGTAATTAACATCTCACGCCGGTTCCCAGCTAAGCAGCTCTGTGATTAGTGGGATTGATTCTGTCCAACTGCCAGCCTTAAACACCAATGGTTTGTACCAGCAGAGACCACAGCAAAAACCCAGCTCCTCTTCCTGTAAATGACACAGGGAACTATAAATGATCTGAAGCAGCCACGTGTGTGTCCAGGGAACCCGAATCAAGCCCAATCCCCCACTCACAAAAAGCAGAGGGAATGTTGAACTCAGGACAGAGCGAGCAGCAGGAGCAGCTGCTGGCAAAGCCAACCAGCACCTCCTGCCCCCTGTAAGTCATGCCCGGATCATGGCATCTCCTGCCTCCAACCCAGTACAACCTTCCCCTTATCGACACCTGCCCAGTTTTTCCCTTTCATGTCCCAGCTCTGCCCTGTGATGCCCGTCAGGGCTCTCAAGGAGGGCAGAGACAGTGTCTTCAAGCATCCAGACACACAGGCTCTGCTCTCTGAGCTCCTCAACCGCCTATTTTTTCAACGACCCGCCATGGGGTCCTCCTAAAGCCTTCGAAACATCTCCCTCCCTCCCGGCTCTCCTTTCCTCCTTTCCTTTGATCTGCCCAGGCGCTTCCTGCCTTCCAGGCAAGGAGGTTCCAAAGTTCAGTCTGAAGGCAGCTCAGCCCAGCTCCTCCCAAAACCGCTGACCAGAAGAGGAGGAATGCAACCCCCGCCAGCTGGAACGCAGCCCCTGCGACACGGCACTGAGAGAAGCGTGAGCTCATCGGGGAGGAAGAATCAGGACAGATGGATTTTTACAGTTAACTGGAACCGTTCCAGGAGAAAAGCCTCCTCCCCCCACACACACTTTCCCGAAGACTCTGAGATTTTGGGAAGCTAACCTCAGCACCCCAGCCCAGCAGACGCCACGAGGCTGTGGTTCGTGGCAGCCAAATAGGAATCCGATAGCATTAATTCTCTGCAGAAACGCAGGCTGGTCCCAGGGTGTCTTTGGAAGCCACAGGGCTCTCGGTGCCAGCGTCAGCCGTTTTTCATTCCAGCTAGAACATCGGCTCCGACAGCTCCGATGCTCTCAACAGCTGCTGGCTGAGAGGAAAGGGTTTTGTTCGCTGCCGACAAGTGAGAAGCACACGAAGCGAGAGCAAGCACAGGAGCTGCTCTCCTTGCACAGAGTGCGCCTGTCAGCTCACATTAGCCAAAGCAGCGCGTTGCCA
Source organism: Caloenas nicobarica (assembly GCF_036013445.1). Lineage (NCBI taxonomy): Eukaryota > Metazoa > Chordata > Aves > Columbiformes > Columbidae > Caloenas > Caloenas nicobarica. The sequence continues at coordinate 5,097,550 of NC_088266.1, forward strand.
GCCAGGGAACGGCCTGTGCCAGGCTGCGGGGACCAGCCAAGAGCCGTGCGCCTGGCAGATGCCAGCCTCCTCCATCCAGCAGAAACAAGGAGATTTACCTCCCCAGCAGCCTGTGAATCCCTATGGAGACATTGCTCCCACGTCAAGCAGAGGCATCATAGCAACGAGGTCTGCAGACACAGGGTCTCACAGAAGACAGCAAAGCAAAGCAGAGGTTCACGTCCCCACAGAGGATACAACCAACTCGTTTGACACCTGCCACTCAGGAGTTAAAAATAGAGAGGACTGAGAGGGAACAAGTTCCAACATGTTTGCACCGAGCAGTCTTACTGTTCACAGCAGAGAGGTCACTGCTCATTCAAAACTGAAGCCGCCTAGCTATCACCTTATTAGGGAAGGATTATGCACAGTTTTATTGCGGACAACGAAGTATGCAAACAGGAAGAACACCCTGCACTGTGGAATGCCACGGGAGAGGCAAAGGAGACCACTTTGCAGCACTGCTGTTAGGCACAGCAAGGAGGAGGGACGGAGATGGGAACTGTACAGGGAAACCTGGGGAGAAAGTGCCCCAGTTGACGGAGACACTGAAAGGAGGGAAGATTGCCATCTTGTGGAGAACACATGAGAGAGGCCGTAAGGCAAGGAAAAGTATGGGCTCAGAGCACAGGTACTGCTCTCAGACAACACAGAAATTCGGACAACTCTGAACTGCCAAGCTCGCATCTGCGTTCACTAGACAAAACCATCTCTCCAGCAGTGTTGCAGCCCTCTGTTCCACTTTGGCTCCCACAGCCACTTTCACCTACCTTCAGTCTCCTCATTAGATATTATGCCTCTGTTCATCCAGAAGAGTTCCCCAAAACGCAAAGAAAAACTAAAATTAAGGTAAATAGTTCCCCCTCTTGCATTGTGAGGACCATCTTCAGTTCACTGTTAGCTTAAATGACTTTATCCCACTCTGTGCACATTCATGGAGTGACCAAGAAGCATCTGACACCTTACCTGAATGACAGTGGGAAGAACCAGCTCTGGAAATCCAATGCTGTACGCCTGGCCATGGAGATACTCAAGCATCAGGTCATAGAGCTGTTCAATGAGTCCATCCTGGGGACGGGAAACAGAAATAGAGGTATCAGACAGGAATGAAACCCTACAGCACCCAGATTGGGAAATTAATCTCCAATCTTATGGGACAGGAACACAAAACATACTACTAGGGCAACTCTGCTCTTTAAAGAGAAGCTGTGTGCTGCTGGGGTTCCACTTACTCGGAACGCCTTCTCCTGCAGGTTGGCATTGGAAAGCTTCAAGATCACTGCGAAGTTTATAGGCTTAGCACTTATACGTCCTGGCCTCTTGTTGAAATCCACTTGTTGGAAAATCTACAACAGAAAAGAAAATGAGTGTAAATCTGATCACACCACAAAACAAAACAGATATCAAATGCCTCAACTAAGATCACACAGCTGGTGGCAGAGCTAAGATGATGCAGAAATTCTAATTGCTGCTTGTCTGTTCTGATCACTGCCCACAGTTTAAATACCCCAGCAAAAGACAGGGAGCAAACATCAATCACTTTGGATCTAGCTTTAGAGACCTGAGTGTGAAAGATGCTGGAGAAGTGCAAGGTAAAACAAAACCAACAGAAGCAACAGCACAAGAAACCGGAGGTTTGTTCCTCAGACCCATGCTTCTAACGGTCAGAAAGATCGTACTACAAAGCTTGAGTGTGTTTTGGAGCTGTCCCTTAAGGCAAGATGTTTTTCAACAGCAAAGCTAAATGTTGCTTACACCAAATCCATTACTCTTTAATTTTCACTGAAATAATTGTCCTAGGAAGCACACACCAGTAGGTGTTTTACACAAACACCTCTTGCCAGGCAAGGCTTCTATTCTAACACATCTCCCATTGGTATTCCTTTTATCAATTATAACTGGACAGCCTTTGAATAAGTGCATCTTTATTCTCCATGGACACTTTTCATTTTATAGCAAAAGACAAGGAGAAAAACTGGCCCCTTCCTAGAATTTGAGAGGAAACCATGCACGACGCTCATCAAAACGACGAGCACACACAAGCTCCAGGGCATAGCTGGATGCCCAGCAGACTGGTACATAATGTCAAAAGACAGACCTGCACCTTTGCTCTTCTGTTTTTTCAGAGCTTGTTTAATGATAATGGGTGGGGAGAAAGTATTTCTGAAACAGAAGATATGAAGCTTACATAGTAGAAAGAAAACAGAGAGGAAGTTTATGTATGTGTGTGTGACTGGCTCTCCAGGGTGGCATCTCAAGTTTGGTTTTAATTAAGAAGAGTCATTATTGCCTTAAAACTTAACAAACTGTAATCAAACCAAGAATTAGAAAAGCCTCTTCCCCAATGGGTAAAATACCCCAGTAAGACTGTGTGCTGTGCTGTTCCTCCTCTGAAGATGTGACACAGGAAGGTGCAAAAGGTTCCTAAGATGAGCAGCAATATAAAAACGCCCTTTCCCAGCCTGGCAGGGGCAGATTTCAAGAGAAACACCACAAGAACTGCAAAAAACTCTTGATCAGGGGCAGGTCCCCAGAGACCCCCATCAGGGGACAACAAGTAGCAAACAAGGGAGGTGTTCACTAGCAATGGGTTCTCATTAAAAAAAAGTCAGCCAACAATCGGTAGTCATTTGCATATCTGATGATAACCATTGAGAGGGGGCTGATGAGAATATTCTGCCCACGCATACTTTCGAGCACCTCAAAAGCAGCCTACGGTTCCATTCCCTGTCCCTAACACTGTTAAATTGCACTCCTGAGCAGGAAATAATTTCTATTCCCTCTGTGCAGCAGCAACACATCCATCATCGGACCCCAACCAGCCCAGCAACGTGGGGATGCAGCATGCTGATTGCCAGTGGCGAGCTGAGGAGGAAAGGGAGGGCGTTCGGGTCACATGGATACCCCCAGGCCAGAAAAGCATGGAGACGACTATTGATTTTTTTACATTTTATTTGTCAATCCAGGTTATTTGGAAGGGAGGGACAAGCTTGGTGGCTTGTGAAAACAAAGAGCCTTAGCCTCGGGAATCGATGCCATAAACCTCGTTATGCACGGTTATTTCTTTGGCCAAAACAGTAGTATTGATCCCTGAGGTCAGACACATTAAAGCAAAAGGCGTCAGGCTCGGTGGGATCCTGACATGCTGGTGGGCAAGCAGGGAAATGAAACCCTCCCAGGAGGTGCTAGGGAGCCAGTCAGGACACACAGGAAGGGAGAAAAATGTGGTTCCTGTCTCAAAACTGCACAGAATGGATCAGCTAACAGCCAGACTGGAGGAGAGGATGACTGATGTCTAGGAATCCTGTGGCAGAGTGGAAGGGCGATAATGAGGGACTAGCAGGCCAGAAAAATGTCAGAAGCCAACCATTTGGCTTAAGTAATAACCACTAGCAGACAGAGGAAGGGACAGGGCAATGCAGGCAGGAAGGGGAAGGATTTTTGGCAATCTCAGGCACGCAGATGATTTCCATGTGGCTAGTCGGAAGGATGGTCATATATACAGTTTACACTGCCAGAGGGCAAAGCAGAGAACCAATTCTGCACCCACAGTGCTTACACCGTATCACTCCATCCGCCCCCTCATTTCTTTTTCTCAGGTTCTGGCATAAATCTTCTGGCACGTGCTTTGATCCCGCACCGCTGGCTGCCCCAGGCCAGCTCACAGCAGGGACACGGCGTTTTGCTGGGCCTGCCTGCAGCTTCCCCAGCTCTGCCAGCCAGGGAAAGGCTGACACAGACTAGTTAAGCTGCTCCGGCAGAGTCTGTTTATTGTCAAGTTCAGAGAAGCTGCCCAACTTTCCGCAGAAGCACTCACAAAACAGTTAAGGTTGGAAGGGACCTCTGGAAGTGATGGAGCAGGGTCAACTAGAACAGGTTGCTCAGGGCCATGTCCAGTCAGATTTTGAGTATCTCCAAGGACAGACACTCCACTACTTATCCAGGGAACCTATTCTAGCCTCACCATATAAAATAGTTGTTTTGTTTTGTTTTTCCAGTGCTTAAGCAGAACCCCTTATCACCATCATTGAGAAAAATCTGTCTTCAACATCTTTATTCACAGCATGGTTGAGGCTGGAAGAGAGCTCTGGTGGTCATCTGGTCCAAACCGCCCTGCTCGAGCAGGGACACCTGAAGCCAGCTGTCCAGCACCATGTCTAGGTTGCCTTTGGTTATTGCCAAGGATGGGGACTTCACAACCTGCCTGGGCAACCTGGGCCAGTGTTCAGTGACCCTCAGTTAAAAAAAAAAAGTTTCCTGATGTTCAGACAGACCCTCCTGTGTTTCAGTTTGTGCCCATTGCACCCTGTCCTGTCACAGGATACCATTCAGAGAGCCTGGCTCCATCTTCTATGTTCCCTCTCATCGTAGAAGTCTATTAGATTGGTCAGGCATGATTTCACTCAAACAGGCTGTGATCCAGAATTTAAGAGCTGCAATATAGCGGTGGAGGGAAGAGAACGAGGCAAAGGAAAGATGCGTCTTCAGTTGGTGCAGTGGTTCAGTTTAGTCTATCTGAAGTCTTTGCGTAAAAGAGGCAAAGAGCCCATGTCTTGTAGAAAACTAATTTGAGATCTGTACTTAAATGTCCAGCATTATTAATTCTCCAGCTACACTCTTTCATATCAGCCAATTTCCTCCAAAACAATCCACTGCCCACTCCCATGTATGTTGCATTCAAAGCCCCTGGAGATGTTCTCTGAAGCAAGCTGCACATCCAAAACAAGACTCAAATTGAAAAACTCATGCCTTCCAAAGCATGTCAGAGTTAACCTCCTCTCCCATCCCTCCACAGGGGAAGCCAATTGTAAATTCGCATGCAAAGTCTGCCTGTGGGGAGATTTCCACCTTGTTTATCTACACCTGCTTTCTAGCAGATGAGCCACCAATTTTCCTGCTGCAGAAACTAGTGCCTGTCACACAATAATTGAAGTGATGAAAAAAAAAAAGCCAAACACAACACATGTGTCTGGGATCTCACAAGGCATTCGAGGGGAGTCACAATACAAAAATAAAAGCCTGCCTGATTTACACTTTCTCCCAAGCCACCTCCTCTTATCTAAGATGTAATATTAGCAAGCTGCTGCTTTTGCTCCATCCTGGAAAGCAGAGTCTGAAAGGAAACAGCACTGGATATCCATGCTGGGGAACATCAGTTCTTGTCACGATGCATCAAGCAGCCAGCCCTCATTGCTGCTGGCAGGGGCTTGGGGAATTCCTGCGCCTACAGAATTGCACAAATGTTCAACCTGCCGTCTCTTGAAAGTACAGAAGCAACAGGGCTGAGAACAGAGGTAGCAAGGATTAGATTTCCTTGATGGAGAGGTGGAAGGGAAACACAGAGTAACACAGTCACTTCTTACACAAGAAGCCTTACAGAGTCTATGCTCTAAGGCCATGCAAAACCCTCTCCAAGAAGTGCACAAAACAGGGTCACAAACTCCACAGCCATTCTTTTACTACATTTGGATTCAGCTGCAGTGACAGAGCAGCCTTTCAGAGCATACCTTACACTGGGAAGGCTTCATTCTGCTCCCCTGATCCCAGTCATGTCCCCCAAGTCTAGTCTTGCTTAGTACCAACACACTGATCAGATCCCGCAATCTCATCATGGTTTGGCTAATTTAAAATGGGTTTTGTTTCATGACGTGTGGCATGGGACTAATGTCTATTGACTAAGTCACTGCTGAATATGTGAGCTGGAAGAAACAGGCTCGTAGTTAAAGCACTTGGCTGAGTGTCAGAATGCAGATTCTCCTCCCAGCATTACCACAGCCACCTTGGGACTTCAGGCAGGTCACCTCCCTTCTGGGTGCTAAAGCTTCCCGACATTTCATCTGCCTGAAGACAGCTTGTGGAGACACACTAACGGTTCTAAGAGTGTTCAGATACCTCTGTAAATGAGAGGAGGGGGGAGCTGGGAAGAGATGAAAGTACAAAGGGAATAGCCCCAAATGCTCTTGAGAACTCCACAGAATATTTGAGGGATCCCTTGCAGGAGATGGGCAGGAAGACAGGCAAGGCCGACCGCTGCAGGGAGATTTGGGAGTTTAACATCATGCCAGTCACCTTGGGTTACAGACGTTAAAGCAAAATAATTGTTAAAGTAATGTGAAAGAGTACGCAAGCACCACACACACACATTGCCCCTGCCCCCATCTCTCCCTTGTCACCAACACCTGGACAAGCTAAGCCAAGTAGTGCCTCACAAACAAACACAGCAGGATCGGATGTGGTCGGGGCTCGTGGAAGGCAGGAGGAAGCTCAGCATGCGGTGTGGTAACGTCTGGCTGGGGCCCGACACACAGATTACAACCGAGGTGGTGGGGCCAGAATGCAAAGGGGTGGGGGGGAAGGCCCTGAGGGGGAAAAAGCTTTATTTTTCAGAGGACTAAAAAGTAGAGAAACCATCCTCACCTCAAGCTCCGTGACCTCAGAGTGGAGATGCCTCTATCACTAAATGCGGTTGGCAGAATTTCAAATATGCAAGAACAAGAGGAAGGAAGCAGGCGAATGGTAAAGCCACACAGACCAGGGAGCAGCGGAGGCGGCAGAAGAGCAGGAGGAGATTTATAAACATCACTGCCTTCCACAGGCTCAGAGGATGTGGTTTGCAAAGGACGTTTACAACAACACGAAACCGCAAAAGCCTTTGCTTCAACACAACTTGATTAGGAATGAGCCTGACTGACTCAGGCCATTTATTACAGAAACCTCCCTCCTCTTCGGTGTCCAGCCTCATGTCAACCTACTGGGGCTTCTGCCCTTCTTACACTTGCCGAAGCGGTGCAGCCAGATTTCACTGTACTACCTTCTCACAGAAGCAACGATAGAAAGACTTGTGTGGAGAGATGTCCAGCATCTGATATGTGGGAAAGCAGGATGGTCTCTTAGCACCAGTATTTCACCAAACATCTTGCATTTTGCCAGGCTGCATTCACAGATATCTTTTTCCTCAATAAATTCTTAATTCTTCAAGGTTTTTTTCCTTCCTTTTTCCTTTGCTAAGATATGAACACATGAGCAAATAGCAACAGCTTGGGGAGTTACCGCAATCAGTTGAGCCTCTGAACCTCTTTCTCTGGCAAACCCTTTGCCTACTCCAGCTGCATTAGTTAAACCACCTAGCAATGTATTTTTGCACCCAGCTGATCTCAGATACTCTCCAGTTCACAGGCTAATAAAAGTTTAATCCTGTTTGCTAACCAAACAATACATTCTGTCTGATGCTGTTTGCCAGTGATTTGAGGGAGTAAGCAAACTGGGCAATCTTGGGAGCTGTTGGTGGGTGCAGTAAGGGAATTTGCTTATTAGGTAGTAGGCACGAGCCACTGCTGGGTCAGCAGGAACCAACTAACCTCCAGGATAAAAGGCAACACTGGGATGAAGGTCCTGGTGTGCTCAGACAACAGCGTAAGCGCACGGATGCAGTGCATGCGCAGGGGGTAGAAACGAGCCGTTGGCACCAGCCTGGAGAGGGAAAAATAAAGGATATTAGGCCAGGTTTATACAGACACTGCACCTGCAGCCTTCAGTGACACCTGAGAGCCTCTCTTACTCTACAAAAGACTGTTTAGTATTGCACAGCGAACTGAGCTGCTGAAGCTATCACATAGTTGGAAATCAAATTCACACACATCAAAGCTGTAACACTCACACACAAATTCCTGCAACCAAAGCAATAAGTTTGCAACTTCTGCCAGGACAAAGCGCTACAAGACAAGAGCTTTGCAGATGAAGTTTATCACTGATGCTGTTTAGTCATGTCCAACACTTTCGGCTCTAATGCTCCCAGCACAAGTAGATATGCAAGAAAAACTGGCAGGAACCAGCAGTAAAATGCCCATCTAGAGCACCAAGTCTGACCAAGAGCTGTCCCTAAACCACACCAGACCTCATGCTTGAAGACATGGATGTTGCCAGCATTAACAAGGATATATATATATATATTTTTTTTTACTCTATTTTTTTGTTTTTAAAAAGACACAGCTCCCAGACAACAGGCTCAAGTCTGATAAATTAATCCCTCCCCTCCCCAAAGAGCTTCCTGAGCAATCCAGGGGAGCCAAAAGAAAAAAAAAAAAGCTTGACCAGGCACCATAAATCACCTGCATCTCCCCTGCTCCAAATAGTGAAATAATTATCATTGGATCCATTATAGAAATAAATCTACTTTGCACCCCTGATCTGGCACCACTGGAGATGACGAAAGCCATTCTCAGGAATTAATTGATCGAGGAATAAACCTGTTAAATGTATAGATTTACTGTAAACCAAGACCATTAATTTTAGAGTGTGCGGCAATGCAACAATCTGCTCAGCTTCCCGATGGCTGGATGCACAGGGAATACAAAACACAGCTGGGTCCAGCTGCCTGGTCACTCCAGAGTGCAACTGGGGGCTTCAAATGGCCTCACACCCCATCTCAGCAGAGACTGCTCTCTAATCCTCACTTAACTATAAGCAAGGGAGGAACTTTACAGCTGAGACTGGGAGCAAGGTAGAAATCCAAGCAAACAGTCACATTCCACTTTATGGAATGAGGGGAAAAGGGATAACAGAAGCTTCTGCAACAACTCTGCTGCAAAAAAAAAAAAAAACAACCGTGAACTCAGACAAATGCAAGCACACAGAAGATCAAAAGAACAAATTTATGGACTATGGAGGCAAACAGAAGCACAAAGCAAAGAAAGGAAGGGGGAAATCATCTCCTCCACATTCTACCATCTCTGCAATACCTACAGCACTGCCCCACAGGTCAAACCAACTGCAACCTTTCAATTGCTTGCAAGAACAGCATTGCTCATTATTACATGGCAATTCCATGAGCAAACTCAGCAATTAGGCTCTTCCCAGCATCACAAAAGTCAGAAACCACCAATTCCAGCCCTTCTCCATCCAGTAGTCCAACTTCTCTGGACCACATCTTGAGCACAGGTAATTTCCAGGCACACATGGGGTCCATTTCTGAAATATGTACTATTAAAAATAGTTTCAGTGCATTTTATAAGCTGGAAAGCAAGAAGATGAAGCAAGAAAATAAGGGAGCTAATTTGGATCTTAGTAGGCAACTGTCTTCTCCTAGTTATCGTGTTTAACGACTTCTCTAATTCTGCCCTGGTCTCTGCCTAGAGCAAAAAGCCTGTGGATGTGGTTTCTCCCCATTTCTCTCACGTAGAGGCCAGTCGGGTCCCACAGACAGACAGACAGCAGCTCACTGCCCTTTCTCTGGAGCCAGACGCCACCTCCCGGTACAAAAGGCACTGAGGGAGTCTCCTCCCAGCTCCAACACCCCTAGGATGCACCCCAGAGTGCTACGCCACAGCAGAGGCAGAAATGCAAGGAGGAATTCCAGATGTTACACAGCTCCTTGATCGCATACACACATCTCTCAAAGCTGGGCAGCCCACAGAAACATCTGCCAACCTCCTTACCCCTTTTTGATATCCTGGACACTGGTTTGGCTCAGAAAGGAAGCCAGGGTGGGATCTATTTCTATTTTCCCCACCCTAGAACCCATCTGTCAGGCTCCCAAATCTTTAAAGCCTTGTCAGACAGTAACTGTACTTCATGCCAAGCAGCCCCGTCCATCACAGATGCTAACAAATTCTATTTGTTGCTCTTGCCGAGACTCACCCGATTCACCTTTCCTTGGCCCCACATTGCTGATTTATCTGCCTAGACAGGTAGAAAACTGCCTAGATTCATCCGCAGGACAACTAAAGCTCTCCAACAGCAGTGCACATGGGGATTGGAAAGAGGGATGTATGCATACCCTAATGATCGTTTAAATCTGCTTATCTTCATCACCACTTGGGAGTTTTTCAAGACCAGGTGGGTGGTGTTTTAAAGCAGAGAATCTGGTTAACAGAGCTAACGGGATTTCAGAGATCACCAGAGATTCAGAAAGTCCCTCAATGCTCATTATTAACAGCCATTTCAAAGCACGACATTTTCATAAACATAGAAACTGATGGGAAAATAGAAAGAAATTCTCAGCAGAGACATATTAAATAAAATAAATGTGTCATAGCTCTTCAAGTACTAACAAATATGCACCAAAAATGCATCTTCTGACTATATTTACAGGGCTAGAGATGAGGATTTGATTCTGTACTTTGGCAACGTTAGGTCCTGAGGAAAGTCAGTAAATCTTTCCTTGCCAGTTTGTACAACTGGGAGGATAATCTGTCCAGGCTATTCAGACTGCAACTTCTGTTATACAGAGAATTTAACCCAGGAAAGAATAAGCTACACCACAACTTTTTCACCACCTAAACATACAGGTGCTCACAACACATCTTCGGCTGGAATGCTTCGATCAAAAGCAGCTCAGACAACTCCTTACAATGAAAGGTTGAATCCAAATCATGTAACAGTAACACCCCTTAGCAACTGCTCTGCCACATTAAGCAAAAAAAAGTATAATCAAAAGAAGAAAAAAAATCCTACTTACTTTATACAGCCAATGATGACCTGTGTCAAAGGATAGATCAAGGGCTCCATGACCTCACTGGGATAGATGGTGCTGAGAACACGACACCAGAAATACAGGCAGTGGATATACTGCCAGTTATACACTGACTGGAAGTTCTCCTGCAGAAAAGGGGAAAACAGAGGCACAAACTTGAAAAGGAGGCATTTGAGAGGAGCTCACTGGTTCCTCTACAGGACTCATTTTATCCAGCGCATTCTCTAAGATGACGTTGTGTAGTGTTTAGAGACGAATAACTAACATTCTAGCTGTTACTTTGATGCAAGTGGCTGACCCCCCATCCAGCAAGTTCGGATCCTGCATTGGCAATATAATGATTTCCTACTAGTTAGTGTCTTGAAGGAAATATTGAAAACTACACAGGCTAGTTTTCCTCACAAGTAGGGCTCACTGGAGAAGGATGATTTAATGACCCAGCTCACAACAGATGGTGGGATGTGGGCAAACACTCGGAAACCTTTAACTGTTCCATTTACTCTCAGTCGCTGGGACAGTCCTGCTCCCTTAAGGACACCTTTTCCAAAGAATTCTGCAGGCCCATGTATTCCCCAGAACTGCGCCAAGAACTTTGGAGATTGCACTTAAGGTGCCTCAGCTCCAACTTGTGTTTGTTTCAGACTTCCAAGGCCCAGGTCACCTCCGTTTTTGCCTGGATGAAGCGAGATGTTTATGTCCTGAAACAAGGACAGAAACCCTCAGTTGCAGCCACTGGACCAAACCTTGCAGTAGGGACTTAAGCTGGACACAGGTGACCGAGACGTACCAAGCAGCTTTGTTCTCAGCTTCTCTTGCACAGAACAGATAAGCAATCTGCTCTTGTAATCACCTTCCACAACCACCCACTGCTTAATTTCAATCAATTGGCTTATTACTTGGATTTGTACATTTTGGTTGTGGTGTTGTCATTTGAACTTCCCGCAACCCTTCCCAGCTGTGAAATCAAGTGGATTTAGTTCTTGTCTGGGCCAGGACTGAGGGTGTAAGAGGCCAATGCAATCCAATTAGGGCATATATAGCCCGGATTTCATTTATCTCTGCTCATTTATCCCCATGTCTGAACAGCCAGGAGATTTAACTGGTCACCAATCCTGCAATGTTTGGTAGCAGCTGAACAATTAATCGATAGGGGTCTGTTTTGCTAAACATGAATAAAGCCAGGATTAGCAATCTGACACAGATTTCTGAGGTCAGACTGGAGGGAGCTGAAATCAGGGCTGCTCCCAAAAGGTCTGAGCAGCTTCTGTTCAACTAAGTCCTTTAAATAGTATGGACTTCCCTGGAAAGATGCACACACCAGGGTGGTTCCTAATCTTCTTTACTTTGAGGTTTTGCAACAGAGGCTGCAAACAGCAGCTTCACAGAGTGGAAAAAAAAAAAAGTGTCCAAGGCAGAAGATCAAAAGTGCATCACAAACTCTTGCAAAGCTAGGGAGAGAAAAGTGACTCCCGTCCTGCAGTTGTCTCTTCTCCCCTGCCTTACTGAAATTCTTAATTAACACAGGCAACTGCAAGGTGATCTGTAAAGCTCCCAGCCCCGGCAAAAACTTCCTCGGCACGTTATGAAATAGGTCAGATACAAATCCCGACATTTTAGAGACTCTACCAAAAGCCTGAAGCAATTACCACAGTTTCCCCCTCTCCACACATTCCGCACAGGAGGGTACACTCCTTCTGCACCGACAGGTTCCTACCTTCTTCTTTATCGTCATTGCACTGCGCAGGTGGATGGCAAGCTGGCGGATATAGATGAAGGCATGCTGGTAAGAGGTGTGCGTGTCCAGGGCATACATCTCTGTCAGCGTGCGCTGCATGAAGTTGATCATGGGCAGGACATTGGGAGAGGTGAATCTGGAATTCTTCACAAACGCGATGTACATTTGCTGGGCAGGACAGAGGACAAGATATAACCACATAAACCAGAAAGAAAACATTCTTTCACTAACCCTCCCCACCCAGGTATCTCCAAACCAAGGGTGAAGTGTTGTTTTTATAAGACAAGTCACTTCAAAGGAACATACAAAATAATAATCCAGCCTACTCCTTCTTCAGGGGAGACAGGAAAGAGTCTGTTTAGCAGAGAGCTTGGAGATGCCCCTACCATTGCTTCTCTGCAAGAAGAGAGAACTGTGGGATAGCTTTGAGCCATATATGAGTATGGATGGTCACTGTTATCTTTCTGTAACAGTGGTACCTAAGCAAACTACACTTGGGAACTTCAGCTATTAGCTGAAAGATCAGACCAGCGTGTCAACACTGGAGGAAAGCCCTCAAGAATTTGAAAGAAGAGTATTCATCCAGTAGATAGATGAGTACCAGAGGCTTTCCCTGCTAAGACCTTGTGTGCCTCCAGCAGGAAAGGTGGTAGAAAGAAGCAGGATATCACTCTGACCTAACTCAGAATTTCTTCCCAGTTTAACTTTCTGGAGGTAGCCAACATCATCTCCAGCACCCGCCCTACCTACTAGGCTGCTGCTCATGCTCTAAGGTCTGTGCATACAACATGAGAAAGAAAAGCTGCAGAGCATAGCCAAAGCCAGCCTTACCTTGAGCAAGGGACTTAAGTACACATCTTTCTTGTAGCGGCAGATCTTGTTCAGCACAAGGAAGGCCAGTACTCTCACTGTTTCCTCACCTGTGCTCCACAAATTAATTGCTTGCTAGAACAGAAAATAAAAATATACAGATAAGTGAAGGGACAAAGAGGCTCTTCCCCAAATTCTAGTTTCTCAAAGAATGCTATGAAAGATGCATTTGTCTCTAGAGAGTGGACACCAGAGTTTGATTTCTGAATTTGTCAACGTTTTTTCCCTCTGGGCAAATAGGTTGCAATTCCTGAGATACTTCTCATGGTATTTCCAACTTAATTCTAGTTCCCTGAACATTCACTGTATTAATTCAAAAGACAGAGTAGCAGCAGGGTTTGGAGCTAGAGATAGGATCTGTGTAAGGCAGCAATGAGACACATCCTTAGTCACTCTGGTACAGACAGGATGACGAGCACCCAGCGCATCATAAAAACACCTACACCAGCTGGAAAGGGATGGATGAGTCTGTGTAGAGGTCTGGGCTAACAGACAGCCCACTACTGACATGTAAACTCATTAATCTGAGTTTTACATCCCTCTTCGTTGCATAAAGCAATTATATATTGGTCTCTCCCCTCAACTGCTTGAGAAGCAAATGAATACATTCTGTTGAGAATATAGATTCACTGGGCCACGGCTGGCCCTGTCAGAAAGCATCTGGCACAGTAGGACCACAATCACGGCTGATGCCTCCAGAACCTTGTTACCTTACCGGCACTAATGAACTCTGCAGGAAATTAGAAAGATTCCAGCTGCAGGGCTGAAAAAGTCTCCTCAAAAATCCCTACTGCAGCAGTGAGCAGACTGCTACACCTCCAGATATGAGGTGTACCAGTCATCTTCATCACCAAAGGGTTCCCAGCCTCATTTAAATGTTCTGTTGCAGCTTTACATTTAAATGTCACCCCGTTGCCCTCTTCCACACCTCCTTTGTTGTTCTTAAGTGCTCGGCAGTTGTGACTAAGTTTCTGCAAAAATATTCCACCCCCAGCTCTTGAAAGTGAAATAGTATCACAGCCATACACACAGACTCAGCACATGGGCAGCAATTACTCCATCTGCGATGAGGAAGCAGACAGCTTCCTCACAACACCTCCGTGTCTCTTTGCATGGGGATTAGCAGGAGCTACACGCATACGCCCGCTCGTCTCAGCGTGAAAGTGCTTATGGCACCTAGAAGGTCTGTGAGAGACGCAGGAGTCGTTTGCCGAACCAAAAGAAAAGCAAAGAAAGAGGAGTACAAGAGATTGGACTGTCATGGGGTCCAGCCCAAATACCATGAGGCTCATCTGAAGGGGTAAAGAAAGTACCTCAGATGCAAATGACATATCGTAACATGTCACCTTACCTTGAGAAGTGCACGGCACTGCTTCGGGAAGGACAAAAAATACGGCACTATGGAACTGACATGCTGAAGGACTGCTGCACCAACCGAGGCTTCTGTTAAACAAGACAGGAGCTATGGAGGGAAAAGAAAACACAACCCCATTTAGGGTGTAGTCCTCACCACCTCTTCATTTATCATTAAGCATCCGTATTTTGCTGTTTCAAAGTATTTTTGCGTTACTAAAGGACTGGAACACCAGCCTTCCCTAGGAAGAAGCTCAAAGAAATGCACAAAAGCTGTATCAGGAAAGGGCCAGACGTGGTTGGTTAAATAACTCTTCTGAAAGTACATCATCCTGGCAAATGTGAGCTCAGGCTACTGGACTTGGATGGCTAATGGTCCCCGAGCTCACCACATAACACCTCGTTTGTGTATACTGCAAAAGCTAAGTCTATATACAATTTAAGATGTCTTACAGAGAATATGACACCAGTGCCTCTGTCATCTCACTACAAATGTTCAAAGCATGACGAAGACGCCCTCAGCTTACACACGGCTTGGAAACACACCATCTGAGCTATCTGGTAACTCACTGGATTTCACTACAATTTCTTTAATGGGAAGCTGGAATACTACTGTGTCTCAAGAGGTTAACTCTAGCTCAAAGAAAAGGTTAGACAAACTATTCAGACACAATATCTCTGCAATTCCAGGTTGTTCAGTTCAGTTCACCCAGAGCCGAACCCAGAGGCATTTGCCGTTTCTAATTTGAAGAAAAGGGTGAGCTCAAAGTCACTTCGATTTGAGAGGTTCTGCCTGATGCAGTGTCCCTCTTGCCTGCAATCCCAGTTGCTGGAAGCAGAGGCATTTTTTTCTACATTTAACTTTCCTCTTCATTCTCCTTGCACTGCAGAGATTCTGTACTGAGCAGGTCGCATACCAAAAAGTCACATACCAAAAAGTAAAGGAGAAGATATTGTTCAGAAACTACTACACCAGAAAAACCTTGTGGGGAAGCCTGGGACTGAGCACACTCGCAGTAAGCGCAGGACCGGGGTTACTTCAATGGTACTGCGCTGCCAGCTTCTCCTTCCCTACTGCAATCTTCTGCTGCTGGCGAGAGGCACCGTGACTCCAGAAAAAAAACTCTAGTGATCAAAATGCTCTTTCTGCTAAGTCATTCTGCCAGCTTACGGCTAAGAGACATCAGCTCTTTTTCTTCCTTATATCCCCTTCCCTCAGCTTCTGAAGAATGAGTATTGCAATGTTGCTGCTTTGTTTTTAATAATCTAAATTTGGGGACACATGATGAAGTAGTCTCAAAAAAAATTAACTGGGGGCAGAAATTTCCTTCAGAAATAACCCATGAATTGTTTCTGAAACACCAGACATCAGCAACTTTGGACTGATGGGATATCCTAGTGGGATGGAGCATAATCATACTTGGTGATGTCATATGCAAGGTTATCAACATAACATCTTAGTATTCACTACAAGTAGTGGCAAGATCATAGTGCTAAAAATTGAATTAAAGCTGCAGAATGCAGGAGCACAACACTGCAAACTACTTTAAAACCTGCTAAATATTTATTTGTCAGACAAGACACAAAGAACTGTCAGAAACCCAGCCCTTCTTTACAGGCTACCTATTTTAACCCAACCATCCTATGGACCTCCAAATTGTTAGTCAGACCAAACACTTCCAAAACAAGACAGGGACTGGACAGACGCACAAATCTTAGTTAATCATCTTCTTGATTGTTTGGTTCTTCTTTTAGCAGTGTTAACAGATCTAAAAATCCATTTGCCTCATTCTAAAATATCCCAGCAATGCACAGATTGACCCCAGTAACATAAATGTGCTGAAATTTCTTACCTGTATGGTAGAGCCGAGATATACTTTTACATCCAGTCGTAGCTTGCTCCAAAGTGGGCTGGTGGATGGGAGGACCATTCTGGAAATGAGCAAGAGTTGGGTTTATGTTTAAAACAAAAAAAAACCACCAAAGAAATTAGATTTCAGCAGCTCTGAAAAACACCAACACCAACCAGCTTTCTCTCATCTCAAATCTCAGACTTACTTTTGTTTGTTCTTTGGGGGTTTCGGAAGAAGGAGCTTCTGCAGGTAGTGGAAGAGGTCCCGGATGCAGAAGGACACAAGGGCATTGAACACTGGTTAAAAAAAAGTCAGTAAAGTATTTGTAAATTATTTTCCATATATTCCTGGTTTCCCAGCTAATTTGAAAAGAGATCCCCAAGGAACTAAAGCCAGTAATTCCCATAGCAGAACTACTATGTTTCCTCAAGCTTCCCCAAAACACCAGTTTGTCTTATCCTGTAATTCTGTTATTTAGACAGCAAGATTACAACTGACAACTTTCTGGCACAGCGGCCATCTCTTTACTCTCTGAGTAAACAGCACCAAGCACAAAAGCAGCCTGACCCATGACTAGAATCCATACTACTATCAATCTCTCCCAAAACATAATGAAAATTAAAGGCACTTCTTAATAAAAAAAAAAGTATTAAGAAGAACATGTGGGTTTCAGTCCCACTTCACAGTGCCAGTTCCAGATGGCACAGAATGACAAGCTGATAAAACACGGTGAGAAAGCATCTGCTAATTTAGTGGTAAAAGTGGGTGGGCTGCAGGTCACATTCTCTGAGACAACAACAAAGGTGTTTCCCTCTCGGCCCTGCTGTTGTGAGTGTAAGAGAGATGTCTGCAAAGCCTGGAGCTTATGCAAAAGGGGCCTTGACTGGAGAGAGGCTGCGTCTCATTTGTTCTACAGGCACAATGATCCCGTAGAGAAGGTCTAGACATGCAGTATTTTGAGAGGTCCTGGCTAGGGGAACGTGGACTTGATAGCGCAACTGGACTCTGAACTGCTGCGTGGTTATAGAATGCTGTTTGGTAAGATGACTTAAAATAGTCTTCTAGGATTAGTTCTAAGAGGGAATCGCAGGAAGATGCAGCAAAAGCTGTCCAAAAAATGTGTGCTACAAGCATATAAACAGTACTCAGCTTCACTCTAAGCAGTCTGGTGAGTGAAGGGCGGTACTTTCCCCAGCAGCCCGCAAGCCCAGCTGCTCCGGGCACGCAGGAGAGCTGTGCTCACACACCGCACACCAAAAGAGATGCAAGTGCACAGACTCATCACCAGGAAGATAAGCTACTTAACTGAAACAAAGCCTATGAAAGGGCAAGTTAAGTCCTACCACAATTTACCTCTTCCAATAGCTAAACCTTCTAAGTAGTACAGTGCGCAACCCACCTGCGGCATCAGTGACTTGGAACTTGCTGGGATCAGCTCCACCATTATCTCCTTTGGTGGTTGCTACAGCTGCTTTAAAGGCTTGAACGATTTCATGGAAAAGTTTTGGTGTTAGATTTCTCTGGAGAAAGAAGAAAAAAGATTGCTGAGGAGAAAAGCAAGCAGTATTCTAAAACTCTGAAGCACTTTGCCGGGACAGGAGTATTGAAATTCATTGTAAGTTTGATTGGAAAAATAACTTAATCCTATAACACTACAGGAAGATTTCACAGACAGTGTTAATGAATGCTAATGGCCTTCACCTGCTCTAAATGTGCTTCTAGGCCTTGCAATTGGTTGGGGCCTGAGGAGCAATCAACCAGCTGCAAGCAACTATCCAATCTGACCTTTCCCTCTCCCTCTTAGAAGCAGAAAGGCATTTCACTACTCAAAACGTGACTAAAAAAAGTTATTGGAGGTACTAGAGGCACAATGCTTAGCAAGAGGGTGAAAAATCAAAAGCTAACCATTCTGACCTCTTCTGAGCCACACAAGTTTCCCTAGCTTCATCCTCAGATTGGGGGCAAGTACTCTCATCCTGCAGCCCAAGAAACATTGCAAAGACAAGTCCTGCTGAAGTAACAAGAGCTCTAGGAGTACGACAGACATACATCAACTCTGTATCATTTTGTGAAAGATGAACAAAAGTTGGTCTCCTGGAGGCAGCAACACGTGAGGAAGAATGTTTAAAGGGGAACACTCAAGTGCCTCGTATTCCACCTCCCTGCTCACCTCTGCGGCTTTTTTCCATTCTTCAACCATCTTCAAGCTCACAGGAATGAAAGAAGCTCTCTTCCGTTTGACAGCATCATGTTCTTCTTCTTCATCTTCATCACTTGCTTCCTAGAGAAGTCGGTACCAAGACTGAGAAAAGGCTTATACACTTCTTTTGTGGCCCCACCTCTTCTGCTGAGTAGCTGCTGAAGAGGAATGCAGGCAGCAGTGAATTTTATCAAGGCTGTTATCAGCACTTTGTGTAAAGCAGAAATGAAATTACAGGTATTCCAAAAAATCTGCTTAAGCCCAGCAGCTTTGCTACATGGATACAACGTGCAATAACGTAAAACATCAATGAGAAAGCCTATCAATTGAGGCAAAACAAACTCTAATTGGGAAAGGTGCCGAGAGACCAAAGCCACAGACAAAATACACTCTAAGACTTTGCTTTCACCATCTTTACACAAACTCCTGATGCTCAGGTCAAACCCACAGCTGACTTCTGGATTACAAACCCAAACACCTGCAGATGATCTTTGGGGAAGCTCCTCTCCAACCATCTGTGCCACTATGAGCCCAAATATACTCAGGCCTTGTACCGAAACTCAAATACTTAAATAATTCAAATAATTGATTTCAGCACCCCAAAATTGGGCCTAGTACCTCCAGTGTATCAGGTGGTATATGCAACTGCTCCTCCTCATCAGAAGTGTCTGAAGCATCAAAATTCAGCAACGTGCGATCGTTTTCCTCCAAAAACTTATAAAATTCAGGATCTTTGTCCTTCAGCCGGGAGAGCTGATCTTTATGTTCAGACGCCTTTCCCTTCTTCCTGGTATATAAGAATTAACATGCATTTATTCACCAAACTTCTGCTGATGCTGTATGAACAACAAGCAACTCCTAGGCACTAAAGCACACCTGCAGCTAATTTGAATGGCAATGGATTTGTCAGGGCTGTGGCCACAGTTCTGTATTTCATTAAACTCCTGCTCTAGAGGGCTTGCAAAAAGTTATTTTCATTCAGTACTATGAAATCTTGACAGCAAGCTTGTATTGGAAGAGTGACCAGAGGTCATAAAAACATTTTGCAGAACAAACAAAAAAAAAACTCTTTCTCAACTTCTCAGAATTACTCTCTCAAGCTTTTGTAAATAATAATGAAAGCTGTACTCCCAGAGAAATCTGACAATGAAAGCTTCATAAAAATCTTATCTGCTACTAAAGAATTGTATTGGTTTCTAATAACGACTAACAGTGCCTAAGAACTACTACATCATTTTCTATCTTGCAGATACTCCGAGATCTTTCAGCAAGAGCAAATACACACAAACTGAGGAAAAATAAAGTAAGCTTTTGCCTGATTCTAATATACTCTGTAAAAGACTGGAAGCACATACACAATTTTTCCCACTGCAGTTAGTGAATTGACATAGGTACGACAGAAAACCTGACTCTCCTGTACCCCATAACCGTGCTACAGTCTTGAACGCAGCCCTTCTAGACACCTCTGACCCAACTCGCCACACAACTAGCTCGCTGTACAACAGACAACACAATGAAGCCCCGCGGCTACATATAAAACCAGGCAAAAGTGAAAAAGCCAACCAACCAGTGAACACGAGCTTAGATGAGCCATGCCTCGCCCAAAGCAAGCGAGCGGGGAGCACTGACCTCCCTTACCTCACAGCCAGCCGGGTCTGGAGCAGCTGCTTCGCCTTCTCACCCCGCTGCACCTTCCCGCTCTGCCGCCGCTGCGCCGGGACCCCCTTGGCGGGCCGGAAGGGCTCTTCTCCCTCTGAGCTGCCGTCAGGCTCCGAGTCAGAGTCAGCAGCAAGGAACTCGTCCAGGCTCAGCTCTGCCAGGTTCCTGGGGGGTAAGGAGAGAAGTGGGGGAGCTGAGCAGACAGCTCCAGGCCTCGTAGAATAGTTTGGGTTGAAGGGACCTCCCCAGCTCCCCCAGTGCCCCCCCTGCCATGAGCAGGGACATCTGCACCAGCTCCGGTTGCTCAGAGCCCCGTCCAGCCTGGCCTGGGATGTCTCCAGGGATGGTTCAGCCACCACCTCTCTGGCCAACCTGGGCCAGGCTCTCACCACCCTCAGGGGCAACAATTTCTCCCTCATGTCCAGCCTGAATCTCCCCTCTTTTAGTTTAAAACCATCACACTCCGTGTCCTATCACGACAGGCCCTGCTCAAAAGTCTGCCTCCATCTTTCTTATCGGCCCCTTTTAAGTACAGAAAGGCCGCACTAAGGTCTCCCCGGAGCTTCTCTTCTCCAGCTGACCCCCCAACTCTCTCAGCCTGTCCTCCCAGCAGAGCTGTTCCAGCCTCGGGTCATTTCTGGGGCTCCTCTGGCCCTTCTCCAGCAGCTCCATGTCTGTCCTGTGCTGAGGACCCCAGAGCTGGACGCGGTGCTCCAGGTGGGGTCTCAGAGGCGCAGAATCACCTCCCTCGACCCATTCCCACCCGGCCGGTGCCCCCGGCCCGTTCCGCCCGCCCGCCCTCCGCCTCTCACCTCTTCCCCGCCGCCGCCATCTTGCCCGCCTCGCTCCCACGCGGCCGCCGCTTCCGCTCCCAGCGTGCCGCGCGGCGCCGCGGGGCGGGGCTTCAGGGTGGCCCCGCCCCCGCCCGGCCCTGGCCCCGCCCCCGCCCGCCGCTCCCCCGGCACCGGCGGCCCCGGGGCTGCCCGAGCGGGGCCGGTGCCACGCGTGTCCCCCCCGCTCCCGCAGGACGGGCCCCCGCCCCCGGTAAGTGAGCGGCGGGGCGAGGCGAGATCCCCTTCCCGGCGACACGTGTGCGGCGGGATCTAACCGCGGGGGGAAGCGGCGAGCCGTACCGAGCCGTTCCGTGCCGCGGGCAGCTCCCGCACGGCTCCGCCGCGGGGTTATTCCGGGTGACGGAGGAAGCCGCAGCCGCCGGCACCGTCCCCATCCCGCCGCGACCCGAGGAGGAGCCGCGCACCTGCCCCCGCCCCGTGTCCGGGGCACGGCGGAGCCCCGCAGCATCCCCCGGGCATCCCGGGGGCCGGGCAGGGTCATCGCTGCACCGGGAGCCGTGAGTACCGCCGGGGCACGGCCCTCCCGCCGCCTCGCAGCGGCGGGGACACACCGGGGGAGCGCCCCGGGCCCGGCGGCGGGAGGAGGGCGAGCGGGGGGGGATGCCCCGGGGGACCGGCACCCGGAGCAGCGTCTCCATCACTCCCCGCCGCTGCCGGTGGCGTGTTCCCCCGCGAAGTTTGGCTGCCGGGGGACAAGGAGCTGGGCGGGAGGAACGACCGGGGCTGTTCCCGGCCGCTGCTCCGCATCCCGGCATCTCTCGGTGCGTTTCTGCGCTGAGCGCCGTCTCCTTCCCCGGCCGCTGCCAAGTCGTGGGGCGATCCCTTCGGTAAAGGAAAAAGCTGCAGCCTTGGAGCTTTGCGCGATGCTGAGGCCCAGGGCACAGCTGCAGAGAGGCTCTGACCGTTGGTTTTTTTGGCTCACCCTTGGTGGAAGCGCACGGGCTGTTTGGTACGGTTGGCAGCGGGGGGGCTGAAGGGCACGGGGAGAAACGTTGCCTTAGGTTTTCTGGTAACTTAGGGAGGAAAAGCAGCTTTTTTTTTTCCCATCCTCTGCAGTGACCGTTAGGGCAGAGAGCTCTCCTGGAGCGACAGCATCTCTGCTGGTGGAGCTGGTCCCGGGGAGCAGTAGGCCAGGGCTCAAAGGGATGGTGTCCCTGGGACCTCGGCTTCTCCACAGCAAGGAAGAAATGCAGTGGTGGGTGGTTGTCCTTGCGCTCTGTGCATCAGAGCACGACCACCAAATGACCAGGCTTTTGTGCCAAGCTAAAAAAGTGCTTTTCTTGTGGCCTTGCTTTTACGGAGTCTCTTTGTAAAGGAAGCCTGCTCTGCTTTGACTTCAATGGCTGCTCTCTTGGGCTGCTCTCCGTTGCTGGAGACCATAAGGAAGAGGTTAATTCTGGGGTGATTCAGCAATGTGTGGATATTTCGGGTGCTTTTGATCCTGACAGTTTCCAGGTGCGCCAGGCTGATGCAGGTGACATTGTCCCTTGGACAGGGCACAGCTGAAATGAACCGCAGAGAGCTACTGATCTTCTTCCATATGGACAACCCAAAGGCATGAGCTGCGTTTAAGGATGGGAGAAGGGATGGGGCCTCCACAACAAATCTGGGATGTCTGTGTGCTGATATTTTGCACCCAAGAAGTGCGGGTTTGTTACAAGTTCACTGTTAGGTGGCTCGCTAACACTTGAATGTGCAATAGCTTTTTGGTTGCGATCACTACAGCCAAGCAATCATCTTTGTGGAATCTCTCCCCTCTGCACCCCAAGTTTCTCTCCTGAGCTATGAGCATCTGCTGGAAATACTTTATTCAGCATGGCAGTGAGTAAGACTCTGAAGGATCTTGAGTGTAAAGATCTGAGTTTCCTCGCTGAGAACTGACTGATTTGTGAATCCCAGCAAGTAGCATCTAACTCAGAGCAGACCAGGAGCTGGCAGGTGTCATAGTCACCTGCTCTCTTGGCTTGTCTAGGATCCAAATGGAGTTGCTCCTTAGCATCTTGGATTGCTAGGATTGTCCCTTGTGCCTGCTGTCAGCTGAGGTCAGCTTGGTGAGGGTGGCAATGGGACCTCTTTTCTCTGCCACCCTGTCTGGTGGCCCTTGCTCCCGTCAGTTCTGGTCTTGCTTTGCTGCATTCCAGGCTCAGCAGCTCAAAAATCAAACAGCCATGCTGAAGTCTTGGTGATGGCTTTTGTATCTTCTCAGGTGCTGAAGCCTTCTCTCCAAACCTTTAGGCAAGCTGGACTTGGTACCAAGAGGAGCTTCACCCCTTCTGCCTGGTCTGCTAGAACTGGCTGCAAACCACACTGCCTCCTCTAAAGGATGTGACTGCTTGGCACAGGAATTTGAACTCCTCCAGCTGAAATTCCCAGGGTCTGGGACCCGCTGGCCTTGGCAGACCTCAGTATAGCAGAAAACTCAAGGCCATTATGTCACATGCTCCTCATAGCTCAGTTTTCACTCCTGTGGCCTGTGCTGCTGCCTGCAAGAAGACGTGGGGGAATTCTCTTAATTGTTTTCTGGCTTGAAAGCAGGCACAGTGTGAAGAGCTGAGCTCGTTCGGAGGAGGAAACGCAGATCTGCTTACGCGGTCCCGTACGTCTCCGTGGCCAACCCACAGGATGACTGAGGCTGTAGGAAGCTTTGTAAGCTGTCCATAAAGCTGGTGTGGGCCAGGCAGCCTGCAAAAGGGATGAGACCAGAGTGCAGCTGGTGACCTCCTCTAGTGACCTCCTGGTTCGGAGCGTCACCCGTGAGCCGTGCCTCACAGCGCGTCGCCAGCAGCATTGTCCCCTGGCTTATCCGCCTGTAGAACATCTGCTTGTCCCTTCGCAGCCAGCAGAACCCGAGTGCTTTTCCCTTCTCTCCTAGTCTCCTGCTGGAGCCGCGTCATGGAGTCAACTTCTCCTCTAGGAGCCAAGCGGTAGCTCATCCTGGGTCTGAGCAGCTTCATCTCTCTCGTCTGACGTCAGAGCATTGCTGGGCAGGAACGACCCGCGCTGGTCTGGCGCGCTGCCACCTGCTCGAGACACCATCACCTTGCACAGCGGACAGGTAAAGGGCATAACATGCCTTTTTGAATAGCTGCCGGCCAAAGATGTTGCAGGCAGGGAGCTCCTGGGCAAGTCCGGGAGCCAGGAATATTGAGATCCTCTGATATGGGCTGCCTGCAATGACCCGAGCACTCTCATCTTGTCTGTTTATCTGTCTGAAAAATGAGTTGGGGACAGAGATGTCTGTCACGGAGGAGGCTAGAGGGAGATGAGAAACACCACAGGGATGGATGGTGCAGCTGAAGTTGTTAACTATCACTCTGCTGCCTGGAGAGGAGACTTAAGTGATGCCTTTTTGTAGAGGTTTGGCGCTGCTTGTGCCATTAAATAGCACTGGATGCGACAGTGGCTCCTCTCCTGTGTCTACTGGGGGACACTGGGAAGGGGGAATTAGGACATGACCCACATTTCCAGTCCTCGGCAGAGGCAAAGGGCTCCTTTCGCTTGGATTTTGGTGTGCTTTGTGCTGGCCTGTAGGAACCGCTGTCTAATCCCAGTGCAGCTGGAGACCTGCACATCTTGCTGAGCATCTCAAGGCATTAATTAGTTGCTATGTCTTGTTTCTCCCTAACCCGGGAATTCCACAGCCTCAAACCTATTCGAGTCCTGATGCTGACAACTGAGTGCATAAAGTGACCCATATGTTAGCACAGATGCTTCTAAATCCCTCAGCCGTGGAGTCTTGCTTGGTGCTGCTGTGAGCCCCTGTGCACAAAATACTGAACACAAAAGCTGAATTTGAAGCTGTCTGCAGGAAGGGATGCTGCCTGTGCAAGGTGTGCATGAGAGAGGGAGAAGATTGCGTCCCAGATGGGCACCAAGCAGGCTGGATACCCTTTGTCCATTTCAGGTGAGGGAATATCCCGGTGCAGTCACTGATGCTCTGCCTTGCGCTCCCTCCTCTCTCAGCTAAAGCACTTCTAAGTGTGAGCTGGGGGTGACTGAGAGCAACTTTGAGCTGAGTTTCCAAACAAGACTCCCCAGGAGTAACAAGGAGGGAGGCTTTAATTGGAAAAGACCTCCAGCCTTCTGTGTGCACCAGAGCCGATTGATTACAACCCACTGAGCCGCTGAAAGGCACTGACTGGGTCAATGTGCTGAACGCCCTTCTTGCCTGGAGCCAGCGCTGTCTCTGTGCTGTAGAGCTGGCAACTGTGTGCAGTTTTCCCCCGTCCTCCCCACCCCCTTGCCGAGGCTCCACATCCTCTCTGGCAGCTTGTCACTTCTCTGCAGATGTCTAGACAGGAGGATTCAGTGCGTGTCAGTTATGCCTAATTCATTTAAAAAAAAAAAAAAAAAAAAAGCCAAACCCTACGGAGAGCTGGGGATTCTCAGTCCTGCAGACTCAGCGCTGTCTGCGCTGCCTTGAGGCGGGCTCAGAGCAGATTAATTCCGCCGATCGGCAGGAGCAGCGCACGCCTGGCCCTCCCATCCATCGCAGGGGGCTTGGGGAATAGAAGACAGACGCGGGGTCAGGGCAGCGCTGGCAGCAGGAGCAGAAGAGGGAGAAGAGGAGGTGGAGAGAAGCATTTGTGGATGAGCTGCGTGCTCCTGACCTCTCCTTGCAGCTCACCCGCTATGTGTTCTTGGCGCGCTCGTGTTCGCCGTGCCCATCGGGAGCTGGCAGAGGGGCGCGAGGTGTCCGAGTCCTCAATCCAGCTGTCTGAACCTGCCAGCTCCCGAATTCTGCTGTCACTCCTGCCGCCTCTGACGGCAGAGCTGGTGCCGGGAATGACAGCTCCCCTGCCACGCTAAGTCACATTTCCATCAGTATTTGCAGTCCTGGCCCCTGGAGAGGTGCAGCTGTAAATCAGCTGTCGCAGTGGCGGTGGCTGGACCTGCAGTTCACCTGCTGGTCCTGAACCATTAGGTCTCTCTGCTTCCTCGCAACCGCTGGCTTTTCTAGGCTGAATATACAATTCACCTGTTATTAAAAAGACTGAATGTGAGCTGCTGCACGCTGTCAGTGTCTGCTTGAATTCCGTGGGTGCAGGTAAAATGTCACAGGGGCTGAGAAGGGACCGAACCCCAAAGTGTTATGTTGAGGGGTAGAGAGTTTTCTGTCTGTATCAGTGACACTAATGGGACAGGACCTGCTGGGGACAATTGCCTACATTTAGTGCCGCCTTTGCATCTGATTTCTAACCCTCTTCAATTGTGTTTTTTGTTGGGAAGGGAGCAGGGAAGGCAAAAATGCAATATATTTTGTAATGGGCAGTGCCAGGCCCTCTGAAAGAAGCAAGAATTTGGGATATCCAAGTTTGAGGTGTAAGGGTATGTCGTGTATATCTGCTATAGCTTGTGAAAATAGCCCCGGTGTCTTAGACATGCCTACTGCAAGAGGATTATTGGTGCAAAAATACTGCTGGTAGGTTAAAGCTTCTCTTCAGCTGCAAGGTTCCGTGCCACGGGCAGGGTTCAACAAAAGGCATAGCTCTGCCAAATTAACGAGGTCTGCACAAAGCCATAAGGAAGGTGAAAATTTGCAGTCCAGCAGCATCCTCAGCTGCATCCCTGGCTGCTGGTACAAGCTGTATCGGTGCTCTTACTTTACAACAGCACAACAGCAGCTATTGTTGCTGCCGGCTCAGCTGTTTGTGTCCCTTGTTGAAGGGAAGGAAGAGAACACAGGAGCACATCTTCCTCCCAGCGCTGCTCCCAGGAGAAAAGAAGCTCCTTGTGCCTGTGTGCCCACACGCAGCTGGGCAGGGGTTTGCCTGAGCCGCCTCAGGCTGCCCCAGTCTCGTCCTACCCTGAGCTTTAATCTGTATTGTGCGTCTCAGTTCTTTGGGGGAATGCTAAACTGCAGGGGGCTGTTTACTGGCAAATGGCCCATGACTCCTCTCAGAGGGATTAAAAAATAAGAATTTTGATTTCTGGTGTAGGGGAGATGGAGATGTACTGGGAAGCAGTGATTCCTGCCTGTGACTCTGCTCCCAAGCTCCTTGTTTCGCAGGCGTCCATGCTGTTGCTGTGCCCAAGAATGAGTTTTTCTGTGCTGTTCTGCTTTGGCTTTGCTGCTCAGAATGGAGATCTGGAGGCACTGGGCACAAGGGAATAGAGCTGCCAGCAGCCCCTTCCTGCCTGGGGACAGAGCCAGGGCAGGCAAAGAAAAAAGACTTTGTGCCTGGGAGATGGACCCTCAACACCGAGGAATGGGGGAAATCGCTCCCTGAAAGGGAATCTGGGTACACGGTGCCACCTCATTGACCGAGCTGTGCTGTCTCCTGCTCTGTTAGTTCTGTGAGTGCCAGCAAAATGTCTTATCCTGAAGGTCTAATGGCAGCACTCGTGTGGGAGATGCAGTGCTGCACACAGAACAGGGCTTTGTAGCTGATTTACCGGAAAAGGGAGACTGGGATGTTAACGCAGGGATGGGGCACGCGTGGAAATTTAAGCACCATTGTACGTCAGGCCATAGGGCATGTCATGCCTTAGAGTAGGGGATGTCACCTTGTCCACAGCAAAGGCTCGTCCCTAACATCTGGCCAGCTGTACAGGATGTGTCTTTACGGTCTGCTCACGAGCCCGGCAGACACAAAATCTCTCTCCAGGCTGTCAACAAAACGCCATTCTCCAGGGCCTTCCTGGGGAAAGGGCAGGCTCTGAACTTTTCCCCGGAGGATGCTCTGTTCCCCGTTTATTGCTCAGCACGCTTCTTTTCACTCTCGGCAAAATATGGGGTTTTTGTGTGACGAGAACAGACCTCCCTTTGGGCAGGGATCATTTGCATTAATTAACCGAACTGTTATGCATGACCATGCTCTGTCGCATAGGAGCCAAACAAACGCCTTCTTTTTTTTGTCATAACCCAAGAGTTATTACAAGTCAGCCACCGCATCCATTATAGCTGATGCGGAACACGTGCATTCGTGCTGCTGCGTGCTCCACAAAAGTGCGCTTGTGTTTGCTTCCCCCCGCCGGAGCTCTGGACACTGCTTTACTGTTTCGTGTGGTCCAGGCGCTGTTTCCCATTAATTATATTTTAGCAGTGCTCATAGACCTTCATTTCCTGGGCATGAAGTTTTACAAGGAAATAAGGAACGTTTACTGCTGCTGGTGAGGCTGAGAGTTCGGGCACAGGGAGCAGCACAAGCAGCAGTGGGGTGTCCTTTTGTTTTTCCCCACTGATTATATTCTGACACATTAAAGCAAAAGAGCTCTGATGGGAACAAGTCATTGCAGAGCAGAGGGGACAGTGGGAAGTGACACCGAGGGGGCTGTCCCCACTGCGAGCCTCAGGCCAGACCCCTGCCAGCCCTCCCTGTGCCCCAGGATGGTGACATTTTCCCAAGCTGCCCTTCAGGGGAGGGATTGATGAGGTTGTAGTGAAAAACCATCCTCAGAGTTGGTTCAGGTGCCTGTAGCTGTGGATCAGGTCAGCTGGGGACTGTCCCCCGGCGCAGGGATGCTCTTGGGAGCAGCACGGTGGCTGGGATGGCATCTCCCTCTGGTCCTGGTCCCTGCTGGGTCACGTCAGAGACAGAGTGACACAGCGGTGGTGTGACTTGGGGTGACACCGCGGTGTGTCAGTCGAGCTCTTCAGAGCTCTGCGAGGTGACAGCAGGGGGTGTGGGTGGAGGAGGGAGTGAGCAACGGCTGGTCTCTGCCACTTGGCCATGGGGATCGTCGCAAGGAAAGATAATGTCACCCTCGTCACTCTCTGCATTTGTACTTGCCCAGAGTTGTGCAATGACTCAGTGGCAGGGCTGGGAAGAGAGCCCAGCGCTTCCAACCGGCTTTGGAAATGCGTTTGGTTGCTGCGATGCCAATGCGTCGGCTACGGCAACCTTCAGGCATAGAATCATAGAATCACAGAATAGTTTGGGTTGGAACCTTCCCAGCTCCCCCAGTGCCCCCCCTGCCATGAGCAGGGACATCTGCACCAGCTCAGGTTGCTCAGAGCCCCGTCCAGCCTGGCCGGGGATGTCTCCAGGGATGGTTCAGCCACCACCTCTCTGTGCGGTCAATTAGAGCTGGGGCATGACTTAAATACTGATGGGGAGAAGTGTGCTCAGCAGTGTATTAACAAGATAAACCAGCTCAAGCAGATTAGGAGAGCCCTCGGGTTTGCAGCTAGGGAGGGGAATAAAGGTGAGAAAGCACCGTCCGCTTTCTGCCACTAAACTAAGTCCAGAAAAGGAGCTTGTGAGCCCAGGTAGAGATGCAAATAATCATAAATTGCCTTCGCGTGGGCATCTCTTATCCAGCAGCATGTGAATTAACACACCGAGGTGTCCTAGGGATGTTGCAGCTTTCTGAAGAGCTCAGCTGAGGGCTGTGGGAGGAGAAGGCCAGTTAATTCATGGGCGCTTCTTCCCCGTCAAGGGCACAACAGCATCCTGCTCTCCTTGCTGGAAAGCATCAACAGGCATTGTCTTTGTTGTGTGCCCGTGAGTCTTCCCCGCCGACAGCGAGATGAGGAATCTCATCTCACGCGGGATGCTGTAGATAGAAGAGGGCATTGCAGGCTTCTCTCCTGCTCGGGAAGGATGTTTATTCATCTTTTCTTTTCCTCCCCCAGACTCTAGTATGTGATACGATTGCTATTTAAAAGCAGATAGATGGCTGCATTTGTGGCTGAGCAGGCACAGCGTGGTGGGTTTCTATTTTTGGGCTCAGCGACGTGGAGGTGCCGCGAGGAGCACGGGGGCCGAGGGGATTCTCGCCGCAGGGATGCGGGGGCAGGCGCACGAGTGCAGCACTCAGGCTTTTATTTTTTTTTTTGTCACTCCAAGCTGCCTTTTTCTCCAGCTCCCTCCCCCTTCTTCCTCCTGCTGCTCAGTCATTCTCTCTTCACTCCCCCACCTTTTCGGGTGCTGCTGGCAGGGATTCAGTCTAACGCCTTTGGAAACACCGTGAGCAGCTTAGGTGCAGACAGCATGGAGAGAGAAAACATCTTGGCACAAATTAACCCCTTAGTTAGGCAATTTTTGTTTTCTGAGAGCCAATCAGGTTTATGTACCAGGTTGTGTGGAATGGCTGTCCTGCTCCATGCTCGGTGGCATGAACGGGAACATGCAGTTCTGCACCGGGTGCCAGCATCTCTGTTCTTTGCTGTCTGTCCCTCCTGTCAGCCTGCTCAAACCAAAACTCCCTGAAATATATAAATGACGGGAAGCATCCATTCCCAGGTCTGCAGGATTCTGACACGGGATTCCCTGGTTATTTTTTGTTTAGGCTTACCGCGGTTGTCATGTTCGCTGTCTCTAGTGGTCTGTTTAAGCTGCGTTTGATCAATGC
Source organism: Caloenas nicobarica (assembly GCF_036013445.1). Classification (NCBI taxonomy): domain Eukaryota; kingdom Metazoa; phylum Chordata; class Aves; order Columbiformes; family Columbidae; genus Caloenas; species Caloenas nicobarica. Next base: position 5,127,881 of record NC_088266.1, read on the forward strand.
AGGATGTGCATGCCCTGGTGAGACTTCTCAGATCAACGATTCTGCTGATATCGCATGGAAATGCACCTTGTTAGGTGGATTTGGAGGTGGTGCAACTTCAAGGAAAACCAGTGTGAGCGCATATGTTGTAGAGCAGTGCCCTTCTGAAGGCAGGTGAGGGGGATATCGATCCAGAGGTGAACACAGCTGGGAGGCAGCGAGTGTCACAGAAGAGTCTCAGCATCGCTTTGCATTTCTTGTGTTCTTCCAGGGACTGTCTCCTCCCCGTCGCTGGTTCATGAGCAGGATGATGCTTATGGTTAGACAGGAGCTGTTCTTGCGCAGGGTCTTTGAGCAGTGGCGGGCACGCTGGGGGCGATGGGGATTGTCTGGGGCTAGAGCTATTCCTGCCTGGCTAATGCTTTGTTTTCCCCCCACGTCAGTGCCGCTGAGAAGGGACAACCCACCATCCACCACCCGCAGCCATGGAAGGGGGTGTGCAGCTCCTCAACCGCGACGGCCACAGCATCTCCCACAACTCCAAGCGCCACTACCACGACGCCTTCGTCTGCATGAACCGCATGCGGCAGCGGGGGCTGCTCTGCGACATCGTGCTCCACGTGGGCACCAAGGAGATCAAGGCCCACAAGGTGGTGCTGGCCTCGTGCAGCCCCTACTTCCACGCCATGTTCACAAGCAAGTAGCGTCCACTCTTCCCCACGACGAGGGTCTCCCTGCTCTTCAAACCCTCTCCTCCCTGCAAATCCCTTCCCTTTCTGTCCCACTCCCTGTTTACACTGCCCTGCCCGATGGAAATATGATGCCTGGATGACATCTCTGTGAGCAAGTGCAGTGATGTTCCTCATTTGTCCCCTTTCCATGAAGCCCTGTTCCCATAAACCCCTGCACAAACATCTTGGTGCCCGTTCTGCAAACACGGACCCCATTCCCTTGAGCATCCTACTGCTTCTCCTTGCTAAGAGGTGGCCAAGAGACCTTTCTGGGCCGTGGAGGTGGATGATAGCTTGTTCCATGCATGGTCAAGTCCTCCTGAGGGGAAACAGCCCTGCTGTGGGACTTTGTTCATGTCTGGTGTCTGTGTTGCCCCAGATGAGATGAGTGAGAGCCGCCAGACGCACGTGACGCTGCACGACATTGACCCCCAGGCCCTGGAGCAGCTGGTGCAATACGCGTACACGGCGGAGATCGTGGTGGGCGAGGGGAACGTGCAGGTAGGAGCTTCCCCACAAAATCCCTCTTCTCCACAAAACCATTCTGTACCAGACTTAGCTCCTGGGGGCTCTTCTCTCCCACTGCTCAGCACTTTCAGCTGTTGTTCTGCGATGGCACCTGCATCCAGCAGTGCTCAGGGAGCTCATCTGCTCCCCTGTGCCTGGAGATGTGGCTCCTGCGGCTGCCGTGGTGGGAATGGCTCCTCAAAGCACTATGGTCAGGTCTAGTCCTGAGCATCTGCCACTCTCCTGCTGTTTTCTGGCCCTGTGGGGAATTACAGGTGTCCCTCTCTGCTCTTCTTTAGCTTAATCCTGTTGGGAATAAAGAATGCTTTGTCCTCTATGTGCTTGTGTGCCTGGAGGTGCTCTGTGAGCCTGTTCTGTGGTTGACTCGCAGTGAGACAAGGGTGAAAACGGTTTCCTTGCCCTGGAAACTCTCTTTTCCCACCCCCCCATTCTTTTCCACTGCCAGACACTCCTCCCTGCTGCCAGCCTGCTTCAGCTCAATGGTGTGCGGGACGCTTGCTGCAAGTTCCTGCTCAGCCAGCTGGACCCGTCCAACTGCCTGGGGATCCGGGGTTTTGCTGACACGCACTCCTGCAGCGACCTCCTCAAGTCTGCGCACAAGTATGTCCTCCAACACTTCGTGGAGGTGTCCAAGACAGAGGAGTTCATGTTGCTGCCTCTGAAACAGGTGAGGTCCTGATGGGAGCTTGAAGGTATGGAGGTGGCAAGGCTTGTGCTCTGTCCTGGAAGGCACAATGTGCGTGTAAAGAGCCCAAGGAACCTGCAGTGAGGGGGTTTGGCAGGGGAACGTACCCAGATTCTGTGCTTTGGTCCTCTCTGTTTGTTGGAAAGACGATACATGGGAAGAGTGCTGTCCGAGAGCGAGCTTACTCCGACGTGCAACAGGGACGGGAGGGTAGCACGGAGGATAATTGCTCTGGCTGGTGCTCGCCATGTGAGCTCTGAGCACACTGCCCTCTCTCTGGGAGCACAGGCCACGGAGTCAGCCCTGGCTGCCCTGGTTACGGAGCTGTGATGTTTGATTCAGAGCTCAGCTGATGTTTCCTGCTGCTCTTCGTGTGACGCCAGCACGGCCCCTGGCTCATCGCTGCCTGGCTGATGCTGTGTCCCTGTCCTTGCTCTGCATCACCCGGCCCTGCGCAGTCCCTCACCAGGGTACAGACACCTCCCTTTGTCCCTTCCCAAGGCACTGGTGTGGCAGCAAGAGAAGGGAACGTATCTTCTCTTGCTCCAGCTCCGTTGTCCTTGGCAGGTGAAGCGAGTGTGCCGGGAGCAGCCAGGGCACCTGGTTCTATCCCATGAAATATGGAAGGGAAAAAAAACAGAGTTGTCTGCCTGCTCTCACTGATGTTGATTGGAAATGTCAGACGTGGCAATAGCTTCAGACACAGAAGCGGGGGAACGAGCCAAGGCAGATGATAGAGGGCAGAGCTGTCTCCACACCAATGCTGCAGGGAGAGGGGAGGCACAGCTGCACCTGCCTGGTTTGGGGCACCCGGTTGCTCTTTGGCTCCTTTTGCATCCAGTGAGAGGGAGTAGCCGTGCACCCGTCAGCCGCCAGCATCTCCAGGAGGCAGTGGCTTTACCTCTGGCAGTGCTGTTCTGGGCGTGGGAATGTGTCCTTTCCTCCCAAACCACACCAGCCAACACTTCTTGCCCTTTCCACCCCTCTCCGCAGGTGCTGGACCTCATTTCTAGTGACAGCCTCAACGTGCCGTCAGAGGAGGAGGTGTACCGGGCTGTGCTCAGCTGGGTCAAGCATGACGTGGACAGCAGAAGACAGCATGTCCCCAGGGTGAGTCTGCTGGGGAAGGCGACCTGGTTCTGCCCACCAGCTCCAGTGCCTGTCCTGGGTGGATGCACAGCTGAAGGAAGCTGCAGAGGGCAGGGACAGCAGGTCCCTGTCACACCACTGCTGGTCCAGGCATAAATGAGGGTGTTGCTGAGAGTTCAGGCTCCCAGAGTGAAGTCCAAACTATTAACAAATGTGAGAGGATGCCCTGTCTGACCCCTGGCAGCTTGGGCACGCTGAGCTCCAGGGGGATGTGGGTCAGCCCTGCCATCCCAAGCTTTCATGTGCATCCTCAAAGAAAAAGATCTTTGGGGAGACCTTATTGCTGCCTTTCTCTACTTAAAAGAGGCCGATAAGAAAAATGGGGACAGACTTTTTAGAAAGGCCTGTTGCGATAGGACAAGGGGTGATGGTTTTAAACTAAAGGAGGGGAGATTCAGGCTGGACACGAGGAAAAAAATTTTGCCACTGAGGGTGGTGAGAGCCTGGCCCAGGTTGGCCAGAGAGGTGGTGGCTGAACCATCCCTGGAGACATCCCAGGCCAGGCTGGACGGGGCTCTGAGCAACCGGAGCTGGTGCAGATGTCCCTGCTCATGGCAGGGGGGGCACTGGGGGAGCTGGGGAGGTCCCTTCAACCCAAACTGTTCTGATTCTACTGGCTGAGGGCAGGGTGAGGGTCTGGGGTGGCTGTGGGACGTGTCACGACCGTGCTGAGGGCTCCTGACTCTGCAGAGACACTTAGGCTGACCTGCTGTGTGTGGTTTTGTGCTCTTTGTCACCGGCTGCCTGTCCTGCCAAGCAGCAGGGTGACATCTCCAAGGTGGAGTCAGCCTTGCCGGGTCCCAGGGGTGTGTAGGGCACATGTTGGGGCGCAGCACTGGGACAAACCCTTCCCACCTTGCCAATGGAGTGCAATTCCTCCCCCCTCAGCTCATGAAGTGCGTGCGGCTGCCCCTGCTGAGCCGGGACTTCCTCATGAGCAACGTGGACACGGAGCTGCTGGTGCGGCATCACTCGGAGTGCAAGGACCTGCTGATCGAAGCCCTCAAGTACCACCTCATGCCGGAGCAGAGGGGCGTCCTGAGCAACAGCCGGACGAGGCCGCGGCGCTGCGAGGGGGCCAGCACCGTGCTCTTCGCTGTGGGTAAGGCTGTGCTGCACGCTCACGTTTTATACACGCAAACCCCTTCCCAGAGCCTTGGACTGTTATTTAGAATCACGGAGTCATTTTGGTTGGAAGAGACCCTCAAGATCATCGAGTCCAACCATTAACCCACCCCTAGCATTAACCCATGTCCCCAGGAACCTCATCTCCGTCTGTCCAGCCCCTCCAGGGATGGCGACTCCACCACTGCCCTGGGCAGCCTGTTCCAATGCCCCACAGCCCTTTCCAGGGAGAAATTTTCCCTAATATCCAATCTAAATCTCTCTGGCACAACTTGGGGCTGTTTCCTCTCGTATCTCTTGTCACTTGCGAGAAGAGACCACCAATTCGCTCTGTTCGCCGTCCGCTGCGCAGGTGGGGGGAGCCTGTTCGCCATCCACGGGGACTGTGAAGCCTACGACACGCGGACGGATCGGTGGCACATGGTGGCCTCCATGTCGACCCGCCGGGCCAGAGTGGGCGTCGCTGCCATCGGGAACAAGCTGTACGCCGTGGGCGGGTGAGGAGGGCACGGAGCCGGGCGCAGGGACTGGGCAGGGATGCCTGCAGCGGGGAGAGCGGCACGGAGCTGCTCGGGGAGCAGAGGTGCCCAGCAGAGCCTCCCGCGGCAGCCTCCAGAGGAAGCAGTGCGCTATCTCTGGGTTACTAGCTGCAGGAGTCCAATGAAAACTACTTCCCTGTGGCTCCGAGCAGTGAATTTGCTAGTTCTCTGTTTGCTAGTGGCTACATCCTGGGCTTGCGCTGTTTCCCCCCATTTTCCTTAGCCCTGTGCTGCACTAAGAGCCTGTTGTGTCCCCATCCCTCTGCCCTGGTGTGGGGGTCCCTCTGAGACCTCCTTTCCTTGCAGACCCCCCAGAACAACTCAGCTACAGGCTCTGTACTTTCAGCAGGTGCTTTGGTGCCCTTTGCCTTAAGGAAGCTGGGCAGGGGGAGAGGGGACAGGTGGTGACAGAGACCCAAGGCTCTTGGTGGCTCCAGAGCCGTAGGACCAGCCCACAGCCTCCCCTGCAATCCAGGCTTCCCAGCTCTCACATGTCCTCCCTTTGCCTCCCTGCAGCTACGACGGGACCTCTGATTTGGCCACAGTGGAGTCCTACGATCCCGTCACCAATTCCTGGCAACCGGAGGTGTCCATGGGCACCAGGAGGAGCTGCCTGGGTGTAGCAGCGCTTCACGGGCTTCTTTATGCTGCTGGGGGGTACGATGGGGCCTCATGCCTGAACAGGTAGGGGATTGCCTGGCTACAGGCTCCTCCACTGCTCTTGCATGCACTGTCCTCGGCGCGGGGTGACTGGGGAGCCCCAAGGCCTGCTCCTGGCAGATGGACTGCCCACAGAGTAGAAGTCTTACAATCCAGCTCCATTTTCTAGTGTCTTTGGCCTGGGCAAAATTTCTTCAGGGGGAAAAAAACCATTTTGTAGCCCTCTGCCACGAGAGAACACAGCCTTTGGCAGTTCTTCCCTCCGTTTTCCCTGTCTATTCCCAAGCTTCCTCGGGAGCTGCCCCTGAGGGCCTGTGTCAAAGAGCTTTGAGCTGGGCTCTGCCAGCATCACACTTTCTGTTCCTGTGTCCCTGCCTGCTGCAGCGCAGAGCGGTACGACCCTCTGACGGGCACCTGGACATCCATCGCTGCCATGAGCACCAGGAGACGCTACGTCCGTGTGGCAACGCTAGGTGGGTGACGACGTGAGGACCCGACTGACTTCTCTGCAGATTCTTGCATCTCTGGTGGTTCCTTTCAATGTTCTTCTGTTCTAGTTCCTGCCCCTTCTTCCTAGATTCGCTAGCTGTGAGTCTGGGTAGCCCAGCCATTCCTCTGCCGTGTCCTGACATGCTCCCTGCCTCTACTTTCCTCCTCCACCTCCCTAGTAATCGGGTTTCGTCACAAAACTCTTGAGGGCACCCACAGCTTGGTCCTTTGTGCTTTGGAGCAAGAGGGCTGGCTGTGCATCATCACCTGGCCCCGGAAAGGAAGAGACAACCTTATTACTCCTTCATTATGAAAACAGGACAGTCCTTTCACTGATGATCCAAGCAGTCGTGCTCGGTCAAAACTGCCTCTACCAGGGGTGTCACAACATTAGGTGCGATGCTGTGCTGTCTCCTGACCCAACTGAAAGAGTTGTGTCCATAAGGAGGATGCAGTGGGAGAACATTGTGTAGTGCAGCTGTGGGGTTAACGCAAGTACCGTTCTTCATTCTGGTGGGTGCTGGACTTCCTTGGGGATGCCGAGGTTCCCCACCACCCCAGGAGCCACTGTGCTTTGTCCCTGTGGTGCCTCTCCCCGCCTTGTTCTCTGTTTTCAGCTCTCAGTGCTGACTCAGAGCTTCCCTCCGCTCCATCACCAGCTCAGACCCTCTCCCTGCCGCCGCCTTTATTGGCATTTCCCTGCGCCAGCCTCCGCCGCTAAAAATAACCCTTTGCTCTGGCGGCGAGCACTCGCGGCTCCTGTAATGAGGAGGTCAAGAAGCGGCAGGCGAGCGAGCTCTTTGGGAAGCTCGCAGCGTGGCAGAGAAATTGCCTGATGAATATTTCACGACACTGCGAGGGGAGGGAGCTGGGGGAGCCCTGCAGAGACGAGCTCGGCTGCCTGGGGAGCGGGAGGCACAGCTGGTACCGCTATGGGCAGCCTGAGCAAGGGCTGTGGGAGGCTGTGCTGGGACTGGAGCCGTGCTTTTTAGCTAATTCTTATGCATGTGTGACTGTCTTTGCAGAAGGCAACCTCTATGCCGTTGGGGGATACGACAGCTCATCCCACTTAGCCACAGTAGAAAAGTATGAACCCCAGGTAAATATAAAACGTACCTGATTAGCACTTTTCCTTGTCCCCTCCTGATGCATGTTAGCAAACCACTGCCGTAGCTTAAGACATGACCAGTCCCTAGCAAAGCATTGCAGCAGCAGTGGAGCAGAAGGTGTGAGATTTTTCAACTACCAGAACACTCTCTATCCCCATTGCCTGCTCACGTTCTCTAGGAAGAAAAGTTCTTGTTCGTGTCCTGAGCTGTTTCCAGCTGAGGTCCGGGATAAGTGTTAGGTGTGGGGTCTCACAGATCTGTTAGAGCAGGCTGGGTCACTGCAAAAAAGATCAAAGAGAAAGTCCTGGAGGTTTTTCATGAGCTGTAAAGCCACAGTCATGACTTGTACAGATTCGAAATAGATAACAGCTCAACCCCCCCGTGACTGGGCTGGGATTCAGCGGTGACATGACGGGTGGCCTGGCACAGGGATCTGTGTGCTCGGGCTCCTGGGATGGCAGGACTGCAGCTGTGCGTTCCCGAGCCAGTCGGCAGAGGTACCTCCTGGAGCCTGCAGCTCTTCCTCTGGGTGAGTTGAAGAGAAAGAACTTGCGTGCCCCCAAAAGTCTTTTCGGAGGAGAACCATTATGTCAGGAGCTGTGCGGTGAGAGCAGGACTAATGTCACAGGACAGGTATGTGGAAAATGCCTCGTACACATCTGGCTCACAAGCAAACGTTGCCTTTTCCCAGGTCAACACCTGGACGCCCATCGCCAACATGCTGAGCCGCCGGAGCAGCGCGGGGGTGGCCGTGCTGGAGGGGATGCTCTATGTGGCTGGTGGCAATGATGGGACCAGCTGCCTTAACTCGGTTGAGCGCTACAACCCCAAAACCAACACGTGGGAGAGCGTGGCACCCATGAACATCCGCAGGTAAGGAGTTCTGCCCCTGCGTGCACGCACGGGCAGCCCACGCTCCCAGCTGCACTGGGAGGGACTGGTGCCCGTGTGCCAGGAGGGCAGAGCAGGGACGTTCTGCAGAGGGATTTATTCTCAGCAGCCTGTGTGGCCATAAAGAACCAGCTGGTATAGCTGGCTGAGGCCACATAGGGGGTGTTGCTGGGCTATAGGAGGATTTAAGGCTTGGAATTACAAGGATTTTAGGCTCCTAGGGGGTGTTTTTTAGATGTGGCACTTCTCTGGCGGGAGGAGGGTATCAGAGTGAAGGGGACGACCTGAGGCTCCGTTCTGCACTCTGCCACTGCCTGTTTGAACCCTGGTAGTTCATTTTCCTGGGCACTTGTGCGGGTGGCAGAGCTCTGGCCAGTTCATCTGGGGTGCTGAGCTCCCCTGCGCCCCACATACACGCCGTGTTCGAGCCTCATACCGCAGTGCTCTCTGCCTGGTCGTTCCAGGAGCACCCACGACCTGGTGGCCATGGACGGGTGGCTGTACGCGGTGGGTGGCAACGACGGGAGCTCCAGCCTCAACTCCATCGAGAAGTACAACCCCCGTACCAACAAGTGGGTAGCAGCCTCCTGCATGTTCACGCGCCGGAGCAGCGTGGGGGTGGCCGTGCTGGAACTCCTCAATTTCCCACCACCCTCCTCGCCCACGCTGTCGGTCTCTTCGACGAGCCTTTGACAAAGGATCAGGACCTACCTTACCTCAAGGGGACAGGGGTGTCTGGTGGGGCTCTAGGCCAGCGTGGCCGGTCCCGCGGGGCAGCCGGTCGCTGTAGGAGGAGGATGAAGGTACCGGCTGCTGCCTCCAGCCCCAGCACTCCTGTGAACCCCCGGAGCCATCCCTGTTCTTGGTGCACACATGGGATCAGGCACGACTGCAGCAGCTCGAAATGTGCTTCCTGGGCGAGCACCCTCCTTCGAGAGGGCGAGGAGAGAGGGCGCTCCCTGCTCTGTTCAGACTCATCTCACCACTCACCCAAAGGGCGTATATTTTCTTTGGGGAGGGGAAAACTTGAAAACCATTGCTGCTTTTTTTGGATTCACGGGATCCAGCCGGTGCCACGCATTCGAGCACAGCCAGCCGTGCAGGCTCCCGGGAGCCCTGTGGGGTGGCAGAGGTGACAGCACTCCTCCCAAGGACACGGCCGAATGTGCCACCGCTCCTCTGAATGTCACTGTAGCCAAACTCTTTACCAAGCCTATTGTGCACTGTTAAAGACTCTGAGGCCACTGTATGGTTCTCAATGGTGTCTAATTGATGCCTTAAAATACACAAACAAAAGAAGCCCAGCTAAGGGACGGGGCCCCGGAGGAGGGGATGTTTGGAGACAGAACTGGATGCAGCATCCTGAACCCTCCAGCGTTTCCATGCTCAGCTGGTCCTGCGCGATCTCAGCCGCCCCTTCCTCTGGGGAGTCCCCAGCCAGGCAGATGGGTTGAGCGGCCGTGTTTGCGTCCCTGCCGTCGCTGTCCCAGGTGGAAGTGACTCTGCGGCTGCTCTGCACGTGGTCCTGGTTCACCCTTTGGCTGGGAACGCATCGCCCTGTTTGCTGTTCCTCTCTCTGCAAAGCAGATTCTGGGTTTATGGAAAGGTATCGGTTCTTAAAAAAGAACAGTCCAGCCTTCTAAATGAGGAGGATTGCCTGGCATTACTTTTTTTGGGTGTTATTTTTTTGCCTTTTTTAGTTTGAATGCTACTATTTTAATTTTTAATGAATTCATGCCCCTTTATTTTTTACACTACCCTGGTATTCCCTATCCCATCTGTTCCCTTAAAAGGCAGCAGAAGGGATGCAATTACGTTTCTCATTTGTTGATGAGATGATGACTGTGTCCTGGAAGATGTTCTCTATAGATGTGTGGGTGTGCGTGCATGTGTGAGATACCGTATGTGCGGTGCAAACAGCATGGAAGGGACCATTTGCAATTAGTGACTCCCTGGCAATTAAGCAACCGCTTTAATTAACTAAAAGTTGAATAAATTAGTACTGTAAGTCACAGGCCTATCTTAGACCCACCTGTGCCGTTGAACCTCTGGGTGGTGTTTTCAACGCATGTGCTGTAGGATGTGTGTATGAGCCTCGAACTGAGACATTTTATCAGGTGTTCTCCACATTACAGAGGAATGACTCAACCACTGGTACCTCAATAGTGTTCTAATGTAGCATTGGAAATATGGTCTGTTTTGAACTAATTCCTTTATCCTTTTCCTCCCGCTCCTTCTCATTGCTGATTTACAGAGTTTAGATGTTGTGATGGTTATTTGTTGGCCTCAGTTTTGAAGTGGCTGGAGATTTCTTCTTTTTTCTTTGGGGTGAGAGTTGAGACGAGACAGGGACTCCCCAACTTCAAACAATTTTCACAGCAATCTGATTTCTCCCGGACCCGTGCCTGCACGTTTTACAAGCCCACTCACAGTGCCTGACGTTGGACACCTGAAATTACCAGCAGCTTCTGAAAATCTGGGCTGCTTCTCCCCACCAGCCTCTTCCCCAAGGACAGTCTGGGCTTCTCAGGCTGAGGAGGCCCTTTTGGCTTTTAGAACAGACTCTAAATCTGCTTTTCATTCCCCTCTCTCTTGCCAAGCCCCTTGTCACAGGTGAGCATCTCTCCCATTCCTCTGGCTTGCAGAGGACCCTGCAAATGTCCAGGCTCCGCTTCTGCAGGTTGTCTCTTGGTCAACGTGGCAGTAGGGCTGCCCCAAGTAGGTCACACCAATCTGTTTTATTCAAAACACATTGGTGAAACCCGCTCCGTCGCATACCTGAGCAAGGTCTCAACCGTTTCCTTCCCATTCCTATAAACAACATCTGGATTTTAGTCTTCTGCTGGACTCATATTGACCAGCGCGTGCAAGGTAGCTCTGGCTCTAGGGTCCTGTTTGAAGGGGCAACGCAGAGCCAGAGCGGAACTGCTGAAGGGAGAAACGGGGCTGATTTCAAACCAGGATTGAGTTATAATACCAGTGGCTTGGCATCTGGTCCAGCTGTGGCTGCTGTAGTGTAACGGGGGAGGCCGCTGCCTTGCGGGGCCAGCAGGCAGGCAAAACCAGAGGGGAACGAGCAGTGGAGCAGAGAATTTTTGTGCCATATGCCCTTGGCCTTGGTTTGTAATCTTTAGCAATTTAACACTACAAACAGTGTGCGACGCTGTCCTGCCCCTTGGGGATCAGGGAGACGGGCAGAGTGATCCTGTCACCCACCAGCTGGGTACTGAGCAATATCACCACTGAGCCTGTTCCGTAGAAACCTGGGAGGAGGGAGCTTTGTGTCTCTGATGTACTAACTATGCAGGTGCTCGCTGCTTTCCTGTAAAGGAGAAAGAAGGAAGAAAAGGGCCAAATAGTTCCCCGGCAGCTTGCGGGGGTCTGGAGCACCACGACCCACACTGTGTGGACACGAGGTGTCAGCATCTGCCCCGGGACATCCCGGGGTGGAATCGCTTCTGGTGCTGCACATCCCTCGCTGAGCAGGAGGCTTCGGAGGGGATGTGCGTCTGTGTCTGTCTGTCTGTGCGTAGTACCCTGTCCGAGGGGAGGAGAACTGTCAACTCTGTGTGGCTTCTCTGCCAGTTTTAGTTAGTGGCGTCTCACCTTAAAATGTCACTCGTGTGATTTCCCACGTGAGCTTTTTCCCAGTGGAGGAGCATCCCCGAGCGGGTGGCTCCAGGCTGTGTGTGTTGATGTGTTTTCGCCCAGGGACCCCGGTGTCAGTCTGCAGTGAGACAGCAAAGCCAGGCTTGGCCTTACTGGTAGGCAGACCCGGTCTATTCCATGTCAAACCGTCGTCACTTTGATTTCTCTGTAAGTTATCTGACTTATTTATGTGGAACTCTGTTTCTCCGAATTTTTTGCACTACGTGGGACTGGGGAGGGGATACAAGCAATAGAAGCCAACGCGTACAATAAAGACGTTTTCTTGAATACTGGATCCTGCCTCTTGCATCCTTCCGTCTCACTTTCCCTGCTGCTCCCTGGATTGCCCTGTGCAGAGGAGGGGAAGGATTCCAGGGGGTGTGCGTGGCAGGTTGCTCTGCATCCATACCCGAGAAGCCACCGACCAGATCTCATCTGCCTGGGATGAGACCTGGGAAAAGCCCAGCCCAAGGCTTTAGAGGCAGACTGATTTACACCTTTCCCCGCTGTTAAATTCTAGTTTTGTCTCCCTAGGACTTCCCAGTCTGCAGTGGGAAAGAAAATCAGATGAGAAACACCCTCCAGCTGCGACGTGCGTCTTGCCTGCGGGCAGATGGAGCTGGTTGGCCCCATTCGGCAGCTCCACAGCAGATCAGATCTGCCTCCACTAGCTGCTGCCAGTCACCGCTGCCTGGCGGGGGAATACTAAGCCCATTTCACGGTGGTGGGGGTGCAAAGAGCAACGAGAAGCTGCACGGCAACAACCCCTGGGGCCTGCGAGGGAACGTTCCCACGCGTGCGTGTTGCAAACCCTGCGGTTCGGTGGCGATGCCGCACAGCCGACGTGCCAGACTTGGCTCTGTCCCCGCCGTGTCCTCCTTCTCGCTGCTCTCTGGGCTCTTGCTTCTGTTTCGGACTTCTCTAAATAACAACCGTGCTGTAAAAGTCTTTCTAAAGTCTGGAGCCGAACTGCTGCCCCTCCTGCAAGCAGAGCTATGGGGGTCTGGGGGAGCGGATTGCCCAGCACATGAAGAGAGGGACATGTCCTCAGCCACCTCCCAGCTGTGCTGGTGTCACCGGTGTCCCAGGGAGCATGGTGATGCATATTTGCAGGAGAGAGGTGGTTTTATCACTATTTTGAGCTGTAAGGAACGCGTTGGAGGAACAGCACATTTCTGGTCACAGTGCTGAGTGTGTTAGCCATGGATCTTAAGAGGGAATTCTACTTTTCCTGAATAAAACCCAGTTGTTGCTGTTCACTGTAATTTTTAGTCTCTGCCAAGAGGTGCTGGGACATGGCTTTGCTTTTGGAAAGTTATTGCACAGCTGTGCAGAGAAAACAACTTGCAGAAGCCCCCTGCCATAAAAATTACCCTGTGGAGGGGGGTCCTGTTGCTCTGCTCAGCCATGAAGGTTCAATGTATTATAATGTATTAATGTATCATAAAAGACAGAAAGGAGTAAGGGGGATAAAGAGGCTGGTTTTAAAAGTCAGTGATGGGGATGCCTTTTAGAAATTTTATGGCATGTCTCTTATCAGCAACCCTCTCTGGGCAAGTGTTGTCTGACTGTACAATTACCTCTTTGGGGATATGTTGACTTTGTTGCTGCAGGGTGACTTCGGTTCCAAGACAAGGTAGATGCAGAGAGAGTCTAACAAATCCAGTATGTCTGAGAGACCTCACATAGCAAATTCCAGTTTGTTTCAAACAGATTTTCTAGGAAAACATCCTCTCCTGGTTTTAAAAATCCCATGTCGAAGAAGCCTTTACAGTCCTTTGAGAGTTGTTTCGGCAAGAAATAACCTTTCCTGGTAAAAATGCATGCCCTGTTCCTAGGTTCGGCTGGTCCAGCTTCACTGTCTCTGCATCTCTTCCCGTTATCTCTTTGCCAGCTGGTTGTCACAGCTCTGAGTCCCACGCAGGCGCTTCCACTGCATCCCTGCAGCATCTCCGCTGCTGTAGCAAGATGGAGCTGCTGGACTGTCACTGGGAACAGTTCGCAGGCACAACCTGCTCCCTGGAGCAGCAGCAGAGACGCTCTTCCCAGAGAACAGTCCCTGTTCACAGCTGCTATTGACTCTCCCTGGCCAGTTTGTAATGTATTCGTGGATCTTACAGTCTCTGTATTTTTCAGAGCCTTACTAGAAAGTTGCGCAGATGTGTCACATCACGGACTTGTAGTAATTTCTTAGATCAGGACTATTATTTATATTAACTAAATCTGATTTTTTTTTTCCAAATGTGGTAGCAGTTCAATTAGTTTGACAAGATCTAATTTCCATAACCCCAAGTTGATTTGTATTAATTACATTCTCCTCCTTTAATTCTTAATGTGAATCAAACTCCCTAACAGCTGTTATATCATTTTCCTAGGAATCAGTGTCAAATGACAAACCCATGATTACTGGGATAGTCTTCTTTACTCATTGAAATATTGATATCCCCATTAACTGATGTGATTTTTCTGCAAATTCCATGGTCCTGCAAAACTTACTGTAAATGAACAGCAACACTCCAAGACCTTTGTTGTTCAAGTCTCGTAAAACTCCTGGCTATGAATTCACTGGACCTTCCAATCCAGAGAAACTAAGTTTTGTGTTTGCTTTTTAACACCTGCCTGCAGTACCATGGAATGACAAGGCTCCTGTCGCAAGAAAATTCTGTCCCCATCTTCTCAGCCCCTTTCCAGTACGGAAAGGTCGCAATGAGGTTTTTATTTTATTTTCATTTATTATGGGCTCCAGCTTGGTCCTTGCTGCTGGTAAGAAATACTACCATGCCGTGGTCACTCCCTGCGTCTAAGCACCACTGGGGTTTTTAATTCCATGGTTCATTCCCCTTTACAGGAAAAAACGAGGTCTAAGAGCGGATTCGCCCACCTCGAGGGCACCGTTTTGTTAATGGAGACACCCCCAGAGCTTGGAACACTTTTAGTGAGAAGAGATGGGATGGGGCAAAGAGAGCGGCTTTCGGGGGGCAGCGGCAGGGACCCCTCTGGGTGGGGAGCCCCCCTGCCTGTCCAGGGGGATGCTGGGGGTGCCGGGGTTGTGCTGCCCGCCCGGGGGATGCCCTGCCTGCCCTCCTGCCCTCTCCCGGTGCTGCTCACCTGGTTCGCCCCTCCCAGCCCGAGCGGGACGGGTTTGCGGGGCGGGTTTGCGAGGAAGGTTTGCGGGGCGGGTTTGCGGGGCGGGTTTGCGGGGCGGGTTTGCGAGGAAGGTTTGCGGGGCGGGTTTGCGGGGAAGGTTTGCGGGGCGGGTTCGCGGGGCGGGTTTGCGGGGCGGGTTTGCGAGGAAGGTTTGCGGGGCGGGTTCGCGGGGCGGGTTTGCGGGGCAGGTTTGCGGGGCGGGTTTGCGAGGAAGGTTTGCGGGGCGGGTTTGCGAGGAAGGTTTGCGGGGCGGGTTTGCGGAGCGGGGCCGAACCCCCCCCCGCGCCGCCCACACCCACACGAGTCACGGCGGGCGGAAGGGGAGCGTCTGCCTGGGACACACCGACAAGACACACCGACAAGACACACCGACACAGACATAAACCTCCCCGCTGCTCTCGGGCGCTTCCAGTCGCTGCCGGCATGGGGAACATAACTTGTGTTCCCCAGGCACCTGGCGGGTTCAGAGGCTCTTTCCGAAGGAAGCCTTCGCTGAAGAAAGAGTAAGTACACTTGTTTTTTACTTGGGACTGCTTTTCCAGTGGTGCTGGCTTCCCTACGGACGTCTCCCCCCGTGATGCACCGTGCAGGACTGGGCTGGCAGCTGAATCCGCTCGGGAACCCCAGCAGTTATTTACCTGCTCAGCAGAATTGGGGTTTTACGTGGTTTCGTGGGGTGCTGGGCAGTGCCAAACACGATCATATCGCCACAAGTGCCTGGGAAACAATCCCAGGGCTCTGCTGGTGGAATATCCCAGGGACGCTTGCCCCCAGGGAGAAATGCAATTTATTTCGTTTTGGTTTGGAAAATTAAAACTTCCCTCTATGGGCCAGGCAGGGCAAGGTGCAGAATGCCTGACGCTCCTTGTTTTCCCTTGCAATTTTTTCTATTCACGGCGCCTAGAGTGGCAGTGTGGTATTGTGAAAAAACAAACAAACCAACCAACAAACCCAACATTCACACTCCTCTTAGTTTAGAGAGAAAGCCCCAAATCCCACCACTCTGCCCATGTGATTTGATCTGCATTTGTAACCCTGAAGGGGTCCCCTCTGGGGACTTGGTGCTGGGCAGCGTTCGGGTACCACAGTGATGGATGGCTGTCCCAAAATAGAGCCTGCCGGGGAGTGCAGAGCTGCCTTTCCCCTGCCCGTGTTCCCATCAGCACAGCCAGTGCTGCTGCCCATACCTAAACACACACGAAGCAGATCCCTCCCCATCCTGAGCACTCGGGGCTGGAAAGGAGCTCTGTTGGGTCCCAGCTACATTGGGTTCAAGATACGTGAGACAAAACATAAACTCTGCAAGGCTGAGGGGTTTCTAATCAAGGGGAGATGCTGAAACTGTCCCCGTGGTCTTGTGTGCTGCCGTAAATTGGGAGCAAACCTGTAGGAGTCTGTGGAGCTGCTGTAGGGTAAAAGAGAGGGGATGGGTTGGGGAATTTGGACCCTGGAGGGCTGAGATTGGATGGAGTGGCTGAGCCTCAGAGCACCTTTCGTCCCCGCTGACTCCCGGCTTCCCACACTCGCAGCTCTCCGTGGAGATAAGCCTGGTTTCTGCAGAACTGAGTGCTGCAATCTGGTTGAAAGAGAGAGCAACTGCTGGGAAGTCCCAACAAAGCAGTCCCAGTAACCGGTCATTAATGGTGTGCGTGCAAGGGGGAGCTGGGGGCCTTGCTGGGAGTGGAAGGAAAGACAGAGGAAAACCACAAAGATAGAAATAAAACCTGTTTGTGAATACGTGTTGGTGTATGTGTACGCATGTACCTCCACTCCAGGGGCTTTGGAATAGTCATCAGGACTGGATTTGGTCTTTGTATTTTTCAATGGAACATCCCGTCCCTCCACTGATTTGGAGGCACAGATGAGCCTAGTTGACTGTTTGGTTATGCAAAGACATGTAAAAAAGCAAAGAAACACCAACAAGTGCAGCACAAACCCCATTACACTTTTCCCAGGCTGTTTATCAGCCTTTTGCTGGGCTAGGATGATTAGAAAGCCCGTGACAAATGGCTTACTTAGCTCTCTAGCTTCCTTATTTCTGGGCAGAATTCACTATGCCTCAGCCTAAATCTGTGTTGGTATATGTGTTTTGGTTTTTTTTCTTCCCTCTGTAGACAAAATGGCAAGAAAAAACTGCCCAGCTTTTTTGGTATAGAAGGAGGGCAGGAGAGAGATACGACCACAGACAAAATCCTGCAGTATATTCCAGGCAAGGCAAGTACAAACTCATCCAACCCCTGCTCCCCGCTGCTCCCCGAGATTGTTCCCACCCACCCCAAGGACGGCACGATGGGTCTGGATCAGGGGGTAGCAGCAGGTCTGTCTCAAGGGGATGAAGGTCACATCTGCAGCCCAGGAAGGGATGAGCCCCGTGCCCTTCACAGCAGCAGAATTAGCAGCTCCAGTGTCCCCATGCGGGTGTCAAGGGGACCTGCCACCAACCGAAACCTGCGATGGGGTGGGAAGGTAGCGCTGAGAGCAAAGTTGGCAGCGTGGTGGGAATATCACACACACCCCTTTGCTCTTAGTTCTTTTGTTTCTGGGCAGCCTGCGAAGGAAGGGAAAATTAGAGCGAGCATTCAAAGGTAGGGTGATTCATTCCCACGCTGGAATGAGACAGAGCAGGCAGCGTATTAGCAATAAGCCCTGGGAAGGTAATCAGGAAGGGCAGGTCTGTCCCAGGCACGTACCAGCCTTGTGGCCATATGGCCCATTTCCCAGAATTGCTCAGGGAAAGCAGAGGTGAAACGATGAACCCCGGCATGTTTGCTCGATCCTTTTGGGGATGTGGACCGAGCTTTCGGGCCCGTTGGGCTATACCATGCATGTATTGCCCTCACTGAATAGCAAATAGGCGATGTGGGTATGGGGAAAGGGGAAACTGAGGCAGAGACTAACAGCTAGACAGAGGTAATTTCAGAGAGGGTCAGCAGCAGGATGTTATCTCTCAGGTTTCAAGCTGCTGGTTATTTGTATTCCCTTGGTGATGAGGTGCTTGGTGTGTTGCAAGACCCAGTTCTGAGCAGCCCCACTAATGCACTTTGGGTTGCTGCAGAAGTTCGAACTTTTGCTCCCCGCTGTCAGGGACCTTGCCGTCCCTTTCCATTCAGCTGTTCCCAGGTTGGCCCTTTCCAGCCCAAAGGACCTTCGCTTTTTTCATGAGAGTGCCATCCTCTCTCTTGGGGAACGTGTCCTGAACTGGACAGGTGAGGAGCACAGCAGAACTGGGACTGTTCCACAGTCCTGCCTGTTATTTTTGAAGGAGGGTGATGGGCATTTGGCGTGGGCATGGTTCCCTGCGGGACTCAGCTGCCATCCAGAAGGGTTGGGCAGCACTTGACCGGTCCAGGACTCAGAGGGATCCTGGACACTTCTCCTGGGGAAGCGGGGAGAGCTGTGGCATTAGCAGACCCTAAAAAACCAAATCCTGCAAGTTGACAGAACAAAGGTTACCTAGAGATTATTCACTCGGGATCACAAGAGAGTGTGGGATCTCTTCAGGGAAGGAAGGAGGGTGGAGCGGTTGTTTAGATGTTGCCCTCGCCTGGGGCAGATGGGCTCAAACTCTCTGTTTAGCCACAAGCCTCTTGTGTGGCCTGGAGAAAGCCTGGGCTTAGTCCCTTTCCCAGTCTCGTCTTTTCAGGAGAAACATCTCCGAGAGCAGGAGGTGAGCGGGTGCTGCAGGGACAGGTTAGAGAGGAGCTGTCTGTCCAGGGCTCTTCCGATGCAATCTCAGAGGAGATGAGGTTGTCAAACCGCTGGCCATGGCAGGCAGTTTGGGACCGGGGCAAGTGACATCCCTGAAAACGCGTCCCCCTCCGGACCCTGCCACAGGCAGCTGGCACACAAAGCCAGCGCCTTTGGTTCCCACCTCCTGCCCTGTTTCCCACACTTCCAGTTAGGGCTCCTGTGAAGCCCGAGCAAAAGCGAGGGGGAAGGATGTGCCAGAAGAGCGGTGCTTCTCACTTGCTCCTTTTATCATTAAACAGAAGCTTTCGGAGCCCCAGGGCACCAGCCTTGCAAGGCTGAGCTCTTCCTGCTGCCAGGCTTAGTGATTCAGCTGGGAGTCACTGGGGTCTGCAGGGGCCGAGGCAGGTTAATTATTAAACTTGCTCTACCTGTATGATGAGGATAGAGAGAGAGAACATGTCAGGGCACTTGCACTGCTAGAGACCCGCTGCTTTGCCAAATCTTGAAAGAAACCAGGTTTCCGATGATCTGCACGGCCTCAAAGCCAGCGGGAGAGCTGAGCTAACGGGGCCGGTGCTGATCAGGATGGGGCTGGAGGAGGAGAGTGTTTACACCAGCACAACCCAGCCGGGGAGTGAACAGCAGACTGGGGCGGATCTCAGAGGAGTGAGAAATGCTGGTTCCCTTTCATTTTGGCTGCACAGTGAGGCATCCCCATGGTTTTGGGGTTGCATGGGCACCAGAGATAAGGGATGCTCGTGGAGGAGGCTGTGACAGCTCTGGTCCCCGACTCTCACAGGACGTCATGGGGTTCCCAGTGCTGCTGATGCGATCTTGTTTTGTCCCCGGTTTTGGAGGTGTCCCCATGCTTAGCCATTAAATGCTGCTGTCTTCTCAGTCTTGCTGCAAACCCTCATGAACTGGGGTTGCTAGATGCTTGTTCAGGAGAGGGAGGTACTCCATTTAATCCAGTTTTCGCCACATGAACAGTGGCAGTAGAAGCTCTCCCTTTCCCTCCCGACCCCGGGAGGTTCCCTGTGCAAGCTGGTGGGCAGGCTGAACTTTTTGCCAAAACTATTGCTGGATTCCCAGTTCCCAGATTGTTTTTGCTTCATGTTCCAGGCAGCAGCATCACCCAGGCAGCCGGTAGCCAGCGTTGCTGCTTATCGCTGTGTCTGTAATTTCATTACTTTATTCTCTCCTCCCTTCCGGTCGCTGCCCTTATCCAAGCAGTGTTTTGCTTTTGCTGCCACAGCTGTCAGGTGATCAGTTGCTCTTTGTTCTGACAGCGGCTTGTCAGGCAAATGTAATCTTGTCCTACGCTTAATTGCTTCTCAGTGAGACCATTAATTGGCAGCCAGCAGGTTCCCACCTCCAGGAGAGGACATGGGTGCATGTTCATGGGTGCTGCCCGGAGCCGGCTGGAAAAGCTGGAGGGAGAATTTCAGCAGAGAGGGGTTTAGCTTGTGTCCTCAAATGTTTTTTAAATTCCGTGCAGAAGGAACCCCAAGCTTTGCGGGTGAAAGGGTCCTAACAGCATTAGGTTTCTGGTTCACCAGTCTGGTCTGGGTGTTGCCGATGTCCCTGGTATGGTTAGGAGAGGGGTAAATCTTATAGAATCATTATAGAATATTTTGGGTTGAAGGGCCCTCCCCAGCTCCCCCAGTGCCCCCCCTGCCATGGGCAGGGACATCTGCACCAGCTCGGGTTGCTCAGAGCCCCGTCCAGCCTGGCCGGGGATGTCTCCAGGGATGGTTCAGCCACCACCTCTCTGGCCAACCTGGGCCAGGCTCTCACCACCCTCAGGGCCAAAAATTTCTTCCTCATGTCTGGCCCAAATCTCCCCTCCTTTAGTTTAAAACCATCACCCTTGTCCTATTGTAACAGGCGCTGCTAAATGCCGGAGCTGTGAGTCACGGAGGCCCCAGCAAGACAGATCTGGTTGGCTCTGCCGGCTCGTCATTCGTCATGGGGCTGAGGCAGCTGTCCCTTTGGCACTGGGAGGGGACACGGGGGCCAGGCTGGCTGCTGGCAGCCCCTGGCTGTGCCGGGTGACGGGCTGTCACTCCATCCCCGCGGAGCCCCGGCAGCCCCGCTCCTGGGATTTATGCAGCATCCAGACAGTGTAGCAGCAGCCCCAGGATGCCGTAGGGATGTGGGATTTGTGCCATTGCACAGAAGGAAGATTTTCTCTATCACCAGAATGCAGGAAATAAGGGAACTATCAACAAGACGGAGTGCTATCTGTCTCTCACGTCATCCCTTGCTCTCCCACAGTGCTTCCTGCCTCCCCTCTGCTTTTTGCCGTGACAATGAGCAGCTTCGGGACTCGGTGCCTTGCAACTGCTTTTATGGCTGTGGGACTCTGTCTCAAAATTGTCCGGGCACCTGAAACAACAGACTCCACCTAGAGAAACCCAGGGATCTGAGCAAATGGGAGAGCTGAGGAGCCCAGGTGGAACTAGAGCAAATAAAACCTTTCCACCAACCCCGGTGGAAGACAAGATGTGTTTGCTCAGCTTTGATCTCTCCGTGTCCTGGTGAATTTTATTAGGACGGCAGGAGGTCGGCTGTGGGTTTAGGAGACCCCAGCTGTAGGATGTGCTTCTGTAGCCCCTCTTTCCCAGCCCAGAATACGTCATTTGAGGTCAGTATCTCCCCTGCCCAGGGAGCACAGCCTCCCAGTGGTAACCAGACCCCAGCTCCATGCTGGCATGGAGACCCAGCAACAAACAGCCCAGCTTGGGCACCTGCCCAGGGCGCTTTTCCAAGGAAACCCTTCTAGAAAGATGTTCTGGGAATGTCTCTTCCAGCCATCAGGTCCTCACCTCCCACCGGCTCTGATTTGTTTTTCCTGAATCCTTGGTACAGAATATTCAGACCCAGGAAAACCAGAAGGAAAACTTGGACCAGAGGTTCCCCAGCCTGTTCAAGAAGGGACGAAGGAAAATGGTTGTCAGGAATCTGGGGAAAATTATTTATTACTCCAAGGTCAAGTTTAAGTTTCAGCACTGCCAGGTAAGCTGCGGCACCTGTTTGTGGGTGTTTCTCTTCCCAGGCGCAGAGTGACCTTGTGGGACTGGGAAGTAAAATGTAATTCTGGGAAATATGACGCACGGAGACTTCCTCGGGCTCCTGCACGGCCCAGGGGCTTCTGCTGTGTGTGTACCAGCTGGTGCCCACTGGCTCCCATCCCAACGGGGGCTGCGTTTCTGTGCTCATCTGCTGGGCTGGCAGCAGATCCACCAGCAGCAATGCGGTGGTGGCCCTTGGATAAGCGACCTCTGGCTTTTCTGTGCACGGATCAGTCTGAGATGCAGAGGGAAGCTGGGAGGAGGTAGGTGACCTGAGATAAACCCCAAAACGTGTCTTTTCTGCAGGAGGTGAACGACTGCTTCCTGGAGCTGTTCCAGTCTTACCTGTACTTCCAGTCTGTGGGCTCCAATGGACTCACCTACCAGGTAGAGCATCTCATGGACGCGCGGGGGCAAGCGCTGGGGAGTTGGGCAGTACGGCCAAACTGGGAGCACTGGGTGGGTGGGATGGGACAAGGCTGCCACTGGCCTGCCCTAGGTGATCTCAGCAAGTCCCTTCCCTTGGATGCCAAGCTCCTGGGGGAGGAGAGCTGGACCCCATAGATGCAGGATAGGGGTTTGTGCAGGGCTGGCAGGCAGGACCAGGGATGGGAGGTGTTTAAGCTACCTGGACTTATCTTTGTGCAGAGCACCAAGCCCAGAGAGCTGTGTCTTGGCAATTTCAGAGTTCCTATAGCTCAAAATCCCACTGGCCTTGGTGCCAATGGTGGACTTGGCCCTGGCTTCTGAACCAAGGTGGGGTTCTTCATCTGCAGCGTAGAGAGACACACATGGGAGAGAGTGGAAAGAAAAACCCAAGGGCAGCCTTGGGGAGCTATCCTGGCAAAGCATTTACCAATCTTTTAACTTGATGATGCTGGTGAATTACAAACAATTCGCAGTTTTGCACATGCAGACCAAAAAAAAATCACAACTGAACAAACAGGGAGCCCTGAATGTTGCTCTCCTTCCACATGAGTAACGAGAACTGAGCATGGCTGTTTTGTAGATGCTCATGAAATATGTACCTTTTAGAAATGATTTATTGTCTTCTAGGTGACTTGAGGTTAATGCAATATGCCAATACAATCTCTCAAGTCACCCAGCAAGCCAGCCTTCAACTGGAAAAAGATGTCAGAATACACACTATATTACAAAATCCCTCATCTACTTTATAAACAGCTCCTTAGATTATTAATTCTAGAGGAATTAAAAAGGAATTAAAATGCCAGTACTGGCCCCTAGACATTACAGCAATTAGCAACTTTTACAGCTCTTGTTTATAAAGCCTAAGCCAGGGAGCACAGATTTGTCATCTGCTCCTGAGCTGCATTACAGTGGGACTCTGAAAACTGGAGTACACAAACCAGACAGCTCACTTTTGCTTTATGGTTATTCCCATCCTCTGGCTTTCTTGTGTTAAAGCAGCATTGTTTTGCTGAGGTTTCTCTTAAAACTGAAATACTTGGAATACAAAGAGAGCCTTCTTGCCAGCATGGCAGCTGATTACTGCAGTTCTGGCCCCATGAGCCCAGGGAGCTGCTGAACCTGCTTGCTCTGAGGAGTGTGCTGGATGGAAATCCAAAATATTTCCCCTCAGAGCAACCTTTTGCAGTCTAATATTGTGAGCCACAGGAGCCCGGTCATGCCGAGTCTGGACTTCCAGTCTCCTATAGCAAAGGGGCATTAATTGCAGAAGCTGTCCCCCAAAATAATGGTGTGTTCTTCTTATGCAGGGACTGCTGCCATTGAAAGAGCTGAATGTGTGTGAAATTGAGAATGGGAAGAGTGCTGGGCAGGAGGATCATGCTTTCCGCATTGCAGGTTGGTGCCTCTTCGTTTGCTTTGAACATCGGGTGCATGAGTCACGACTGTCTCTGCCCTTTGTCCCGCTCTGACTGGTCCCACATTGCGGAAAGAGGTTGCAGAGAGCTGAAGCTTTTCCTTCCAGCATTTGTTTGCATCCTTCCCTGCCAGACTTCCCTGCTCTTAAATACCTGGATGGTGATGCCCAGGGCTGCGGGCAGGGAAGGGACAGGATGAGGATGCTCTGTTGCTCCAGCTGGTTGGTACTCAGGACCCAATGTCACTTCACCAACTCTTCCCTCACCAGCACTCTTGCCTCCACAAGCTTTAAAAACTTTCCTCGGAGTGATCTTGTTTTATGAAAGTTTTCCTGAGATAACAACCCATCTGCAGCTCAGCAGGAAGCTTCTTTGGGCTTAGTTGTTGCTGAATTACAGCAGCTGCAAGCCCCAAAGTCTAGTAGTTAAAGCATGAATTATACAGAAGTAAGCAAATAACCCAGATACAGAGCCAAGACAGCCCATTTGTGTCCTAGGCCCACTGTCTATGTGCTCTGGTGTCTTCTGTTAGAGAGGGTGTCTGTGCTGGGGTGAATGGACTTGTTCTGCTTGTATTAAAACACACAGGAGTGTGGCTGGGTGGAAAATTGCCTCGAGCTTGGTTGGGTTTGTGTCCTGCTTAGGGAAAGAACAAACCAAAGCCTTTCCGACAGAGAGTGCTCTATAATCAGGACACGAAGAAACCGGGGAGGTATCGATATTTAGGATTGCTGAGGGATCAGCAGAGCTGTTCTATTTTTCTGCAAAAGGGGGTAAAAATCAAGGCATGGAGGGGATAAGAGCCTTGTCCATGGCCACACACAGGGTAGGGGTGGAAGTCTGTTTTCTCATGACTCTGACACACGAGACGCCTCCGTTCTCTTGTGAAATCCCGTGGTGTCAGTAGTTCCCCATGAACCGCACTTTCTAGGGCAGTTCGGTGCATTAGAAGATGATGGAAGTGTGGAGGTGGATCACAAGGATGAAGCCCAACAGTGTGCAGACCTGTCCCTTGCTGCACAGGCATGGAGAAGCAGCCGGTGTCTGGCCATGACCTTGGCTTTGTGGCCCATCTTTTGCATAGACTCTGACGGTGATGAAGTTGTTGAGCACCATGAGTTACCTCTGCCTCACCTGCAAATGTTGCAGCTTCTTAGAGATTTGGGGAGGGGAATAAACTGCTGCAGCTCCAGGAAGGGGCTTTCTTGCTTCCAGTGTTCCTCTGGAAGCGTTCGCAAGGAAAGAGGAAGGACAGGGCAGAAGAAAAGAGCACGAGGGCTGGCACAGGTTGCTCAGCACGGCTGTGTCATGGCCCTGCTGCAAACGTGCCCTTGGGGCCGAGGGAAATGGCAGCAGCGGAATTAGCAGCAGCTTTTTGGGCTTTGCTCCTCAGCAGCTCCTTGCACGAGCTCCAGGCATGTCTCAGGCTTAGGCAGGAGTTTCTCTTCTCATTTTCTCTTCCTTCGGGGCCCCGTTTAGATGTGGCGAGGTGAACAGCCCTAAGGATACATCTGCAAGGCTGGACTGAGCGGGGGCGACAGAGCGAGCGGTGCCGTGCGCGGGGTCATGCCCCACCAGCAAGATTCCTGCTGTTTGTGTGAGGGCCTGGGTGCCCAGACAAGTGTCAGAGCTGCTGGAGTATCCAGATAACGTTAGCACCTCTATACCCTCCTAACAATTCTAGATTCTCATAGAATCATAGGATGGTTTGGGTTGGAAGGGACCTTAAAGATCATCCAGTTCCTGCCAAGGGCACCTTCCGCCAGACCAGGTTGCTCAAAGCCTTGTCCAACCTGGTCTTGAATGTCTCCGAGGATGGAGCATCCCCATCTTCTCTGGGCAGCTTGTTCCGGTGCCTCACCACCCTCATGGGGAATAATTTCTTCCTTATATCCGATCTAAATCTTCCCTCTGTCAGTTTAAAGCCATTACCCCTTGTCCTGTCACTATGTAGCTTTGCAAAACATCCCTTTCCAGCTTTCTTGTAGGTCCCCTTTGGGTACTGGAGGCTGCTCTGAGGTGTCCCCAGAGCCTTCTCCATCTCCATTGCAAATACAGGGAAACTGAGGCAATAGGAGACAGGAGAGCTCCAGAGCCACCATGGTACATGGACACCTGGATGCCCAGTAATGCTTGACACCTGTTAATAATTACTGCAAGGAGTCTGAATGGAGTGACTCAGGGAAAGTCACTCAGAGTCTCTGCCTCAGTTTCCCCACCTCTGCTTTGCCTGTATTAGTGCATTTCCTGACAGAAGTGTTTCAAAGTCTTAATTAACTGCCTGCCATAAAAAATGCAGGAATTATGGGATGAAAGGCTCCACGGAAGGGCAAAATATCATTCTTATCCAGTGCACTTGCTTATCTGAATACTTCTAAGTCCCGCAGAGCCAGATCTTACTGAGCATGCAGCAAATATGGTTTAATATGAGATCGCTGGTTAATTATTAATCACAGCATACCTTCTGCAACCTGCCAGAAATGATTATTAATGTCACTAGGTTATGCCTGTAGTGAGTAGCAGAGGGTGTGTGAGACTTTTTTGCTCATGCTACTAAGCAAATGATAGCTGGAAACACTAAATCAACAAGATATAGTCCTGCCTTCAAAAGTATGCCTGAGAGCAGCTTCAGCTTGTCTGGCATAGATTATATTGGGTGAAAGAGTAAATAAGTGTCAGAAAGCTACCAATGTTCTACATATTGAGTGCCAAAGTGAAACTAAGAATTAGCACGAAACTTTTGCATTGAGTCAGGCTGTCTGCAGCAGCACATTGTGACAGTGTCTGCCTGCAAAGATGCTTTTCACAAACTGTCGGGGACTTTTAAAGCTGAAATCTATGTGTTGATCTCTAGCTTGACTTTTGTACTGTCTTTGATTTTTATCCTTGGCCTGGTTTTGGACTGAAAGGTGCCTGGTGGTCAGTGTTAGATGTGGCTGCAGGAGCAGGTGATGAGAAGGTGCGGGGAGGTCCCCAGCAGCCCGATGTGACACAACGTGCTCACGGTGGTGGCAGGAAGGACTGGAACACGGTGTCAACACACTCACAGACAGCCCGTGGCGTGATGTGCCGAGCAGAACAGCCCTGGCCAGCTGACTACTTGCTGGTGCTGCAATCGGTGCCCTTATCTGCTCTGCTCATCTCGTGTCTCTCGTCCCCAGGTCCTCTGCTGAATCCCCTTATCGTGTTCTGCCCTACTGAGTCAGAGCTGAAGCAGTGGCTTTATCATCTGGAGAAACAGATCCAGCTCAACGGAGGAAGCCTTGGCTTGCCCTTCCTCGCTCAGGTTAGTCTCTGGAGATGCTGCGCAGCCGTTTCCCATGCTGCGGGCTCAGGGCTGAACCGAGCTGGGTGGGTTGGGTGGATGCTGCCCTGCTCCTGTATCCTTCAGTGGGAGGGATAATCTCTCAGCTGTTCTCACCACACCTAACACCTTCTTCTTGCAGAATCCTGAGTGCCCCATAGGGCTCCGTGTACCTCCCGGGCTGGAGACCTTGAGCAGAGGGCTGGAAGGGACAGGGGCTCTGGCCCAGGTTCCTTCAGTTATTCCAGCACCCCCAAAATCACCATAGATAAACGTGCTAGTTGCCCACACTTGACAGGCACGTTCTTGCTTTGGAACTCCTCTGCCTGTGGAGAAACCTTGTATTTGTGTTCAGGCGTCCTTAGGGGCTCAGGTCTGTGCACCCCGCGCCAGAGCGAATGTGGGATTTTGGTCTGAATGTCAACCCCAAAGGTGCTCTGTGCTGCTGAGACCTGACAGCAGCTTGCTGCATTTCTGCTGCCTCTGTGTGCGCACATGGCTTCTCATTTTGGAGCTTGCCTGTCTCCTCCCCACCTGTAAAACAGAGGTATTCCCCTTTGAAAGGCAATATACAGATGGCACTAGGTACCAAGTATGATTATTCAGTCCCAGCTGGAAAACTGGCTCCTGCACAGATCTATTTACTCTTTCCTACTTCTGCCACACTTGAAAAGTGTCCTGAAATGGGCCACGTGCAAGCTAAACTCTTTGGGGAGGACATGTCTGCCCTGCTCCTCAGTTGTGCTCCTGTCCCTAGAATGACTGGAGTCAGAGCTCCGTGGGGAAGGAGGAGCTGCGGTGGTCCGTGCAGAACATGCCTGTCCAGGAGTGGAGAGGAACCCAGCGGGAATCCCTGGGCGATGTCCTCTGTGTTTCCAAAGTGAAGCTGCAGCACCTGCCTTTCCAGGTAGGACACATCTCTGGGGAGCAACCTCCCATCAGCATGGATGGAGCGACTAGCGCAGATTCCTGCCTGCCTGCTGCCACTGACCCTGAAAGATCCTTTTACCCACATTCTAGTAAATGGAAAAAGGTTTTTTACTGGGTGTTTTGCTGCTTCTGTGGCCCGGCTTGAGGACAGTATAAGCATTTGCAGGATGGGGCTGGCAGGAATCTCTGCGGAGCGGGTTGCAGGGAGGCGGCTGGGCTGTTTGCAGAGCCCTCACCCGAGGCTGCTGCCAGAGAGACAAAGCAAAGGGCTCTCCAGGTCTGAACCCTGTCTGGCTGTTCACAGGGAACCCTCTTCCCCTTTACTTTCCAAGGAGCAGCACGACCGACTCTTGGTGCTTTACCCGTCCACGCTGGTGATAGTATCCGAAGAGCGCAACAGCCTCTGTTTTAAGGTGAGTTCATTTTGGAGCACCTTCCTGCTCGCTCTCACCCACAGCGGCTATTTGAGCCCTTCTTTGGCTTGTTGCTCCCCTCCACCTGGGTTCCCTTGCGCTCCCCGTGTTGGCAAGGGCTTTCCCTCCGCGCTGCTCCGTTGCCAGCTGGCAGGTGAGCAGGCAAGAGGGATGTTGCAAGTTATCTTCCCATGAGAAACACCTTGCCCTCCTACAAAAGCCGGAGGGGGAAAGGAGCTGGCTGCCAAGGAATCTGCGTCTCTGGGAGGAGGGATGCTGGCGTGTTTCTGTGTGGTTGTGTTGGCAGGGACCCCGGCTCGCTTGCTTGAGCTGGAACAGCCCTGAGAGTGCCCCCGTGGCGGGTTTTCTTCCCAGCCCTTGCTCTGTGGGACCGTTTGCAAGCAGGGAGCAGCCAGGCAGCACATCTGATGCTGGTGGAAAGGCTGGTTAGTTCGTTAGTTGGCTGGTGGGGAGAGAGGAGAAGCCGCTGCTGGTGCTTTGTATTCGCTGTAGCGAAGGCTCTGAGCAATGTCTGGGCACCGCAGCAGAAGGACCAGCAAGGACCTGGAGCCCTCGGTGCCCCAGGGGATCTGAGAAGAGCTTCTCTGGTCCACTGGTGGGGTTTTGCTTTCCTGGGAGCCTCAGCACAGATGAGCATTCGCATCGCCCTTAAACTTGATTGCCAACATCCATTTTAGACATCATCGCAATGGCTATTAAACAGCCTTGTGCTTTCTGGCCCCGTTTTTCCTGTGCTAGAGCAAATGAGCCAAAAAAAAGAGCGCTGAACTGTCGCTGAACCTGCCCATGGAGGAGCAGCATCCTTCTTCATCACTGAGAGAGGAGCCAAGGACAAGGGAACCCTGCAGAGACGGAGGGCTGGTGAAATTCAGTGTGAATTCACTGGGGTCCTTCTTCACATGATTTCACCGTGTCCACATCAGGCCCCGAGCCATGCAGGCTGCTTTTAATTGAAGGGAAGACCCGCACAGAGCATCTCCCTGGCTGAACCCGCCGTGGCGAGGAGGGACTCGTGCCGGTGAGAGCTCTCTCCGGTCCCCGCTGCCGCAGCGGAGGGTGTTTTCCAGCAGCCTGTGTGACACACCTCAAACAAAGCTTGTTTTTGGGAACGTGTTGTTTGCAGCTCCTGGGAATGGCGCGCCACGTAAGGGGGGCCTTGGGCTGGGCTCTCGGATTTTGAAACCTTCGAGCAGATTTCTCTGCCCTGGCCGTGCAATGTTCCCTTTCCACGGTGCGTGAGCGTCGGTTCCGCGGGCGTCTCGCTCGCTGGGGTGATGGCAGATCTCTGTGCGGGCAGGGGGTGATTCACCAGCCTGTGACACCCCGCTGGGAACCTGATTTTCCGCAGGCATGTCAGGGCACAGGCGCCTTCTCCCAGGGCTTCTGCAAATTAACTTCCTTTCCCCGTGAGCAGACGCCGAGCCCTACAATTTGTGTGCGAAGGGAATAGCCCGGCCCTTTTGTTCTTTGGTTTCGTACAAACCGCAGGAGCTGCCGCTGCCAAGCGTGTGTGTGGGATGGGGAAGGGGAAGGCAGGGGCTGAGCCTGCGGGGACGGGGCTCACCCAAATCAGCCCTGGTGGGAAAAAACCCTGGGGGAGGCGTAAATCAGCAAAGGGGGGACTGCTGGGGGGAGCAGGTTGATGCCGTGCCCCGGGAAGGCTGGAGGGGCTCTCTGCAGCAACGTGCATGTTATTTGCGGGATGCTGCTGCCCTTCCCTGGCTGGGACTCTGTCCCCGGGTGTTTCAGCCTCCTCCCATGGACAGGGAGATGTTGCATTAGGGAGGATGGAGCGCTTGGTGCCTGTGGGAAGCACATCGCAGTCCATTTCTTACAGCGGCCGGGGAAACTGAGTCACGGAGTGTTTGCATGAGCTTTTCCCTCCCGAGGCCAGCCTGCCTGTATTGCTCAGCCCATAAATTGCTTCCCATGCAGCCAGAAATAACCGCAGAAGCCTGTGTGTGCCCACGGGCTGTTGCAGAGAGGCGGCCGGCCAGCACAAACCACCGGCACCCGCCTCGGCTCCGCGCTGCCCTGGGGACAAAGCTGTCACATCAGCCAGTCCCCAGAGCCTGTGCAGCTGGGACAGCCTTGCAGTGAGGACACGATGAGGGGTTCCTGCTGGACACATTATTTTGCAGCCCATAAACTTAGGCACGTTGGTCGTGAGGGTCTCTTCCAACAAAAACCATTCTATGAATCCTAAACAATTACACCTTTTGAGAGGACCTTCAGCTCAACAACAGGGTTTTTTACTCCTGCTTTATGAGCTTCCTCCGCTGCCGGGCATGAAGGAGAGTGGTGTGAAGTGGGAACTTCATTTCCTGGGCTCTCCCCAGACCCTGTGTTTGCCATTCCTTGCCAGGAGCTGCTCCCAAGGGCATTGTCACCAGTGCTCCGTGCCCACAGCATCACAGGAGTGGCATTCACAGCTGTGCTGGATCGCACGAGAGCTCGTGGTGCACCCGCTGGCATTTACAGGGCTCAGCCCGGTCTTTGTAAGGCTTTGCAGGGGATGGATTGTGGGCATTCCTGTTTGCAAGGCTGCAAGTGCCAATCCAGCAAATCAAACGTTGTTCAGGACCATGTTTGTGAATTTTTCTGGAGAAGTCAGACGTTAAACTATTGAAAACAGAATGAGAAGGGAAGGAGTGCTCAGCCGCGCCATCCTAAGCCTGCTTCTCTCTCGGCAGGGCGAGCTGCCACTCAATGCCATCCAAGTGCTTTTTGAAGAGAATGAGAAAACCTCCTTTTTAATAGAAGGTGCGTGTGCGGCGTCAGGGTCTCCAGACCCCAAAAAAATGTGGGGAGGGATGGAGCAAGGGGGTTCCCAGGGGTTTCTGGCCCGTCGATCAAACCCGGTAACACCCAGTGATGTTTTGACAGGCCGACTGATCAATTCGATCCGGGTAATCTGCCGCAGCTACGATGATTACCAGGAGTGGCTCTACTGTCTCAAAACAGCCCAGTTTCGAAACGCCGACTCCTCCCTCTCTGGATCAGAGAGTTTCTCAGGATCAAAGCTCCCACACCCTGCGCAGGTAACAGATGTTGTGGGTTTGCATGGCAGTCAGTCAATGCCTCCCAGGGCTCCCATCTGTCCTATCTCCGACCACGTGCGAGGACTCTTGTGACACAGCAGACTTTGCTTCAGGTCCCTTGCCCGAAGGCTGTCATGAAGTTGCTGATCCTTGCAAATTACTTTGAAGCCCTATATCACATTATATAGAATCAAAGAATCATTTTGGTTGGGAGGGACCCTCAAAATAATTGAGTCTAACCGTTAGGCTGAATTTATCACTAAACCATGCCCTTGCAAAACACTGATAATGACCTTATGCCAATGCCCCACTGCACAATGCTATCGCAGCCTATGACCAGGGCCGTGTTTTTAAAGGAATTTAATACAATACACCCTGTGTGCTGTTCTTCTCCCCTGTCTAGTTTGGCGGCAGCGGGAGAGGGTCGCTCAGTTCTGATGGCCGCACAAACTCCTGGGCATCGGGAGGGAGAGTGGCCACCTTGACGCACCTGTCCCAGCACAGCGGCTCTCTCCCAGACGGACAGTCCTTCGTGCTGATGCCTGACAGCAGGGTGCTCGAAGAACCCCTCTATTCCCAGCCTCTCCATGTAAGTGAACCCCCCTAAAAGCCTGGGACATGTGGGGACAGACACTGCCTTTGAGCAGAGCGGTCTGTCCTGGTGCTCGGGTGGTCAGTGTTTGCTATGTGGTGTAGCAAATCCATGCCTGGAGCCTTTATTTGTCCCAGCTCAGCTTTGTAATTGCTGATATGGGAAAAGTTTGCTGAGGAGTCCCATCCCAACACTCCATTCTGCATAAAGATTGTTGGTACAGATTGCAAAAGGGCAAACGGGACTGTTCAAAGGTCAGAAAATCCCAAGAAAAAGCTGGCAGGTGAGTGGAGGTGATGGACTGGGCAAGCCTTTGCTCTGACCTGTGCAGAATTTGTATGTCCAGGGATCAGAAAATCATAGAATCATAGAATAGTTTGGGTTGGAAGGGACCTTCCCAGCTCCCCCAGTGCCCCCCCTGCCATGAGCAGGGACATCTGCACCAGCTCGGGTTGCTCAGAGCCCCGTCCAGCCTGGCCTGGGATGTCTCCAGGGATGGTTCAGCCACCACCTCTCTGGGCAGCCTGGGCCAGGCTCTCACCACCCTCAGGGCCAACAATTTCTTCCTTATATCTAGTCTGAATCTACTCTCTTTTAGTCTAAAACCATCACCCCTTGTCCTATCACAACAGGCCCTGCTAGGATGCGGGAAGGAGGGAACACACGGGGCACGGTCCCGGCCTCAGGGCTGTGCGGATGCAGGAGCGCATCGCGATGCCCGCAGCAGCAGCCCTGGCAGGGCAATGCCTTGCGTTGGCTGCAGGTGATTCTGCAAAGAGCCAACTCTGGGGTCTGTCTTCTCGTTTCAGTGCCTGGCACACGCCAACTGCCCAAGCACGGGGCTGCCCGGGCAGGACCTGCGGAGGGGAGGCAGTTCCAGAAAGTCCAAGGGCAAATGTGGGCCTTGTGGCCAGCAGCTGCCCAGCCAGGACACGGAGAGGACCGTCTGCAGCCTCATTCCTGAAAACCCCAACCGGGAGCTCCTGTCCGCCGTGTACAACGAGCCGTACTCCCCGCACAGCTCGCAGCATCACCCCGCAGCTCCTCCAGCACCCCTGAGCAACGTAAGCGGGCCGGGACGCGGTGGGGCTGCACGTTGAACAGCAGGGGAACTGGTGCACAGTTTGCATTTTTCTTACCCATTTCCACTTGAAAATGGCCCACGGAAAGTGAGGTTAAACATGGAAAACGGAGCAATGTCTTGTGGAGCCTGGAGATGCTGGGCATGAATTCCTGGGGCAACATGAGCACCAGTGCTCTGCAAGCAGGAGTGTTATTACTCGAGAGGACACAGCCTCTTCTTCTGAGGGCTTTCCAGCATGTGTCCATCACTGGTTTGGTGTGCAATGCCACATATCCCTCCCCTCAGCCTCAATGAGTGTGCGCCTGTCTTACACCCAGGAAAATCCCCTCGTTAGCACAGAGTCAGCCCCGCCATCCCTCGCAGCTGAGCAGCATTTGGTACTCGAGTTGCAGGGAGATTCCCCACTCCGGTCCCTCCCAGGGATGGATTCCAAGCAGAGAACAGCATGTCACGTTCCTGTTTTAATTCCGCCTTTTAGCTGAACAGATGGAGCCTGGTGGGAAGTCAGCCCTCGGCAGCTTCCAGCTCCCTGGAGAAGCCGGCCATGCCCCGCTCCCCCTTGTACGCTGATCCCTATATGCCCAGCTCCCCCAGTGCTCCCAGTGCGGCCGGCTCCAGCCTCCTGGAAGACGTACCTTTGCTGCTGGTTACAGCCCTGACTCAGCCTTTTGGCTCCAGAAATCCTGCCCCGGGCCATTTCTTTTCCTCCTGTCTTCGGATGGGGAAACTCCAGACCTGCATTTCGGGGAGGGGCAGGGCATGACATAGTTCTCTGGGTTTTCAAGCCAGGACAGAGTCAGAGTGGAACAGGTTTCCCCTGTCTTATCGCTGGATGCCAGCATCACGACAACCCCATGTAGAGCCAGAAACTGCAAAACAACGGCAGAGACTGAGATGTGATCCAGTCTACAGAAACTAGAGATGAGTCAGGCACAGAGACCACTTCCAGCTGTGATAACTGAGTGCCTGTTAAAGGCTACATTTCTGGTTTTGTGCCTCCCTTGGGAAAAGACTGAGTTTGTGGGTGGCATCCCCCAAACTGCTGAAGTCTTCTCCCCCCTCGGAAGGTTCTTCCAGGCTTCTGTCTGTCCTTACGCATTCCGTGAGCTGTCAGGAGGTTTTATCCTGATACTTTGACATCTGGCCAGCTTCATTACCTCTGGGTCACTGTGAGGGACCTGCAGCTGTTCTTCCATTCCCATCTAAGGCCTCCAGGATTGGAATGTAGTAAAATTTGCAAGGCAGGCAGAAAACCTTGTTTTGCCTAAGTCCATTGATAGCAGGGCTGGCTTACAGGTGGGGGGAGCAGCCAGTCAGTGCTCCCCAACTCTCCGTAGGTGGTGTCAAAAGTGGAGTTTTGTTCTGGTTAAGTTCCTGCAGTGTCACGGACAGACGGGTCCAGCACAGGTGAACGGAGCCCTCCCGGTCCTCCCGCATCTCTCCCTGCAGCAGTGGAACTGCCAGCCCCTGCCCGGCGGTCACCGCACAGAGGTGACCGCGGCTCCCAGCTACGGCATCCCCGGCACCGCCTGCCGCCTCCCGCTGTGGCCTCCTGCTGATGCTTATCTTGAAGAGGTGGGTTTGTAAATGCAGCCCTAACACTGTGCAGGCTGCAGGGGAACGCGCAGGGGTGCAGGGGCCCCAGCTTGCTGTTCTCCAGGTCACTGCAGGGCTCTGAGCCCGTTGCTCTGTGACGGGTGCATCTTGGGGAGCAGGGATGGGGGACCCAAGAGAGGGCTGATTCCTGGTGTGCAGTATCCCAGGACTCCAGTACTAAGTCACCCTCATCAGTGCCCCTCTTTCTTTTCAGGTCTCTTCTCTGCGAGAGGAACATCTGGGCCCTTCATTGCAGCCACCAGGTGAGACACTTGGGACTGACTCTCAGACAACTGAGAACAGTTGTTAAGCCAAAACTTCCTTCGTTGAGCTTTGAAGTCTTCAAAGATGTCTGAGACATGCCCCATCATGGTATATAAGCTTGGGAGGCTGCTTGGGAGCTGCAGCCCACCCCACCTCACTGGTGTCTGTCTCCATAAGCCAAGATCTTGATGATCTTGAGGGTCTCTTCCAACCAAAATTATTCCATGTTTCTATGATTCTGCAGATGGGAATGTCAGCAATTACGACCTGCCGGAGGGCGGCTGCCTGCACCGCGACTCTGCCGCCTACCACGACTACGCCGAGCTCCAGAGCTTCCAGAGCGACTTCAGCTACGACAACCTGTGGGAAGCCGAGGAGAAGGAGCCGGGCACCCTGCACCCCTCCCCAGCGCCCAGCCAGCAGTTTTATGAGGTCTGAGGGAAAACCTCTATGGCCAAGCACAAAAAAGCCCTCCGGGCTCTTTTCTTGCTGGGTTTCCCATCAGGGAGAGGAGCCTGGGGCACACAAAGCAAAGGGAAGGGTCCTGCTCTGTGAAAGGCTGGTTCTCATGTCCTGGCAGGCCCAGAGTTCAAACTTCTCCCCTAAATCTGAGGATGGGCTCAAAGTACAAAACCAACAGCCTCTGCAGACCCGGGGAGCAGCGTGGGTGCAGCTGCCCCAGCTCGGGGAGCCCTGGCCGGGGAACAGCATCGCCCCCCAGAAAATAAAAGAACAAAAAGCTGGTCAGGCTCCCGCGGATAAAAGGGACTGGGTGTTCAGATGGAGCAGCAAAAGCCAAAGAAGAGGGCTGGGTTAGTTTGGTCGTTTTAACCAGAGCCCTCAGGCTGGTCACTTGGAGGATCTACTGATCCCTGAGCATAGTTGTTAAGCCAAATCTTCCTTCCTTGAGCTTTGAAGCCTGCAAAAGTGTATGAGACATGCCCCATCGTGGTACACGAGGTTGTTAGCAATAGCTGTGCTCATAGGATTGTCATCCTGCAAGATCAGAGTTATCTGACAGGGATGGAGAAAAAATCCAGATCTGGGCAGAATGGGACATTCTTTCCATTTGATGCAAAAAATTCTGTCCTGCCAGTGCTGCCTCCAAACCGTGGTGGTGACGCCTTGGCAGGTGGAATCAAGAAATGTGCTGCCAGCAAATACACCAAGTGCCTTGTGTTTACCAAGGTCTTCCCCGGAAAGGATGCTCTAGGTGCCTCTTGCGGCACCGCGTCCTTTCCTCCCACGTCACTGACCTCGCGCTAGATGCTGCTGGGAACATCTGGGCAGGGAGGGAAGGAAGAAAATTGACTCCAAGCCAAACTCCAGCACAGCCATTAAAGCCCAGTGATCTGAGCAATGCTGGTGTGGGCTGCGAATTTTTTCTTCCCCCCTCCGGAGCAGCAGCAAGACCAGGGCACAAACAACAGGGGACAGAGTCTTGGTGCTATCGTTTGCCAGCCTCTTAGGCCAGATCCTTTAGCACATATAAGGTCAGCAGCAAATCCAGATGTTTTTACCTGAGGCTCCAAATTCTTAACCTTTGTTCCCTAAAGAGGCTGCAAACCAAACATATTAACGAAATCTCTATTTTGGTTCCTTCACTGGTGCAAACATAACAATCTGGGAGCTCTTTGTACTTGAATATCTATGTATTACATTGTACTTACGTATTTTTTTTTTCAGAAGGCATACAACAAAGTTTACATGCACAGTTTGAGTGGGTTATATGTATTTAATGTGTAAATGTGACTGAGCTGAAGATCTATTTAATTTTCTAGCTGTGGATGACGTTCAGTACTGTAGAATGGGCAGCTGTCTGCACGTTCCTCTGTGTGTGTGGGTTTGGGTCTTCTCGCTGTTATTGTTTTGTTTCAGGTTTACTTTCATTCTGGGAAGATTTGTATCTAATAACTGAACCCCAAAAGGATCTATTTATTCAGAACAAAATTGCGTTAGGGAACATCAGAAGTATACAGTATGCTGGGAGGCTCCTGTGAACACATTGACTTTCAATACTGTCACCATAATCTTTTTAATTTGGTTTCAACAGTGATATCTGCGATGTATCAAAAGGAAAAAGCTCTACTGCTGTAAGAGTTCCTTGGTGGATTTCTGTGAGACTGGACAATTGCAATACACATTCTTCAGGAATTCTTTTCTTCTCTCTTTCTTTGCCATCATCTGGTTTAATGGGGGTGAATTTTCATCCGTCGCTGCTGTCCTTTTCACAGCCTTTCCTCCCTTGAGGATTTTTGGGTCCCTGGGTCCAGGAGGATTTCCAGAGTGCTGACTGTCTCTTGCTCAGGTCGGGCACTTGTAAATACCTAATCCTAAAGCAAAGTCTCCCCTGGGTTTATCAGACAATGAGACCTGGCTAGAGGGTTAATGCCAAAGCTTAATCAGACTTTTTGCTTCAGCCCTGTGTTCTGGGGGTCTTGGAAAATCAGTCGGCAACTCCAAATGTCTCCTTGTATTGTGCAGCTGGGAATGCCTGTGCCATACTGGGAATGTCCGTGCCAAGGTGCGAACACTTGGAGAGGTGACAGGTGATTGCGCTGCAGCCAGAGCTGCTCAGGAGAGCAAATAACCAGAGAGGTAGATGTGAAGCCCGGTGTGCCTGTCCCCATCGAGCAGCCCTCCCGAGCTGCGGCGTGCCATCACGTTGACCGGTGCCAGTGACACACGCGTGCGCGGGGCCACCAGTAGCAAGGCACGAGATCCCGCTTTCGAAGTGCTGCAGAGACGTGACACACCTAAAGCCATTTTAGTCCTCATCCCAGAGTGGCAACTTTCCTTTCCAACTACATCTGGGCTAAATTTGTCACCCTTGCGAATGCTGCCCTTTGAGCGCACAGGCTGCTCGTTTCTCACGCCTCCAGCGCGCCTTTGTGCGCAGCTGCCGCGGTCTGTTTGGCTCTTATTTCAGGTCCTGAGCGCCATCTCTGTGTCTGTGCGTCTGTTTGAGCTATTGCCTTGCTCCTGCAGGGCTTGTGGGGCAGAGCGCAGCTCCTTCCAGCTGCTGCCCGGCACGGAACGGAGCATTTCGGGGTGAAATGCGAGCGTGCCCTTAGCAAACCGTGGCCCGCTCACTGCTGTTTCTTCACTGCTACCCTGTAGAAATTAAGGATTGCGATAACAAACTGCCACTGAAATAGTTACACAGCCCCTGCCACACAAGCAGCTAAAGGGGTTTTATTTACACCCTTTCCCAGCTGGGTTTGGCTCCCCTAGAATAAGCACTTCTTCCTGCTCTCCGTCTGTCCCAAATTTAGAAGGTTGTACAGCTTTGCTAGGCTGTATAATTAATGCAGAGCAATTTATGTCTGTGTACAAGCCCCCAAATGTTTCCAAACCAGCCCCCATAAGCATCAGATTGGTCAAGACCCACAGCACAGCCTGGTTTCCCTGTTGAGTCACTGGTTTTGCTGGCCATTGGTTTTCTCCTGATGGTTTTCCATCCAGATGCTGAGCAGGTGGGAACAGGGCTGTGTTTTTGACACCTGCCTTGTGACTGTGAAAACCCGCACTATTGCTTTTCCTCCAACACATTTCTCAGCAAACGCAGGATTTAAAAAGAGAGGGTTTACTTGAAGCGGCACGAGATGTCTCAGTGCAGGTTGCATTAAAATGGAAACTCTAGCACCTGTAAACACACCGAATACCTCTCATTTCCAGAAAAATGTATTCGTCCTTCACAGCCTGGCTGCAGCAGAAATATGGTGTGAACCAGGTCGCCCACAAACTGCAGGTCTGGTGCTCTGGAGCTGCCAGCGAGGCTGCACCATCCCCAGCTCGGTCACAGGATAGCTGCGGCTTTATTCACAGATGAAAGGCATGAGATGATTCTAGCTGCCAACAATTCACCCTCTGACAAATGATCTCTCCTCCCCCCGACTCCCTCCAAGTGCTAAAAGTCCTGAATTGGAGTCCCCCCCCTTTCTGAAACCATAGCTGGAAAACCACAGCAGTTACTGAAACACCACGGACTGCTGTAGCTCTCTCTGCTTTCTGATTTCCAAGCCACAATTTCAAACTTCTTTTGCTTAAAGAATAAACAGCAGAGGGGTGCTTTTAAAAAAAAAAAAAAGTGGAGCCTGTGATGTGCTCATTTGGCTTCAGGATTTTGGAGGAAAAGTCCCCATAAGTGAGGGCAGGGGGTATCAGCAGCAGAGCAGCCCACCCGGCCGGCTCCCGCTCCTTTGTTCTGCATGGACTTTCCCATCTTATCATTGTATTTACAAAGACACTTGAGGTTTGGGAATTCCTTGGTGAGCGCTTTGCATGAACATTTCTCTTGCTGTCGGCTGCCTGAAACCACGGCTGAGGTTGGGGAAGGACCCGCTGAGCAAACCTGTTCCTGCTCGGAAAACCCAGCACCTCGGTCCCCTGCGCGGTCAGAGGTGTGCAGGATTTGCTCTAGATGAGCAACTCCCTCACTGCCCTGTGGGTGGGGGAATCCACCAAAATATGTCATGGCTCTCACAGCTGGCCGAAGCCACTGGTATTTCTGTCGGTCCTGGATGAAAGGGAGGTCACTGTCCCCGTGCTGGCGCTCCCGGCTCTGGCACAGCACCACGAGCCCTCCGAAATCTCTCTGAAGTGGCACGACTCAGAAATGCCCTAACAGCAATGTCCGTGGGAAGCTTTGCTCTGGTTTTATTACAGAGAGATAAAACAAAAATAAAAGCGAAGGAGCTGCTCTGGCACAACTGATTTCTGCAGAAGACGTGGGGAGAGACACGGCCAGGACCCTGGTAGGGTGTATGAAGGCAGATGAAATACGGAGGCAGCTCTTGGGGCTGCACCTGCCTGACTTTTTCATCCGCTTGGCAAGACAAGGTGTCAGATGTGGGAGCTACGTGCAAGGCGAAGCAGCGGGCTGGGATGGCACAGCTCCCACCTCCAGCGCTGACGTTCTCTTTGGTGAAATGAAAACATCTCCCGGCAGTGAGGATGCACCGAAAAGGTCGTTTCTATTGTGGTGGCTGCCGCTATTGCAAAAGGTGGTTGAGTTCCTGGCTCCTCCCTGCCGGGTGAGGTATGGGCAAGATGACCTTGCCATGGAGGCAGAGGAGAGAGCTTAAAAGGTTGTCGGAGAATGAACCAAGCATTGAAATTGCAGGCAAGTCCAGGCTGGTTTCCCTGAAGCACACGAGAGATGCTGCTGCTCGACTGAGCACAGCAGACACTCCCAGAGCTGATCTCCTGATACCAACACAATCTTTCAATATTCCCTTTCGCCTCTGCAGTGGGCCAGAAACATCTATCTTGTGAAATATTTATCTCATCTGCCTTTTCCAGTATTGAACAAAAGGAGAGTGAAACGCACCTATAACCTGATGGATCATCTGGCACCTTCCGTAACTTTTAGCAGGAGAAGGTGCCAAATCCCATTGACATCCAAAGGATCAGACACCAGTTATCACAGACAGGCAAAGGGCACTCACTGGTGGAGGTGACAGGCACCTCATGTCACCTACACCTTAACATGAGTACTGAGCTCTCCTGGGAATAAACTTAGCACGAGTTTTTGAACATGAGGATAGAGGCATTGAGAGAGAGTGAGATAAACCCAACGTCTCTTGGAGTGCGAAAACAAACCAGAACAGCTTTCCCAACCATTTGGCCTGGTATTAAATTCAGTGGCTTTTAGCAGAGTGATTTGCTCACTGCCAGCGCTGCACCTGGGAGCGCTGCACATGGCTGGCAGGGAAATCAACTCTTCCTGCACCTGCAAAGTGAAGGGAAAACATTATTTCCTCCAGATTT
Organism: Caloenas nicobarica; assembly: GCF_036013445.1. NCBI lineage: Eukaryota > Metazoa > Chordata > Aves > Columbiformes > Columbidae > Caloenas > Caloenas nicobarica. The sequence continues at coordinate 5,168,186 of NC_088266.1, forward strand.
GCGTGACAAGGCTAGAAAGAACAAAATCTGAAAAAATTCAAACCAAGCAAGAAGTCAGCAGTGACCGTTCAGGATTTAGCCGTGTCCCTTGCCCTGGGGACTCCGTTGTGTGAGGAACTTCTCAGGTAGAGCCGGAGCCCCCTGGGACAGGAGCTGTGAGTCTCAGAGACCCTCTCCTTGCAGCAAACCTGTCTGCTGCCCTCCTCTGACATTTTTCTGCTTTGCTCCGCTCCCAAGAAAGCTCCTGCGTAATGAAAATTGCCTGGTTCCTCCAGCTGTTCCCCCATTTCCCACCTGCCACGCCAAGGCTGCTGCATTTCCACCTGCCACCGAGAAAACAGAGAGCAATTAATGGATTATGGCTGGATAAACAGTAAAACTGGGCATATGCGAACATTTCAGCTTCCCCCGTGCCCGGAGGAAAGGGGGTTTGATGGGCAAAGCTTGGGATGCAGATCGGACCTGCATCGCGGAGAGCTGGGGAGGGCAGAGGTGATGAGGATCGATGGACCGAACCTGGGAGCTGCTGCTTTGTATTGACTTGTGCTCGCTGATCTGTTCGGGGGATCCCAGGAGGAGCGGGTTAGAAGGCTGGCAGGATTCTGCTCGAGAATGTTTCTGAGGCAGGAGAGGGGACAGGGCTCTCTGGATCAAACAATGTAGACACAGGAATGTACACAAAAGTATTAAATGAGATAGATCTTTATTAGAAGCTTCCAGCATAACTTATCTGTTCCCCTCCTCCACAAAACTCTTCTTACTGGGTATACAGCTACTATAGTCCATATAGAGCCTGTACATCTCTCTCTCTTGCTATTTACTGCTACATATCTCACTGTACAATTGTACAGTGTGCTCTCTTATCAGCAATAATACATGGTCTTAAGTACAACCCCACACACATTAAAATTTCATGGCACTCTGCGTTGCAAGGAAAGAGCTAAACCTCTTCTCTCTCAATTCATACGACAAACGCTGCCACAGACTGTTCCTGTAAAGCCCACAGGCAGATCCGCACAGGTATTCTGGGCAGATTTCCCCCCAGTACCTTTGTGGATCTGGTCCCTATGTGCTCAACAAATCTCACATTCGTGCTGTTAGCAGACTTGGGAGTAAAGAAAAACCCTCATGAATAATGCCCTTGAGTGATCTGGCAAGCACTAGGGACAGGGAAGAAGCTGAGCCGCTTCCTTTTCATTTTTCACCCCATCTTCCATTCTGTGTCCCCTCCAGCTCTCTCCAACCCCACAAGGTGACACACTCGACATCTCCTCCCAGCAAACTCGATGTCTGCAGGATGGGAGGCAGCGGAGGGACCAAGTGATACACCTAGACCCTTCATCTGCTGATTGTCAGAGCCAAACATCTACATGTGCCTTCTCCTCCTCTCCAACATGCTCCCGTCCTTGTCAGGGCTCTTTCCTGAGGCTTTCCTGAGCTCAGCCCCTCTTTCTGCTGCCCCTGCAGCCCCTTTCCATCCTGCACAGCCTCCTGCAGTACCTTTCCAGCTGCCCCTTCCCCTGGCTGTGTGACACCTGCCCGCGTGAGACATGTCCTTGCAGTGGGTGCTCCTCACCCACGGCAGAAACCCTGTCTCAGCCTCCTGAACCCTTAGACCGAGCTGTGACTTCTTGGAGTGAAACCCAAGAGGATGAGTCCTCCTGCTGTCAGCCAAACCGGTCATGGGAGACATGGGCTTTGCCAAGCGAGTGGCTCCTCCATCCCCCTTTAGCTGCTGCCCGGCTCACCGTGCGGCCAGCGCGTGCTTAACAAAGCCCTGTCTTAGGACAGAGACAGCTCTTCCCCAAAGCTCTCTCCTCTTTTCCTCCACAGACACCCCAGCCCTTTCACAGGAACGCAGCACTTTCCTGGTTTCTCTTGCTCTCTCCTCCCTCCACCACCTCGGTGCCTTCTCTTGCCACCAAGTGACTTCAGGAGGGAGGACGGACAAGCAGTGCCCCAGAACAGACACTGTGACTGCTCCTAGGAGACAGCACAAGTATGCAAGAAGTGTGCAAAGAAAGAACAGAGCCAGCCCACGCCGGGCTCCTCTTCTGTCCAGTACAGGTACAAACCGCCTACCGTATCGTAAATGACTGTCACCAGAAGGATCCTGCTTCCTGTGACATCCCGTCCCGTTTCGGGATGGGTCCAGAGAAGTCTCGGTGCTGGGATCCAGGCTTCTCGCACCGCCCAAGAACAAAGTCCCGGCCTCTGCCACCGCCGTCCTCGCCTGTCCTCGGGAAGCACCTCCGGCGTGAGCCTAGGGCCGGGGGCGTCCTTCTCTGACCTGCCTTCGGAAGTAGCGGATGGCAGAAAGCGTGCCAAAACTTGCCAGGAACACTGGAAAAGAGCCCAAGACATTTCCAGAGTTAGTCTGGGTGCTTCTTCCAGACCTGAAAATCACAATTCCAAACCTTGAAGGTCACAAGCTACTTGGCTCTGTTTTTTGGGACCATGGGACTTCGCTCCTCTCCCTTTCCCAGACCTCTCCTGCCTTTGCTCTTCATCCCCACCACACTGTGCATGCTCCCACTGTGTTCAGTCCCGAGCTGCCCACAGCCTGGTTGACCACATCTACTCCTATAGTTTGGGCACACAGATCACACCACCATTTCACAAGAAACATCTGTTTTTCAGGGAAACACAACATAGACTTCATGAGTGTAGCAGAGATGGATGGTGGCTAGATAGACAGGTTCACTGGAGGTGTTTAAAAGACACATAGATGAGGTTCTTAGGGACATGGTTTAGAGGTGCACTTAGTGCTATGTTAATGGTCGGACTTGATGATCTTAAAGGTCTTTTCCAACCAAAAGGATTCTATGATCCTATGATTCTCTGTGGAGATCTAATGGGTCTAATCTTGGATGAGAAGGCCACAGTAGGAAATCTCACCAGGGCTTCAGGATGGTCCCTTCATTTCCTGCTTCTGTTTGGACCAGGAAGATGTCAAGAAAAACATAATTTTGTGAGTTATCTGTGGATACTTTGATCCCAACCAAAAGCAGAATCAGAAAATGGAGAGATACAAAAAATAACTAATGGAGATTCTGCATTCAGAATCAAACTTTTCTCTGTACTCCCAGCTAATGTTTTTATCTTGGCTTATAAGAGAAGTCAAATTCCCCTGATCTGTGCTCAAACCAAACAGGGAACCCAAGTTGTGCCTTTGGACTTCCCAGTTTAAATTCAGTCTTGATTTTGATTTATGCATCAGAGCTTGGGACACAGAAAGGTAAATTCCACTCGTTAAAACCTAAGATGCTGAAAGAGAATTGCTAGTCCAGGATGTCAATCCGCCTCTCACCTCCCTCCTCGCCGGGGTGCTCATTGCACACCGGGTTACGCAATCCCGGGGGCACGAGGCCCGTATCCCGCTTTTCGCACCCTTTCCAGGGCCACGTCTCCCATCTCATACTGAGAAGTCGAGGAGGAGCAGGCCAAAAGCTCCTTGTGACGACTGCACCCAGCAACTTTAGCGAACGAGCTATTCTCAGCCCGGGGTGTCAGCTTCCTGTGTGACCTTAGCGGGGAACATTCCTCCCCCGGACAAGCTGCAGGAAGCCTTGGCCCCAGTGTCTCACCCCATGGTGGGGGCTCTCGGGTGCCCACGGGCTGTATCCTGCACCCAACTGCTGCATCCAGGGCAGCGATGCTGCCGTCGCGGTCCCCCGTCCAGCAACCCGCACCCCTTGGGCCACAGCTCAGCTCATTCGGGTTGCTTGAGCTTCCTCCCCACCAGTTATTCAAATGCCACCTCTTTCCCCACCAGTTATTCAAATTATTAAAAAAAAAAAAAAGGTTGGAGAGGAGAGGAACTGACAGAGCTCGGTTTACTTGCAGGACTCCGTGCACCAGGATAATAGTAATACATCAGCTAAGCTGTATTTAGAAAAAAGCTTATATGTTTACAGCACATTAGAAAAATAGGTATGTTTGTTCCAGCTGAGATGAAGGACTATAAACATGCATACTTGAGGTCCTGATTCAGCTTCTACCCAGCAGGGACCCTAAAGAAGCTTCTCTCCCCCTGACACACTGGTACGGGTCCTGGAATGGAGTGGGGCCAAAGCTGGGACTACAGACTTGTCCTAAAGGCCAGCTCAAGTCACTTTGTGTGGAGAAAGGACAACGTGAGTAGGAATCAGGGCTGCCATTTCTACAGGAGAGAGAAGGTATTAGAAAGGAACAGGATGCTCTGGAAAACCAGGAGGATGACTGCATTTTCCCACAGGCACCATTAGGTGTGTTAGCATCCCTGCCTTTCTCCACCAGGTCCTTCCCACCCCTCTCCCAGGCTGGGCACTGCACGTACCCGTCTTCCAGGCATCTGGAGCGTGCAGGTCGGAGGTCTTCACCGCCCAGGACGCAAAGGCACAGAAGACGAGGCACATGTCCTTGTGGGTCAGTGCCAGTGGAGCCTCGGGTCTCCCTGCAAGAAGAATAGCACGAGGTTTGGGGTTTTAGGACACCTCTGGGGTTTTGAGACACCTCGTCTGCTTCTGGGGCAGTGGGTCTCTTGGACTTCCAGAGAAATACATTTTTGTCACACATTTTCCCTCCCAAAAGACCTTTTTCTCCCCATTGGTCAAGTCAAACACATCTATTTAGGACTCAGGTAGGTTTCCTAAGGAGAGGGCCACATTTTTCACCCCTCTCAGTTTTACACTTTGTTAAGAGCCGCAGGCAAATATTTGTTAGTGGTGCCCATTCCCTGGAAGCAGGGAGTAGATTTAGGAGAGAGCAATTCCTGGGCTGGCTGCTGATGCTGACAGACCCCTCTGGGCAGGGTCACCTTCCTGCAGGACAGTGTCCGGAGATTCCCACAGCTCTAGGACAACAAATAGTCCCCCGAGAAGCACCAGTGCTCAGCATCTCCCCGTGGATCCCACCTCATCCCACCCAGGTCCAGGGACCGTTCTGCATTTCATCCTCTGCTGGAGGTCCAGTCTAGCACAACTCAAAGACATGTTGCAAGAGTGGGTTATTTTTGCTCCTATGTTTATTCGATTAGGCTTTTAATTAAAGCTGGCTTATTAATTAGCTACGACCACGGCAGAGGGGTTTTTCCTCTGTGCAAACAGAATGGAAGCTCCGTTTTGAGACACCATTTGGGGTGACTCATTCATTGTTTGGTTTTAATATTAACTGCAAGGCACTGTGGCTGTAAGCATCATATAAGCTTTAAGATAAATACACAGGCTGTCCTAGTGGGTCAGACTTGCTCTCCCTTTATTCCTTCTTCTCTTACCTGCCTCCAGCAACAGTCAATGTTCAGGAAACCTCAGAGGTCTTGGGAGGGTGTGTTTCGAATTAGTGTGTGTTTTAAAGTCCCCCTCGCCTCTTTCAGCTGGAAGCTTTGGGCGTGTTTCACTCTGTGCACACTTTTTGCCCACCAATATTAGATCAATTAGCAGCCCAGCCTTAGCAGGACAGCCATTGCTTTGTCTCAGGGGCCTTGGTAAAGAAGGATTTTGCTGCTTTGCCTCCCATTCCCTCATCAGAAACACAGGTATGCAGTTCTGCAGGCAGCAGGATGGCACTGGAGCGGGGGATTCCTATCTCTACCAGACCTTGCAGTTTAATGAAGCTATCTACTTCAATAAGTTTTTCTTGGCCAGTGTGCAAAAGAATAGATTACATCCACAATAAGTTATATCTATTCACGGGGACAACCGAATCAGCTGGGACAGGGACTTTGGGCCACCTCTGCCCCAGGAGTTAGCAGGGAGCAAAGCAAATTGTGTGCAGAATATACACAGAATATCCCCAGATTCCCTGTCCCTGTCTCCTGCAGCACTGGCCAGCAGCACTCGCTTGGCACAGGGACAGCGTGAGCATCACAAGAGCGAGCCAATGTGACACAGCATGTCACGGCGGTGGCTTTAGCTGCACTTCCAGAGACCCTCGCTAAAGCCCAGGGCTTCTAGGTGGCACGGTTAATGTGTCAGGAGTGTGGGTTTAGACCAGCTACACCTGGCAGAGCCCTCCAAAATCGGTGCGGTGCATTAATGCCATTATGGCTGGATTGGAGGTGGCTGCGGCAGGGCCAGAGGCAGGACAGACCGCGCAGGACAGAGGCACATCTCTACGTGGGGGTAACCGGGCTTTACCTCTCAGTGCGAGGGCCATGTCCAAAACGTCTGGCTGTGCCTGGTCTCTTCCCCGCGGAGCCAGCGGGACGAGCGGCAGCTTCTCTGCAGATCCTCTCCGCATCAGAGCCGGGGAGGTTGGGGCTTGGCCTCTGACGAGATGCATGGGCCTTTGCAGGAGGGTCTTCAAAGCCTCCACGGCTTTTTTCATCTCGGAGGATGGTGCGACTGAGAAAATCCCTCTCCAGCCCGCTCTGTTCCCAGGCCCATCCTGAAAGAAGTGTTCATACACCTCAGGGACAGAGATAACCAGGGTGTCTCCGGCTGGAGCCAAGTCGAGATCCTCGTTTTGCAGCTGAGCATGGTCCAAGCTGCTGAACTTCTTTTTCTTCCTGTCTTTACCCTTGGCCTTTTTCCTTTTTCCTTCCGGTTCGTTGAAAAAATATTCATACAGTTCAGGCAACGACATTTCCCTTTCCAAGGGTGTTATCTCCTCCTCCACTGAGCTCCCCATTCCTTCTTCTTCCCCTTGGGATTCACAGAACAAATAGTCATACATCTCCGGCCAAGTCACGTCCAAGGTGTCTGTCCTTGCAAAGTCCCCGGTGGTGAAGCAAGGGGGTCCCAGATCTCTGGGGGTCCCAGATACAGGTTCGCCATGAGCTCCCTCAGCAGCATCTCCCCCAAAAGCTGCCACGCTCTTGGGATGGAGAGGCTTCCTCGGCATCTCCTGGCACGCCTCTCCTGAAGGAGCCGCGGCTTCGCTGGCAGCGATCACTGGCAAATTGTCACGTATGCCCGAGCCACCAGCCTGCCCCGGCTTTGAATGCTTGGTGGCCTTCGCTTTCCCTGGGGACTGTGCCCCCGGCTCCTTCACCTTCTGCTTTGGGGAAGCGCTCGCGGCTGGTTCGCCCCCATCCACACCAGGGCCGGGCACCGGCCGTTTGCTCTCCGCTGCCTCCTCACTCCCCATCTTCATAGGAGCCACCTTGGCCGCCTTCTCCTTCCCTTTGCTCTTTCGTGAGGACAGTGGCGAGCCTAAAGGCACCTTTGCAGGTACCAGCATCCCTTGTCCCCCAGTCCCTGGAGTCTCCCTGTCCCCCTGGGCTGCCTCGGTGGCACCGGCTCCACGTTGCTTGCGGCTCTTTCTCATCTGTCCCGGCACCTTGGGCCTCACCACCTCTGGGGAAGCAGCCGGGGAGCTCGGCTCAGCACCCGCTCTCTCCCCGCTCGCCTCGTCCCGCGCCGGGCAGCCGGGTGCTTTGGGCGCAGCCTCCAGGGATGGGCTCGGCGGGTGGTCACGCAAGGGTCCCCGTAGCCTGGGCTCCGAGCGGGAAACGCTGGGACTTTTCCTCGCTGAGCTCTCCGGGGACGCAGGTGGTGCCGGCGAGATGCCCGGCGCCGGTGGCTGTGCCACCGCCGGGCTGCCATGGGGCTGTTCCCCTCCTGCGTCCCCTCCCTGTTGAGGGACGCTTGTTGCAGCTGGGTGGCTGGGAGGCTCCATGGCATGACTGCCGCCGGCTGCTCCTTTTTCCGATGCCAACTGCGGTGCTGCTGCTTCACACGCCGCGTCCTGCCCCGGGCTGCCGGCGGCTGCGGGGGGACAGGGGGGCTGCGTCCCCTGCGCGCTGGGCATTGGGGCGGATGAAGGGCAGCCGGGCTTGTCGCTGTCACACAGAAACCTGGCGACCGAGCCCAGGTCCGCTTCGTCCTCGCTGCCCGAGAGAAGCTCCGGGAAGGAGAGGTGCCGGCCGGCGGGCCAGCGCAGGGGGGCGTCTCCGGGCACCCCACGTGGGGCAGAGCTTGCCGTGCCAGGCCCTGGCTCGCTGCCCACCCTCGCTGCGATCTGCCCGTTGCTGGTGTGACAGTCCCTGCCCGGCACGCCGTCCCCTTGCTCAATGTCACTGAGGCACTGCTCCTCGGCCGTGGCCAGGGCGGCCGGCGCTAGGTCGCATTCCTCCGACGCCAAGAAGAACTCAGCCCAGTCCCGGTCGTTCAGCTGGATGCTGTACTCAAAATCATCCATGCCTGCAGCAGCAAAGCAAGGGGAAGGGGCCGGCGAGATGAGGGCGTGAGGACGGGCCACCAGCATCAGCAGACATAGGTGTATGTCCATAACCCTTTCCCCCAGGTTCCCGCCCTGCTTCCCTGCCAGCCACATTCCCTCATCGTCACCCATTTCCAGCTGAAATCCGTGGGCAGCAAGGACAGGCCAGAACCCAGGCAGCAGTGAGAGAGACCACTGCTACCCCCCTCCGGTCCCTTCTGCCTCTGCTCCCCGAGCACAGCAGGTTTGGGATCCTCTCCACAGCAGCGTTGCACCTCACACCCGCCTTTCCTACTCCTACAGCCCATTTTAAAAAGTGGGGGATTTAGGCTCTCGAGCATTCCTGCTGCTACAGCATCAAGCATGAAGGCGGCATGAAGCAGAGTCCAAACAAGGACATCTCAGCAAGTCACGGCAGCCCCTTTCATACCCATGGCTCTAGGGAGGGAGACGCAACCGAGCCCAAAACCAGCAGGGAGGGATCCAGCGGCAGGAGAAGAAGAAGGGAGACCACAAAGCTGCATCCTACCTGCACCACAATCTCAGCCGGTGATGGAGCCATTCGAAAAGCCACGCGGGAAAAACCTCCCGGCACAACATGATGCTGTACCCTTGACGGGGGCAGATTGCTCGGCTCCAGCATAGATCCATTCAGGGGCTAAAAATAGACACCCCCCCCTTCCTCCCCAGTGTGTCACTTGAGATCCGAGTGTGATGGGTCCAGAGAGGGCAGGGCCATATATAGAAGCTGGTGGGGAAGATGCGAGGGTGCCAGCCAATGCATTTCTCTCCCACAGGATCTGGGGTCTCCAGGACCACTCCTGATGCCCATCGCTCACTCCTGCCCTCTGTGTGGGGTCGGGACAGTCAGCAGAGAAGGGGTCCAGGCCACAGAGGTCACAGCTGGAGCGTGACATCTGTATGGCAATAACTGCTCTTTTTTCAACATACCCACCTCTTTGCCTCAGTCTGTAGATTATCTGTCTCTAGGGTAACAAAAACATACCTCAGGGGTATCCTTTGCCTGTTAGTAGCACTTCTAGGGCACTTATTGGTAGCCTGCTGCAGATTTACATCAAAAGACCACAGCCAGCATCATGGTCTTGTGACAAACCTTGCATGGTACGTGGCAGCTGTCCCATGCTGCCCAGGAGCATCTGGTGTGGGTGGCAGAGGGAGCCTGGGGTCAGAGATTTGGGGTGAGCCCGGCATGAGGGAGTTACAGGGGAAGTGACTGGCCTGGCAGGTCAGCAACCAGAGCCAGAAATAGCCTCCAGCTCCGGGGACCAGAAATAGATGCCCTGAAGGAGCTGCCTGCAGCACGGTGCCCGTGAGCATCGGCACAAGCCCAGCTCCAGCCCCCGCTGCCCCGACGGGACCAGCGCTGCCCCGGGCTCCAGCCACCCCTGGGGTCACCAGCCACCCCTGGGGTCACCAGTCTGCTGTAGAACCCAGACTGGAGATGGATAGAGTCATAGAATCATTTCGGTTGGAAGAGACCCTCAAGATCATCGAGTTCAATGGTTCCCCCATCCCTGGCACTGCCCCATGTCCCTGAGAACCTCATCTCCGTCTGTCCAACCCCTCCAGGGATGGTGACTCCAGCACTGCCCTGGGCAGCCTGTTCCAATGCCCCACAGCCCTTTGGGGAAGAAATTGTTCCCAAGATCCAATCTAAACCTCCCCTGGAGTAACCTGAGGCCGTTTCCTCTTGTCCTATCACATCCACCTCGGGGGTCGTTGGTGGGGATGGGGTGCCGGCCATGCCCCACCGTGTGCTCTGGGAACCTGGGGACCAGCACCCAGCTCCTGTCCCGTGTGCCAGAGGACAACCAGGCTGTTGTCCTGCCGACACCAGCCATCCTGCGAGAAGGAAGCTCCCCGTCGTGGCTGCCTTCACACACTGCACTGCCGAGGAGCGAGCCAGGAGCGAGCAGCCCCCCGGCAGCCGGAGCTCGCTGCCCCACGCCGCCGGGGAAATATCACCCAGGACGCGCTTCCTCTCTCCCTGCTCTGGGCTGACGCACGCAGGGAGCTTGTTGAGCCGAGAAAATATAGAAGGAAAGAGGTTTGATGCCTTCCCATCCTATCTCATTTCTGATCTGGCTACACCCTTCTCCCGCTCCCCCTCACACGCGCTCACAGACGCAGAAGGGAAACCAACCAGCTTCCTTTTGTTGGCTGCAGCCAAACTTCCTTCCCTTTGAGCCCGGCAGCCGGGGTTAGTCAGAGAAACCTTTAAACTCTGCCTTGCAAAACCGCAGCAGAGAACATAAAAGAGACGGAGGCAGCGAGACGGAACTGGAAGCCAGCGGCGGGCTGGTGGCTCGTGTTATCAGTGTCACATTTAAACCCAGCGCTGGAGCAGCCGCACACCAAACCCAACAGGAACTGCACACACCCCACCGCACGTTCCACCCCGGCCTCAGAGACACAAACAAGTCTCGGCACAGGAGACATCCAAGTATTTATTTAGCCGTCCAGGGTAAAGCCCACACACCGTCCTTGGGGAAATTACGCATCTGCGAGTGCTTCCCTGCCTTGCTTTTGGGGGGGCCATAAAAGCGCAGCGTGGACTTCAAGGGCAAGGCACGGTGTCCTGAGCCACGCAGGCTGCAAAAGGGACATTTTGCCATCTGTGAAGGACATCCAGCAGTTGCAGCCCAGACAGATTGTCTCCCATTACCTTCTGGCACGTGGTGCGTGACAGAATCACAGAATCATTTTGGTTGGAAGATACCCTCAAGATCATCGAGTCCAACTGTTAACCCACCCCTGGCACTGCCCCACATCCCTGGGAACCTCATCTCCGCGTCTGTCCAACCCCTCCAGGGATGGTGACTCCACCACTGCCCTGGGCAGCCTGTTCCAATGCCCGACAGCCCTTTCCAGGAATAAATTTTTCCGACCTTGTGCCTCTCTGGGACACCTGGCTCCATCTCCTGAGATGCTGATGCCAGATGCCGGGATGCTGCGGGGCTACTCCAGCACCTCTGGACTATCGTGACCCCCTGCCAAGCTGCGGACAGCGGGGCACAGGCCTCCCACCACCTCCCAGCACCTCCAGTATTGATGCTTTGCTATTAAGGACATTATATAAATAACTAATGTCAACGTGTAATTAGAGAAGGGTCTGAAATAAAGCAGCAGAAGAGGCCCCTCTCTGCCTGACAACACAGGATACAACGTGGGAGAAAGAGCCAGAATCAAGGGCATGGAAAAGGGAGATGGGCAAGAAAACCAGGAGTGCATGGGGGTGCAATTCCTTTGGCATAAATACCCCTCCTGCAGCTTCAGGCTCCACATTTGTTACTCCCAGTGTAAAGGGACTTCAACAGACTGGCAGAAGGGAAAGGACCTAACAGAGCTACATAGAATAATACTCTAAGATAAGCAATTTCCCACCTAGGAAACTCCATCTGGGAAAATTTTACCTTCACAGAGCTTTTAAAATCAGCACTAAAACATCACGAGTGTGGAGGCTTTGGCTGAATTCGCTGCTGGGACAACTCAGACAAGGAAGAGAAATGCGGGTCTGATTCCAAATGCGTCCTCCCTGCCCTGATCCAGACCCATCACATGCTGTGTCTTTGGGGAGGAAGAGAGGGATGAGTTTGCAGGAAAAGCAATGGGGAAAAACAAAACAAAACACACACACACAAACATAATGGGAAGATAAATGTGTTCACAGCTTCAGGAGCAAAACTACATCAGCCCTTGCTGCTTCCCACTGCCTGGGACAGACAGCTCTCTTTGTGCCCATTTTCTCATGCTTTCTTCTGCTCTGGCTTATCATCATCCTTCAGCCTCGGTCACTGATACAGAGTGGCCTTGTCTGCCCATCTCTGGCTGATCCCCAGGCTCTGCTCTTCTGCTCTCACAGCACCAGCCTTTCCGTCTTGTGTTCTCCTCCCTGATCTGCTTCATTTCTCACCTTCCAGAGATTCCTCAGAGGTACAAGCTGTCGTATAGATAGCTCAGTCCTTCATGTCTGGGTGTTGGGAATGCTGAGCTGCTCAGGTCCAGCTTCGACCTTGCACTGCTAACAGCCATGAGACAGGGAGAGAGCAAAAATAGAATTTAGATTTACCCTGGAAGAAAGCCTGGAAGTAACAGTTCCTCCATGCTGAGGAAGGGGTTAAGTCTGCATTGAAACTCAGAGTGCAATGAAGCTGGAACCACCAGGCTGGTTTTGCTGGTTTGGGGGCAGGTAAGTGGCTGGGAATTATCACCCCCAAACCATAAGAGGTCTGCATTGTTTTTGCATAACCCTTTAACTGGTTTGGGTTTGGGTTTTTTTTTTTGCCTGAAACTCCCCAGGCTCTCTTAAAATTCAGCCCCATGCTTCCCCAGCAGCCAGCAGCGGGCTCACTCAAAGGTCAGCGCCTTCGCCGACTTGAAACTCAGCCCGCACTTGCCTGAAACTCTGCCAAGCTCTTCCAAAAGCCTTGTATCCTGGCCTGAGTTTCGGGTTGCTAATCCAAGTCTCGCTGGGTTTCAGGTTTCCCCGCAAGCTTTGGCTTTGCTCTGCACAAGAATAGCCTCAGGCTGCATCTATTCTGCTGGCTGGACCCTTCCTGCCCCTCCCTATTCCTATTCCTATTCCTATTCCTGTTCCTATTCCTATTCCTATTCCTATTCCTACTCCTACTCCTATTCCTATTCCTGTTCCTGACAGGATGAGAGGAAACAGCCTTGAGTTGCGCCAGGGGATGTTTAGATTGGATATTGGGAACAATTTCTTCCCGGAAAGGGTTGTCACCATCCCTGAAGGGGTTGAACAGATGCTGAGATGAGGTTCTCAGGGACATGGGGTAGTGCCAGTGTTGGGTTAACAGTTGGACTCAATGCTTTTGGGGGTCTCTTCCAGTCAAAATGATTCTCTGATTCCACGACCCCGGACTCAGCATCCCTGAGGGGCGCGTTCTGCAGATCCCCAGCACAGCAGCACACAATTAGCCCACTGCATTGTTTTAATCTGAAGTATAGCACAGTGATACCAGACCGGTGCATGGGCTGTTGTGGCTGTAGCGTTTCTGGCTCGGGACCAGCAGCCATAAGGCCAGGTAACCGCTGTCACGTCACAGCCATCTCGCTTTTCATGTTGCTCACTGACGTGAGATAAACCGAGCATGCCAAGCTCTGCAAGTCATACCCAGGCAGATAAGGCTATTCTATTTTTTTTTACAAGTCAGGAAAACAGGCTGCTGGGCTGAAGTTCCAGCTTGCAGGAATCAGATTTTCACCACCGAATGAACAGGACCAGTATTTTACCTGCTGAACTCATTTTTCCTGCCATTTCCACTAGATGTCACTTATAGCCAGAAAGTTCGCGGTTTCCCTCGATTTTTAACCTCCTCCTGATGCACAGGTCTATGCCAATCCTAAAAAGGTTTAGATGTCCTGGACATTAGGACTGTAGTGGTATTAGAGCAGTCAGGATCCCAGGCTGTAAGGGAGGGGAAGCTGATATCTCCTGAGCATCCCCTCCAGCTGCTGCGGTTCCCCTTGGGGAAAGGAAAAAGCCGCATTCTGTACGGCTGGAAGAGCAGGGTCTTTGCTAACACTGACTTTCTGCTTGCCCCTGGAGGTTTAACCAGCTATTCTATCTGTGCTCAGCCAAAAAAATGGTATTTTGGAGAATCCCAGCTGGGGATGAGGAGGTCCTCAGACCCACATGGTAAAGGCACAAAGCAAAACTCACGGGGGCATGAGCTGGTGTCTTGGGCCACCTCTTTGCTGTTCTTTTTCTCCCGCACCCTCCATCGTGACGTGAAGGAGAGAGGCTGTTTTGGGCTGGAGCAGTGAGGGGGAAGGTGGTGCTGGGCAGGATGGGGACGCTGGTCCTTGGGAGCTGCGAGATGAGACATGGGAGGAGAGAAGGACCTGGGACATTCTCGCCGAGCGTCAGCTCCATGAATCTCCCCCCTCCCCACTCTGGCTGTGGGCCTGGAAAGGGCAACGGTAGCTGGACCTGCAGCCACAGCTCCGTTTTCTGTCCAAGCTGCTGATTAATTATGTTTTGGGTTGAAAGGGCCTCCTCTCCCACCCCAGCCCCCAAATGCCAGCTGTTCCACATCTGCAGGACTCTGTCCATCCTCAAGGTCCCAAGTTCTTCACCTCGGCGCTGCCCACCCCCTTCCAAACAGATCCGATTCCCAGCTGAACGGGGCACGGCAGTTGTGTTATTCTAACTCCCAGCAGATCGGCCTCTCCACTGATCTCAGCCCACCCACTGGCAGCAGCTTCAAAGAGCAAAAGCAGAGGTCGGGTTCCAAGCACAACAGACACCGGTAGCTCCTTGCACGGGGCTGCTCCACTCATCCTCTCTCCCAAAGGCTGGATTGTCCCCGAGCAAAGGCTCCAGCTGAGCCTTGAGCAGCCCCTCCAGTCTGGCTTGAATTAAACCAGCCTTGGAGACCAGTGGCATTAACCCTCTGAAGACCAAGGCTGTAAAATGGGAATCCTTGCATAGTTGCGTGTTATGGAGAGCTGCGCTCCCCTCAGCATAAAATTCTGAGGCCCCTCCATGCTCTGAATGTGGACTGACTTTCAGAGATTCTTTTTCGCTATGCTGTATTCATAATAACAGAAGAACGTTACCAAAAAATAAATCCCCCAGCTTAATCTCTGGATCAGTATTGTCCTGTTAGCATGAAGTCCCTATTATTCTCCTTTCTTTTACTAGTTTCTTCAATTCCAACTTGAATGTGGATAAATGTAGTAGTTTCACCTATGCTGAAGTTCATATTAATGAATACGCTTGCTTCTAAATGTTCTCTGCATCGTGAAGCTAAAAGCAATTTAAATGTTCTGTGTAATAGGGGCTCTAAGATTGAAACAATGCTTCAGCAAAACCCTTCCACAGAGGCAATTCCTTCCCATCTTCCTGTCTCTCCACGCCACGTCTGGGAATCCTATTTTAAGTGCACATTTTCTCCTCCTCTTCTTAGTAAGACATTTCTTCCCCCTATTCCTGTGAGTGGGGTGGATGTGTAGCTTGCATTTGTATTTGCCTACCAGTTATTTGGGTTCTGACTGGGGACTGGGTGTTTCTGAGCTATTGAGCTCCTTTGCATGCTGCAAAAATTCTTGTGCTTCTTTGAAATGAACTTGAGGTAGCAAATCCTGGCCTGGGCTGATAAGGAAGATGATGCTTTCCAGCTTTTTACTGGCAAGGGCACAGAGAGGGCAGTTCCAGCACCCATGCATTGGGTATTTTAGGTCATCTCAGCCTTTTAACCTGACCTTGCTTGGGAATCACTGTGCTTGTGTTTTAGCACCCTGGCTGTAAAACAGGGATGCAATAGCCCCTTTGCCTGTTCAGCACATCCGCACCGGCACTCTTTCCTTTCCCCTCCTGCACTGTGCCAAGCACAACAAAGTGCCACTCCAGACCGGAGCCTCCAGACGCTGCTGTAATAACAGCGCTAATAATAATGACAGCCCAGATGCAGAGCACTAATGGAAATCGCTGTGCTACCTGGGGCTGCCAATGACTAATCTCTGGCCATTGATTTAGCAGCTGAGACCAAGCTGAAGAGACAATAACAACTGCAAAGACAGGAGCAGGCACCAGAATTACAGCTGGAGTGAGATGAAAGGCTTGGGAGGAGCAGGGTCTATCCCTTCTCTCTGGCAGCAGCGCATAGGACTCCTTGCTCTGATAGCCAAGACAATCGTAGAAATACGTCATTTCTACCTGGCATCTACCCCATCTGAAGCTGGTCCTGTGATTATTACCTAACCTGAAGCTCCATCCCCCAACTGCCTGCAGCTCTGGGGTCTCTGGGTCATAGAATCACAGAATGGTTTGGGTTGAAGGGCCCTTCCCAGCTCCCCCAGTGCCCCCCGTGCCATGAGCAGGGACATCTGCACCAGCTCAGGTTGCTCAGAGCCCCATCCAGCCTGACCTGGGATGTCTCCAGGGATGGTGCATCCACCACCTCTCTGGCCAACCTGTTCCAGTATTTTACCATCCTCATGGTAAAAAATGTCTTCCTTAAGAAATGTCTCCAGCCTCCTCCAAGCCCTTTCCCCAAAGCTACACAAAGAGCTGCTTGCCCTCTTTCCTTTGCAAGCAAAAGGACTGGGCATCACTGTCAGTGTCACGCAGCCCCATCTTGCCCCTTCAGTGGGGTGAGACCCCCCCGTGGGCACCGTGGGACCGAGGGGGCACCCACCGAGCAGGGACCCATCGAGCAGGGATCCTCGGCTGAGCTAATCAGCTCTGTGCAGAGCTAATTGCCCAGGCAGCAGCCTGGAGTCGGGGCGGGCAAGGAGCTGGTGAAAATAGAGGCTGAAACAAGTCAGGCAGCAGCTGACTGTTCATGCACCTTTTTTATTTCTCCCCTGGGGGATAGAGGCTTAGAAATTCCCGGCATGGGACCAGGGCTCCCCTCTTCTGGCATCTTAACAAGAAGCAGCTGCTTGAGGCAGAGTGAGGAATCGCACAAGGGAAAGGCCCCATTGCATTAATTAAAGGTCACGGGGCCATTCCAGAGGCTTCCCAATTACCTCTGGAAGAGTGTCGCTAATGTGAGATAATGATGTCATACAGCCACTAATGAGGCAGGTTATCCAAACCCCGGGCCCCCCGTGGCCCTCTTCTCCAAGGATGTGCTATCACCAGCAGATGAGCCGGAGGGAAAACGGCCACTCTTACCCCTCGCTCTCCCCTCCGCCCCATCCTTAACAACGTGCCTGATGGAGACCCTGCTGGATAATGGAGCTGGGGGAGGCAGGAGGAGAGGCCAAAGCCCTCTTTGAGGGTTTTTTTTGCACTGAGGAGCGTCTCAGCAAGGCCCCTTCTCCCCTTGCGCAGTGAATTGCTCCTCGGCAGCGATGTCAACAGGATATTGTTCGGCATTGACCCCATTCCCTTGTTGCTCAGGCCAAATCCAGCCCCACCAGCGCTCCTTAATTGAAAGTAATTTGGAGCTGAAAAATCTGCCTCCTGGTACTGAGGGCTCCAGCCCCTCAACTCCTCGTCCCCTTGAGCAAGGCGATCTCCATCGAGCGGGGTGATGGTGAGGGGGAAAGGCTGCTGGTCCTCTTGTCTGAACCCACTCAGCATCAGCCGGGTGACACCAGCTCCTTCATGGCAGGAGACAAAGTGCCGCTGGGGACACCGCATTGTCCCCTCTGGGGAGCGGCCACGTCCTCACCTCCCCTCAGCCCTGAGCTCCTGGGGGGGCTGCACTCCCAAGAGCTGCTTTGTCTGGTAAAACTTGACTAAAGCAGCCGCACAGGGGTCTTGGGTCAATATTGGTTTTGGGGACAGATGGGAAAAAATGTCGAAACTTTCATTTCTATCCACCCTCCACTGTGCTTCTTGTCTCCGGCCTCAATGCCTGGAGTCTAAACACCTCTTTGTCTTACAGCTCAGGCACCAGGCAGGAGGTAAAGACACAAAACACTGTAACAGAGATTAAAGTAAGCCCACAAATGGGAAAAAAAAAAAAAAAAGCCACAGGGCCCCAAGTTCTCCGAATGGGAAGAGGAAAGGAAAGCAAAAGAAGCACCCAAAATAAAACAAACTGCTTATATCTGGAGTTGAGAGAGTTCTCCATCCCGAGCTTCAAAACCGATGGGGAAGGGGGACAGGTCACAAGGGGCTTTCAAGCCAGGATGTTTCTGAACCAAGGGGAGGAACCTTCCCCAGCAGCTCCCACCCTGCAAGAATGCCGGAGGCTCCTTTTCTGCCCCTGCAGTGTTCACCCGAGGAACACCAAACCTCTGCGCTACAGCAGGAGGGAATCCCAGAGGAGAAGCTGCCCGGTCCCACGGAAGCCGTGGCCTCGGTTGCGGGAGGCAGCAGCATCCACACTGCACTGCCCCGGGCCCTGAGTTCTGCAAAACAGCCAAGGGTTTCTGGTGACCAGACTTCTGCAAAATTGATGCTTAGGAGAAATCATGCTTGAGAGAGAGAGGGGGGGGGAGGGAGTGCAATTCAGCACCCGCCTGGCTGCTCCCTCCTGAACACAAACAGATCCAGCGCTGCATTTACCGTGCAGCTCTGGGGAGGTGATTAGAGGTTATCAGCAGCTTCTCCTTGGCCTCTCCCTGTTGTTTCCTGCTGTTTGCTCAGGTAGTTTCTGCAGAAGCACTGATTTGTTGCCCCTATGAGGCACTGTCCCAAGCCTCCTCTTTCCTTAGGTCCTACCTTTTGCCTTTCCAGATAATCACTCTTTCAGCACAAAGTACTTATTTCCAACTGACTCAACAGCAGGAAACTACAGGAGGCAGCACAAAAGAAAAACCAGGCATGAGCAAATAAGGAGAACTGTGTCCCCTGCCCTGAGCCTGAATGACTTGCAGAGCTGCTGGAAACCAGCTGGAAGGGGCAGAAGAGGAGAGAGGTAGGAGAAGGAGAAGTGATTCCTGCTGTCCTTGGGGCCAGGGAGATGGGAAGTCTCTACAACCCCAACATGGCTTTACCTAAGATCTCGGCAAAGCCCCCACAGACCCACATCAAGCATCTACTTCTGCAAACGGGGGTTTGCTCGCGGAAAAACTGCAGTGACACCCATCTCCAGAAGGGCTGCTAAGGCATCCCCTGTCCCTAGCTCAAACCAAATCCTTACCCACGAGCACACACATTAAAAAAAAGCGAAGTCTTTTGGAGCAAGAGCTGCCAGCTGCAATTTCTCAGGCGATGGGAACAGACAGCATATGACTGGAAGTGAGAGAGCATTTGCAGGGGGAGGCAGAGGTGGAGGGAGCAGGAATCTCTTGAGTTCTCCCAGGAAGACAGCGCTGAGAAGTGCTGGGGTTATTAATTATCTGCAGCTTTCATCCCTCCCACATTCTGCAAGGAAAAAAAAAGTTGTCAGGGCGAAATGAAAATAGGCGGGAGAAAGAAGAGAGATGAAAAGACTGAAGGCAGAAAAAGGAGGAGCGGAGGTTTTGCTGGGATCAAGCTTTGCTGGAGAGAGGGTGCCAGGACCAGGAGAACACAGTGTCTGCTGATAAGAAGCTTTCTTGCCCGTAGGGATCCTATTAATTCCCCTTACATGCTGTAGCGGCCAAGGGGTGGGGTATTTTCCATTTGCCAGTATGATTACATCTGCTCCAGGAATTCTGCTCCCATGGCTCCCCCAGACTGGGTGGGATTTTTCCATGCGCTTACAGATCAGTCTAAATCAACATAATTTTCAAGCATAGCCCTAACCTGCAGTAAAGGAAGAGACTGGGAAGGGCCGGAGCACTAAACCCTGACCTTTGCTAATCCACAGGCAATAACTCCGGGCGAGAAGTATGCCGCAGGCAATGTCAGACTTTGTTCTCCCTGTGGGCAACGTTTTTAACCTTAATAGCAGCCGGGCTTTCCTGTCGACTTGTAGGCAGCAGCTGTGGGTCAGGGAGTTATTGCGGAGCTGCCAGCTGCCCTCAGAGCAACGGGATAGTCCCAGGACAAGCCCAGCAACATCTCGGTATGGAAGCCACGGGGCTGGGACCTTCAGGAAAGCTGTGATGTGCTGCTGGCTTCTCAGGAGACCTTATTCGAAACAGCACCTCCCTTGGCTTACTTCTTCATTTCTAAAATGGGGATAATGATTCTGAGACCTTGGAGACATTACTGGAAAAAAACAATCGCTGTGTAGCAACCGAAGGTGGTACAGCAGATTGGGAAGGTGCTCTTGGTTCCAATCAAAATATGGATGCTCTGAGCAAATTCCTTTCTTCATCTGTTAGCATCAGGACCCTTACTAGTGAGCCAGAGCCTTGTTTTTGGTTCCAGTTTTCTGGTCCCCAGTGTCCCTCCTCAGCCACAATGCAAATAGAAGCTGCCACCAAGCACTGGTTTTATGCAAACACATGCCTGTTGGAGCATATAAACTATCTCCTAGCTAAAATAAAATAAATAGCTGCAAAGATGAGTAACACCTGCATGCAAATCCATCCTCGACCCTCCTCCCTTCTTGCCCTGTTCCCATCACGGGGTGAGCACTGGCCAAAAGCTTTCTGCTTTCTGTTGGGAACATTGCTGCCCAGATACATGTTGATCCGTCAGCGTTGGCATGTTCTCTTGTGGCAGAGAAGGGGTGCAGAGACATTTACGTTATAAACCAGAGGCAGATGGAGCCATCTGAGGGTGTCCTAGGGCTCACTCCAGCAGGACACGTGCAGTTCCCAGAACTGTGCTGCTTAATGATAAAATCAAAGGGTTTCTCCCAGTTGGGAGCATGGATGTGGGATTCCCACTGGACACATTGCAAGTTATGGCAGCTCTGCTTCCAAATACTTGAAAAGGTAAGAAGACAATCTGTGACGGCTGAGCAGATGTGCCTTGCTCATGGGGCTCCAGGACATAGCAAGACCTAACCTGGTTTTAACCATGCCCTGCCTGTTATAATTGGAATATCTGCCCTTTACATGCAGTTTCTGTTCCTTCCAGGCAGGGACAAAGATGGTGACTTGAAAGAAAATGACTTATACAAGGCCTGGACCAAATCCGTGCTGATTGAATTGCTTCCTTGGTGCCAGTTTCTGCAGACAAGGACCTGGCCTTCAGCTTTTTAAACTGACTGGCTCCTTTGTCCAACTCTCTGCCTTGAAGCCTGACTATAAATCTGGGGAACGGTTGTTTTCCTTTGGAACCTGCAACTGGCTTCTCTTTAAGCAGAAAATAAACACTGAGTCTGTCGCCTCTGAGTTATGGGGCGAGTTTAGAGGCTGCAAGTGTGAAAAAGTTAATTGCCTAACACTCCAGTTAATCACCCTGTGTCTACAGTGGCAAAGTGCTTTCTGTGAGCTGTGCCAGAGCCATCCCCGAGCTGTGGCTGGTGTTAGACCCGGCACAGTCACCGTATCAAGGATTTGGTGCAGCGTGGCTGTCAAGAGGTGCCACTGAAGGACACCAACCTGTGCTGACCAGCCGAACTGTGCAACCACCCACATTTTGCAATCTCTCCCCATTGCAACTCTCAGCCCCAGACACAGAAGCTTGGAGGCTTTTGTGCTCATGTGGATTTGCACGATATGGCAGGGAGAAAAACCACTTGGTGGCTTGATTTCAGATAATAGCAAAGCCATCAGAGAGCGCTGCCTGCCAGGGACCCTGGGGGCTGGCGATGCGGAGCACAGGTAGTTCCCATCCATAATGTAAAAAGCAAGCACTTGACGGCAGCAAGCTGCCCCAGGTGGATTCCCCCTTCCCAAACAACATTTTTCCCGTGGCCCCTGCGTGCCCTCCTTGCGCACAGGGCTCTGGAGACAGGCACAGCAGCGCTTTGGCCTCATTTCATAAGGAGATTTTTGCTGTGGAGCAGCTCTGACAGTCAGGGTTCAGGCTGGCGCTGGTGGTTGTTTCTGCTTCTGGTTGATGTTAAGCAAAGGGCTAATGGGATCCATGTGACTCCGCTATTTCTCTGGAGAAAAAAAGCTCCTTTGCCGATAGCAGCAGGGCTGTCAGGAAGCCTGCCTGCAGTTTGTAACTCCCAGGGAGGCCGGGGCTGCGAGTGCCAGACACGCAGAGCCAGCGGTGATGCCTCCAGAGACAGGCGGCTCATCAACGTCCCTTCCGAAGCTGCGTCACCGGGAGCTGTCGTGCTCTCTGCTTGCCCTGGGTGGGATTAGCGGCTCCCCGAGGAGCTGCTGTGGTTCAGAGACAGGAACACCATTCTTCTTTTCTTTTTTTTTTTGTTTTTTTGGTTTTTGCGGCTCCCCTTTGCAGCGTGCCCGTCCCTGCGCGTGTGTGCGCACACGTGAGGAGCGGGGAGCACGCGTTTGCAGCTCCGAGCATCGCGCAGGCTGGCGGCACCCATGGGGAGCCGGGGGAGGAGGGTGCCCGGAGGAAAGCAGGCAGGACTTGCTGCTGCCAGCAAGAGAACGTCTGCCTTTTAATCCTGTCAACAAAAGCGCCTTTGTGCCATGCTGCATGGAGCCAGGCGCTGCCCCGTGCAGCTCGGGGCTGGAGGAGAAGAGGGGGAGTCCTTGCAGCAGCTTCAGGAGCTTTGAGGGGGGTGATTTTCAGGCACAGCGCAGCCCCAGCCCAGCAGCTCCAATGTCTCCAGCCTCTCTCCGCTCAGTGCTGAGATGCTTTGCTCTCCCAGGAGCAGGAGATGAACTGCTCTCGCAGTCTCTCCCTCTCCAAGAGAAGGAAAACAGTCTGGTTCAGCCTCCCCAGTGACCCCAGGAGCTGCCTAGGCTGGACTTAGGGGATGGAGTCAGTCAGTCCCTCTTCTCCTGGGAGATCTGGCCACTTAGCCGCTGACACTCATCATCTGAGCTTCAGTTTCCCTGGGCCTCTGCTCCTCAGCGCTGAAACAAGGATAAAATATTAATTTTGTTGCTCAATCTGTCTGACTGGATGGCAGGGGCTCACCCGTTATAGCGCTTGGGAAGCATCTGGCACAGCAGTGCTTTTATCCATGGGTGCCAGGAGGGAATGTGAGGATGAGATAGTTATTTCCAGACCTGGTATGGTGGCAGCTGCTTAGTGCTGAGGAGCTGCCTTCTAACCCCACTGCCCAAGTGTGTGTTGCTTCACACATTGACCATAAAACCTCACCAGGTAGCCCACAAAAGGCTTACGGACAATGCGTTTGCCCTTGCACATACATCTCCTCTCATGCTGGTTTAGTTGTACCTGCCCCACACTCCCAGGACAGAAAAGTGAAGCTGGTTTTTGTACCTGGTGCAAGGCACCATTTGAGATGGGCTCATCCTGGTTCTGCCTTATGTGATACCTGCTCAGCCTCGTTAGTGCGGCTGTAGGAGCACTCCCTCAGCTGGGTTTAGCTAAGCTCACGCTACATCAGTTTCCCTCCGAAGAGATGCAGCTTTGCAGGGAGCTAAGCACTAATGCCTGGGGCTTCCCCAGTCAATAACTGCAAAGCAACAAGGGGAAGAGAAGAAAATGTGTGGGATGGAGCATCTTTCCCACCAAGTTGCAAACTTCTCTCGACAAAGCAGTGGCACTGGAAGGCATTGTTCTGCATCCTCCCCTCCTCCCTGTCTGGCACTCCTTCCCAACCCACTGCTGGGTTACTTGTGAATGTTTAGCCCCCTCTCAGGCCGAGTGTGAAACACTAATTGCTGTTGACACTCGCCCAGCTGGGATATTTATGCTCCCTCCACCCCCAAACACACACGCGTTGGGTGCTGAAAGCTCCCCTGGAAGTGGCAATACCGAGTGCAAAGTCTGACCCTGCCCTCACCCACTCACACCTCTTGGGCAAGAGTCGGACCTTGTCTCTTCTGCAAAGCACATGGCAGGTTTAGCTGGGCTTTTCCCCACCTACGCCTTTTCCAGGCTGAGCTTTTCCTGGAGAACAGCACAGTGCTCCCTGCCACATCCTTTGGGCTGAGATACCTGGTAGCATGAGGGCTAGTTGCTTCCCTTGGCCATCCAGAGCTCGGTGTTTGGGCTGTGGATGTGCCCACACTTCTCCTGCACTCCTATTCAGTGTATATCACAACTCTCTGGCACATGCAGAACCTCTCCTTGTGCTTCCCCGAGACTGACTGCGATCACACCACGAGACACAGCTTTTCCCATCTCCTGCGTACGCCCAAGCATGATGTTCTGCTTTGGCAATGAGAACGTTTTTGAACATCTCCATCCAGCCTGCTCCCACAGGGCTCCCTGTGTTTGGGGTCTGCGTGCACAGCTCAGTCCTGCTTTGGATCAAGTGTTTCTCCTACAGCCAGACCTGGGGATGAGATGTGGTGGCAGAAGGGACAGTAGTGACAGAGCAGAGGACTGGGATGTGATGGGCTGATGCCAGGGGAAGGAGATGGGCACAGCTGAGCCCCACAGGCTGGGCAAAGGACAGAAGAGTTAAGCCCCATCTCAAAGCATCAAGTGTGGAAGGAGCCAGCCCCATCGCTTCACAACCCCGCGCTCAATCCACGAACAAAAAGTCTTTCAGAGCCTTTTAAAGAGGAGCCAAGGGCAGCAGTTGGTGTCTGGAGGCAACACCCACAGCATGAGGGTGTCCAAGCTGCTGCTTGGGCTGGACTCATTGTCTGCTTCAGAGACATTGTGCCCCACTAATGGAGAAACCAGTCCCAGGAGGCGAGATCAGACCTCCAGAGCTGGCCCCAAGGGATGCGCTTTGCTGGGAAAAGGCTGTTTCTCAGCCAAGTTGCAAGAAGGCAGCAGGGATGGAGATGCAGAGTGACCTCTGGGACCTGCAGCTCTGCCCAGGTCCATGCCGTCCGAAACAAGGAGGTGACAGCTCTGCCTTGCCCCCCTCAGCTCCTGCCCTCCCTCCTGTCACCGAAACGGTTAAGTGCTTGCAGATGAAAGGCATCCTGGGGATAGGCGAAGTGTTATAAACAAATAAATAAAATCTCTGTGTGTGAGAGAGAGAAAGGGGAGGGGAAGGGGGCTCCTGGGGAACGATGCAGCCTCATAAAACGATGACGCATGCAGGGAGAGCAGTGGAAGGATGCCAGGGGATCTGGAAAACAGGTTCTCCGGAAATACAGCCTCTTGCCGATTCCTTCTGACATAGGCGGGAGTGGGAGGTGGGGGGGCCCCGGCTGCTGGGCTCCCGGCCCCTTTGGCTCCCCCCGTCTGTGGCGCAAAGCCTCCCCAGCAAATCTCAGCCTTTCTTTGCTGCCTCTGGTCGCAGGACCCAGCAAGGAGGGTGCAAAACAATTCAAACAGCAGCTCAGCAATGAGCAGAACATCCTTTCTCCACTGCGGTGGACAAAGCCAAGCCCTTTCCCAGCCAGCTGTGCCCTCAGTGGTGAGGTGCTAATCCCCAAGTGCCTGATTAAACCTTGAAACAATGACGATAACGACTCCGACTTCCTTCCCACCATTGTCTCCCTGCCCAGGGATGGGGAAATCTTCACTGAAATGCCTCTATAGGAGGTTGTTCTTTATGAGGCTGCTGCTTTGTATTGCAGGAGTGTCTCCCAGCCCATTGAACATCCCCAGTTCTGGGAGAGAGCAAGAAGCAGGGCAGGGAGGATGTGAGGCCATGGGCCTGGCATCGCTGATCCCGGCTGGGATGCAGCGACCTGTCTCAGTGATATAAAGTTGATGCGGATGCGGTGTGCATGTGTGTGGATCAGCCTGGTGTGTCCATCTCTTCTACTCCAAAATTAACATAGAAAATATCAAGTAGCTAGAAATTGGGAAAGAAGAGAGGTCAGGGAATTGTTGTGGCATGTTCTAAACTTTGTCCTCTGTTTTTCCAAGGTAAATCAGACCTGTGGTTCAGCCCGTGCAGGATCTAGCAACCAAGAATGAGCAGGATCAAGCTGCAAAAAAGGCACATGTAAACTGCTGCCAGCAGTTACCTGGGAGGAGAGGTTTCTTCCTGAGCCTTGTGAGTCACCTCCTGTCTATTCATCTGTTAAAGCCAGATACAGGGAATCTGTCTGAAGGGCTGAAAGACGTGAGCAAGTCCTGAAGCTTTCTGTGTTACCACACACCAGCTGAGCCTTGGCAACTGTCTGCCCATCAGCTCTGCCCCTGCGGCAAACGCCGTGTAACACAACCCAGCTTAGGCTGCTGGCGCTGCCAGCTAAGCTCAGCCGAATTAACCTGCATTTGCTGCTGAATAAGAGCACGAACACATCAGTCACCTCGGCTCAGCCGAGCAGGGGATTTATCTCGTGGTGGTAATTTGAGTGTGGATCCGAGCGCTCTCCTGTCTGCGAGACGTTAAGCGGCAGAAAAGCAGAATTAAGATGCTGACAGCATGTGTACGGCTTTCCTCTGTCCCAAACTGCCCAGAGAATTGCTGTACACACAGGGTAAGAGCATGGGCGCTGCGCCAGCCCCTGCAGAAATGCAGGAGGCTCTGGGGCTGAAGTGCACCAGTTACAGCTCTTTGGAAGCAGAGGAGGAACTGGTGAGACAGGGACAGAGCTGCTCCAAGTCTCACAAGTGCCTGCAGTAGCCTCGCTGGTGCAAATTCCAGGGGAAGGCCTGCAGAGCTAGGATTTGCGTCTTGGAGGGAGAGCTGGTTTTGCAGTTTATTCCCTGGAGATCTGGGTTTAATCCCGAGCTCTGGTGCTGACTCACTGCATGCCCCTGGGCAAGTCCCTAAGCACCTCACATGTCAATAAAATGAGAAGAAAAATTATTTATAGGTCTGCATTGTCCATGCTCTTTGGGCCAGGGACTTTTCCTTGTCCTGGATGTGCAATGCCGGGTACAACAGGGGCCTGTTTTTTGGATGAATGCCTATAATCCAAATAAATGCTGGAATGAACTCCCAGCACTCTGCCCATGTGGCCCTGAGATTCCGAGCCCAAGAGGCTGTGTACTCTGAAACCAGAATGACATTGATGGGGGGTGGGGTGGTTATTCATCGTTATTTAATGAGGACATTAAACCGTAGTGTTCAGCCGTGGCCTGTGCATTCGATGAGTCTTTGGGGAGTAATTGTGCTGAGAAATGCTTGCTCCTAGGGACGGACATTTGATGTATTAACTTTGGCAATACTTGCAAACCGTGTCATGCCAATAAGGCTATTGAGATTGAAAAAGAGCTGAACTGGAAAGGTGGGTGAGAGCGGAAAGTCCTGGAGACAATTGACAAAGACAGGGCAGGGGGAAGGTACCGGTGACTCCTCACTCCATCCAGACGACACTGCTTTGGGACTTAAGGAAAACTGACAGCCAAAAAAAAATGTCTTCCCTGTCTTTCAGCACCAGTCCTCAGCAGAACCACAAATGAGCTGTAAAAAGCCTTTGTGTTAGTAGGGGTGTGATCAGCATCTCTGAGCTCTGCCTCACCGCCCCGCGCTGTGATGCAAAGATGAGCAGCTCTGGGGTGAGCAGGCAAAGCAGGGTGTGGGGATCACCCCTTGTCACCCCTGCTTGGGGCCCAGGGCTGTGGGACAGGACTCAGGACAGTCACCAGCTCCCCATGGAAACGCTCATGTCTTGCAAAGGCACTGGGGGAACAGAAACCAGTTGCCGTTTAACCCCTTCAGAATCACTGCCAATATTTCCCAAGTAGTGTCAGTCCAGCCACTCCATATCCTCCCTTCTCCTGCACCAGAGTGAGCTGCCCTGATGGCCAAGCACCAATCTGCCATCCTTCTGTGATTATTTTCGTCACAAATTAGAAGTGGGTTACCAAAACCCATCCATCTCCCCCTTAGAGTGTAGTAGCCTGTCCTTGCTGTTGATCTTGGCTGCTGCGGGAGCCTGCAGTATTTTTTCAGCTGCAGAGTTTGGGGTTTGCTCTCTCTTTCCTTTTTTTTTTTTTTTTTTTTTTTTTTCCAAGCCAGATTCATATCAAGTTGTGTTATTCCGTATGCAAAGTGTAAACATGGTCCCGGGTGCCAAAGGCAACGCCACACGCACACACAGAGAAGGAAACGCGGCAGCGTGTGGCAGGGCGGGCAGCGCGAGCCAGATGCTGGAATGTGCAGCCACCCCGGCCTCCCTCTTTTGCGGACATGAACTCTCTGACACGGAAACTGCCGCCGCTGCACGAGGACATGGTCACAGAGGCCATCTCCCGCGTCTCTTCTCTTCTTCCCACTTCCCCATCCCCTGCAGATCGCCACAGGAGCTGGGCTGAGCTCAGGAGGGCACTGGGGTTGTTGACTCTGAAGCCTAATGAGGAACAATGCAGGGCACTTGTAATTAACCGTTGCATCCCTGTATATTTTATCTGAGACATCAGCCTGCATGGTCATAGCAGCAATTGGTGGTTTGACAGCCGTGCCCTGCTTTTACATGGAGGCAAGACCTCTGCAAAATATGAGACTAAGCCTGCCTCAAATTGCGTAGCTGTTTTCCCGGTTAAAAACAAAAAAGCCTCTCAGCACAATAGACAGAACTGCTTAAAATTCAGGAGAACCAAGCGGTGTCGGGCGGGAGCGAGCCGAGGGGTGGGGGGCTCCCATGGCAGCCCCAGGTGAGGCCGCGCCGCCATGTCGGGCCCGCAGGCCGCGGGCACAGGTGCAGCCCAGCGAGGAACCGTTTCCGTCCTCCGCCCCCGCCCTTTGTGCCGGGGAAGGACAATTCCCCTTGTGTTAGGTCAGCCAGTCTGCAGGGAAGAAAAGGCGCTTTGTTCAACAGATACTTGGGAAAAAAAAAAAAAAAAAAAGCTCAGTGCTGCGTTTCCTCTCTGAAGCAGCACGACCAGGGTGCTCCGTGAGCCAGTTAAAGCAGATTAGTCGTGGTGCCAGAGCCGTGCTCAGCAGCCCAGGGTGCAGAGGAATCATTGAATTATAGAATCATGGAACAGTTTGGGTTGAAGGGCCCTTCCCAGCTCCCCCAGTGCCCCCCCTGCCATGAGCAGGGACATCTGCACCAGCTCAGGTTGCTCAGAGCCCCGTCCAGCCTGGCCGGGGATGTCTCCAGGGATGGTTCATCCACCACCTCTCTGGGAACCTGGGCCAGGCTCTCACCACCCTCAGGGGCAACAATTTCTTCCTCATGTCTGGCCTGAATCTCCCTCCTTTTGATTAAAACCATCACCCCTTGTCCTATCACAACAGGCCCTGCTAAAAACTCTGTCCCCATCTTTCATTTGGCCCCTTTTAAGTACAGAAAGGCCACAATAAGGTCTCCCTGGAGCCTTCTCTTCTCCAGCTGAACCCCCAACTCTCCCAGCCTGTCCTCCCAGCAGAGCTGTTCCAGCCTCGGGTCATTTCTGGGGCTCCTCTGGCCCCTCTCCAACAGCTCCATGTCTGTCCTGTGCTGAGGGATCCAGAGCTGGATGCAGCTGGGCCATTTCTCCTTCTGGCATCGTCGCCCAGCGCAAACTGCCGATACATGGAATATAAACCACCTTTCCAGCTTTGGCAGCTGGGTAGACTTTGAGGAGACAGCATGTGGGCAACCAAACCCTGTCACCGAACATCAAACAAGCGGGGCCTTCCAGCACCTGGGATGTTTACAGTAATTAGCATCTTTATTCGGAAAGAGGGCACTTAAACCAACATGCCTTTTATTTGTTGTAATATCCAGATAAACATCTCTGTATGAATGCATGCAAACAGGCACGCGGATATATGCACAGACACACAATATATACACAGATTTCATGTGCTGTCTTGGTGAGACACACTCCATTGATGTTCACACATGCAAACACGTATGTTATAGAAATTCTTATCGCATAGGCAGGAATGCAAGAAGGCCTTGGTTCAAGAAAGTGCTTAAACAGGCGCTTGACTTAAAACATGGTCTTAAGTGCTTTGTTGAATCTAAAAGCACTTAAGAAAATACTTAAATGCCATCTTAAAGAAGGCTGCTTTCCAGAACTGCAGACAAATGGCAGAGCTAGCAGAGAGGAAACTGTTGTGTTAATGTAGAAACTGAATTATTTATTTTGTCAGACTTCAAATGCTTTCCTCTCCTCTCACATCTGAAATACTAAAAGAAAAGATACTCTGACTTGCTGAGGATGCCAACCCCCTTACTATTTCTATTTGAAAAATCAGAGCTCTGACCCAGTGAGGGTGCCTCTCACTGTAAATAGCATTTACAGAAAGATTCATTGTTTTGGTGCTGAACTTGAGTAATGGGGGGAAATGAAGACTTCAGCAGTTTCTGTTCATTTTAGAGCTCTCTCTGTGAGGTCCCATGCCCCAGGAAGGAAGGTTCTTGCACAGCTGCTTGTTTCCCAGGTGCTGCAGAAGTTTGCCCAGTGGTTTTGCTGCCCTGGTTCATATTGTCCCTGATTTGAGACATGTTCATCTCTAAAAAACTTTAGCAAGAAAGTTGTAAATAGACAAGGAGATCTCAGTGACAGGAAGTTCTTCTGTCCTTCACTATAGCTGTTTCCATTCTTAATTTGAAACTCTCAGGAAAAATGTCAGTTTAAACATGAGGTATTTGACGAGGACTTTCCTAACCTCAGCAGAAGAACCTGCAGAGGTGATGGAAAGCACACAGCACACCGGGGAGACTGGGGTGCTTAGCAAGGAGTTAAATTGCACAGAAATAATCAGCAAACAAGTGGATAATGGTGGGTTTGGTTGGTGTGTCTCCCCTCCTTCCTCTCCACCGTAAAGTATTCCACCTGCTAGCTCCAGCCATAAAGTGATTCCCAGCGCCGCGAGGAGCACTTGTAAAATCAACAGGGCTTATCGGACCTAAGCTTGGGTAAATACTCGGACAATCACTCCCCTTGTGCTTTCATCCCGGGAGTGTGTTAGAAGCCAACAGGCTCGATAATGTACCAGAAAAGATGAAGTCTCTTGACAACACGAACCTTATCCCTGTGCTCCCAGTGCCCTTTCCTGCCATCGGCCCAGGGCTAACGCTGCTGCGTGGGTCTGACCCACAGCGGAGGTGCCCCACACATCCAGCTGACCACAGCAGGTCATCATAGAATCATAGAATAGCAGGTTGGAAGGGACCACAATCAATCCCTGCTTGTGGTCTGTGCATTTGGCTGCACACATCCTTGCGCACATCCCGGACAAGCTTGCTCCAAAATCAAACCATCTGCACTCATTCCTCGGTGCTATTGTGATTATTCATGCCAGGAGGGGATGCAGAGGATGGAAACATCTGGAAGAGAATGGAGCGAGCCCACAGAGCCTGGAAAATGAGGAAAGTGATGTGGAACAGATGCTGGAAAGGCCGGGGATCCAGCAGAGCCCTTGGGAGGGCTGGACGAGGGGTGCGTGCCTGTGCACACGTGTCTGCAATATCTCTGTGACATCTCCCGCAGCAGCGCTGAGAGAACCAGCTTTGTTCCGTACCTGCCACCCAGGGAGGGAGTTGCCCTCCTGAAGACAGCCGTGCCAGGCGGTGATTCAGGAGCTGTTTTGCCAAGAGCGCACGTTCCTCAGAGCAACTCGTGCCACTGCTGGAAAAGAAAAACATTTCTGAGCTGAGCAGACGCCGCACGCGTGGGGCTCAGGAAGACAGCTGGGTGCTCTCCTCCGTCAAACTATGGTCACTAAATGAGAAAAGCCCCATCCCGGCTGCAGTTAGATCTGCCTGAGGACACACTGAGCAGCTGGACAGAGTGCCCTGCTTCTGGGCAGCAGGCGTCTGATCTCTGACTTGGCTGGACTGGCGTCAGCAGGAGAGCTGCGTGCTCCAGAGCAGCCAGCTGGGTTGTTTGCAGGGCTCCAGACAGGGTTGCACAACGTGGCGAGGTCTGGCTTGGGCTCCAGGGAGGAAGAGACGAGGACAAAGGAGAAGACTCTGAACCTCCTGCCACCTCCTCTGACGGGAATGGGATGCTTACGTGGGTGGACTTGCAGATTCAATGCCCTTTACACAGCTCCCAGATCCCGGTCTGTGCTAGCCACTGTTTAAGCTCTACTTATTCTGCAGACCTAAGACTGCATTTCCTATTCTAACTAAAAAGTTTCCCTCCCTCATGCGACCTTTACAGGTTTAGAACACATCCAGTGTAACACTAGAGAGCAACTCTGCATCTTCCCAGCATCTCAACTCTGGCGCCTGGATGGTTTTCTCATCAGTCGGCATCCCTGGCTCCCTTTGGGCTGTAATAACTGCAGTTGTGATACAGCACAGGTTTATATAGGATTGCCCAGCAGCTAGAATCTTGGCTCTGTGGCCCTTTCCTTTGGGTGCTACCCGGTTCAGAGGCACCTCATTGAAATATCACCAAAGAGCTGAGGCTAACACAGGATACTCCATTAGAGAGAAGGAGAGAGAACAAGCAAGTGAAAAGACCTTGGAGATTATGGAGATGCTGCTCCCCCGAGCAAACCGGTAAAGGAGGGTCCTTACAGGACAAGCAGGATAAAGACAGGACAAAATGTGCTTCTTTAATTGCAGCTGAAACCACGGACACTGCAAAGGATCAATATCAGGAGTCAGAGAAGGCAAGTTAAGGCTAAGAGCTAAGACTGTTCCTGTCTAAGAGCAAAGAGCCAGCTTTCCTTTCCCAGCTGGGACATCACCTGGAGTCGCAATCCTAACGACACCAAACAGCAAGACCAGGGAAGCTCTACTATACCATGTATTGTCAAAGGAATGGCTTCCTTCGTATCCACCAAACCCAGGCCCAAATGTTAGAGCCAAGTGCAAGCCAGAAAGAGGCAGCAATCCAGACACTTGAATTTGCTCTCTGTTACAAATTACACACACCCAAACGAGGCAGGGCCTCTGCTCTTTGAAAATCTATCCCCAAGTGTTTATTATAGAAACCAGTTGCCCTCTTTGTTGACAGCCAAATTGCAAAGGGCTGTTGGAACTGTAAGGTCCGTGCACAGCCACGGCCTCAGCCGAAACACCCGCAGAACTCCCTCTCTGCAGCTAGCAACACGAAGCAATCATTAGGTCCTGCTGGGATTTGAACCTAATGCTTGAGAAAGTCTGGCTGTTTCGGGCGCGAGGCTAAAACCACCCCCTCCGGCACCACAGAATACTCTCACTATAGAGAAAACACTTTGTATTAATACGGACAGTAAGCTGCCAAGTTCCCAAATGTTTGCAATGCCAGAAAGAACACAGACGGTAATAATTAAATAAGAGAGACGATGCAAGTTCCCTTTTATCCCAGCAATGCTAGCTAGCAACATCTTTCTGTGCCTCTGTTGCCTTCAGCTACCTGACCACCGAGGCTCAGAGATGCTTGTCTCCCTGGCTGCTGTGCGCCAGACCGAAGGTTATCTTGGGAAGAACTTTGCTTGAAGCATTTTTTGTTAAAACAGCAACGATGACCCTCCCGAGGGTAAGCGCCGCACGAAAGGCCCTGGGCTGTGCCATTAAATGGCTTTTGCACCCTGGTAAAACCGAAGTGGAGCCTCTCAGGGCTTGCAGAAGGAGAGTCCTGATGCCATATTCCTTACATACATACTTTGTGCGGCTGCTTGCTGGGCTGAATGTATGTGCTGCACGCAAAGCCCATGGGTTATCACGGGCAGAGAGGCTGAGGTTGGTTCCTGGCCGTGCTGCTGCCTCGCCAGGTGAGTCACTTCCCTCCTCTCTATCTCACCAGTTTCCCACTGGTAAAAAAGGCTCTATAGCCACAGGTGTGTTTGCGGGATTTAACTCCAGAGTGACCACAAAGCACTGCAGGACTGTAGGAAAGTGCAGAAGTGCCTTGCTGGTCTTTCTCACGGGCTCTCAGCCCTGGGGTATTCCTTGTTTTTATCCGCCAAGGGTTTGTTAAAGAAAACACCAAGGGAAACCAGAATTTGACCTGAGTGGGCCAGTGAATGGCCAGTGCAATGGTCCTGCTAGTGGCACAGAGCTCTCACATGGGGCATTTTCTTTATCCGTGGGCTGTGCAACCTGGAGAAGCACCAACGCCTTTAGACAAGCCCCCACGACCATCATCTTCATCCCACCTTTCCATGAAGAACAAAACATCTCCCCGTGCAACCAGAGCAGCGCAAGCAGCAAACCTCTTGCTGCCCTTCTCAGCTTAGCGTTTGCTATGCTGGGGAATTATCCAGAGCTAAACAAAGGGCGGTGGCGGAGAAGGAGGTGAAGCAACTTGCCCAGCGGGCCAGCACAGCCTCCCCCCGAGGTGGCCAGCTCAGCCAGGTGCATCACCTGGGACAGTGTCCCCCCGCGGGACAGTGTCCCCCCGCGGGACAGGCACCCAGCCCGTCCCACGGCCACGTCCCTGACCTCGCCGGGGCAATTCCCACACCCCGGCGTCCTGCACACCTGCACGGCACACCCTGGCAGGGCCGCACGCTCGGGAACCTGCCAAAGGAGCCCCAAATCCCGTCTCTAGCCTTTGTTTTTTAACTAAGGTGCAGACCCCAGCCCACTGCTGGGAAACACAGACCCCCCGCCCCATCCAGGGCTCTGGGATCTCTCTTCCCTCCTCTGCAACTTGGGAGTCTCTCTCCTCCTCTCCCTGGGCTTTGCTGGTGTCTGCCTGCTGACTGAAGCTGTCATTATCAGCTCAATAAATCTCTGGCGCGGGTTTTATTGAATCACTGCCTGAGGGGGAACAAGCCTGTAAAGGTTGAGGAGAGCAGAGCTTTCCCACGCCTAAGACACGCTGCCGGAGCTCTTGCACACATTCCGGGCCTGCCAGCCCTCCGCAAATGTTTGGACAGCCTTGAACAAATAACACACCTTTAAAAAGAGGCCAGCATGAAATTTTTCCTCACCACCCAGCCACCCTCCCACCGCCGCTTCCCCCCCGAACATCGCCCAAGCGCTGTGTGTGTGCATGCGTGTGTGCGCCGGGGTGCGTGCCTGTTTATTTTAGGCTTGTCTTCCCCTTTTGTGTTTAAGTTGAGCAGTTCGTGGCTGCGTTCCAGCCCTATTTTGTGGGAGGAATTCTGGCCTCCGCTGACTCCGGGCGATGGGGAGGAGGCGGGGGCCGGAATGGGACAGAGCGTGGAAAAGGGAGGAGGTTTTCTTGGCTTTTCTCCTGCCCAGATTTCCTTCAGCAGGTAGAAACCAGCCAGCGGGGATTTTCTGCTGACAGCCTGCCAGGCTGCAGTGGTAACCTCTGGATGCCAAGGGGTTTTTCTTCCACCGAGTCCCGTCTGCTTTGCACGCTGGTGTAAGGTCCCAGTGACAGTCTGCTGGGCCTGGCACGCTCTGCTTACCCACAGAACTCCTCTAATTAATGCAGCGGCTTCCTTCACACAGCCCTGCTGATGTGTCTTGACCCTGACCTTAAAAGAACTTCCCCAGGGCAGGAGGGTCTGTGGGTGGAGGCAGTTTCTCTGCAATGCACTGATGCTCGGGCTGTCCAAATGGCCTCCGGAGGGGGTTCGGAGATCCAAAGTTTTCTTGGAGACAACCCCTGGGATGCAGCTTTCACATGGGGCGAGGAGACGGTCCTGCAAAGTGTCCAAGTGCGCTCGGGGGGTCTGGAAAGCAGCTTCAGCAGCTGGGCCAAGGAGGAAGAAAAACACAGATGTAGCAGCTACATCCAGCTGAGAAAAGCGCAGCGCAGCTCGCTCTGACTCAGTCGGGGAGGCTTTCCTGAGGAAAAACGGCATTTCTCTCCAAGCTTTTCCCTTTTCCAGCACAGCCTGCTGCCACGGGAAATCCATCGGGGAGCAGGGAACCCCGAAACTGCTTGGGGTTACTCCAATCTGTGGCAGGGAGGCACCACAGGCACACAGGACCCGTGTTCCCTTTCGGTGATATGGAACACAGCTGCTGGTGTTTCCCCATTGCAATGTGCAAGGGGGTAACGGCAGGATGGGACCGTGCTTTGCATGTTCTACGGGCAGAATAGGAATGCGTTCGTGGGGCAAAAGAGAAACTTGGAAAGGATTAATAGACCAGACAGCTGCCTGCCTGCTGAGTTCTGGGAATGTAAAACACTGCAGCCATCTCAACAGCTCCTAAAATTCCCCCTGACTCGTTTCCTGTTGCTGCTTTCCCAATGCTGAAAGGCTTGGGCTCCTGTGGATAAAAAATTGGAGAGAATCCAGAATTTAGATTTCTGCCTACTCGATCTTTCCTGTCAACGGATCGTTAAATAAGAAGCAGAAACCTTGTATTCACCATACGCTCATCACCAAAGAGCTAAGTGAAAATCCTGCTTTAGGAAACAAGTGACAATTAGTTTGACGGTTCCGTGCTCCTTAGGTTACGTCGGCTGACTTAACCGAGTCATTGCACACGCCAGGTAGCAAGGCACCAAAGTCCTGCCTGCTTTGAAGGGAATAGTATGACCAGAGGGTAGAAGGAGCTGCAAAGATAAAGGTTTTAGCTCTCTTTGCGGAAATAAAGGCACGGAACTCATCCATACACAAAACACAGATGCTGCAAGTCACAGTGGCCAAAAACAAGCTGTTGCATGTACCGGCTGACAACCGCAACTTGGACGTGCTGGTGAAGGAGCTAAAAAGGGAACAGGATAAACACCGAAGTGCAGAAGTATGTTAGGTGATGCATGGAAAGAGCCAGGACTAGATGGCAGGAGAAAAGCAGATGGGGAAGAGTCGTGCGGGAGGTGTAGATGGGAGTATCTGCTGGGCACAGGGCTGGCTGGGAGCTGTCAGGCCAGGACGAAGGTTGAGGTACATCGGCACAACGCCGAGCTCAGGACAAAGTCCATTGCCACCACACTCATAAACTGCGGATAAGGAAGCGCAGAGATTCACTGAAATGGATTGAGGTTCCACTGAAATATCCCCATGTTGGACCCTCGTGGAAGGCGGGGTGTAGTTTGTGCAGCCTTTCCCAGCTCCCCTTTGCTCCGCAGTGGCCTTTACATCCACTTCAGGATATTGTTACAACCCAGCCGGGTCCTGCCACGGCAAGTGGCATCACCCTGCGCTCCCATGACACGCCGTGAATTTGCTCGCTGGCCTTTGCAGTCCCTCTGAGCAGCGCCAGGCACACGGGAGACACGCGGCGACGGGAACATATGCCCGCGGCTGCTATTATTAGCACTAAACGAGAAGCGCTAATGCCACAGGGCACGAGCTGCCGCCCGAAAAACCAGCGGAACGCCAGAGCCGTGCGCCCCTTGCACCGTGGGCTTGTGTCCATCGCCGCAGCCAGGGCTCCCCTGCTGCAGCGTGGGCATTGCCAGAGGCACAATCCTCCCTGGCTGCTCTCTGCTTTGCTTTTTTAAGCCTTGCACGCTGGTCTGACTCCCAGACTTGTTTGTTTCAGTTTTTTTTGCAGGGCAAAGAACAGGCTGCCCTCTCCTCCTCCTTTCCCTATCAAGCCTGGTGGACAGTGTCCTTGCAAGTGCTGTGGTTCTGCCATAGGTTTGGTTTCATCTTTTAAGTCTCCACAGAGGACAAGGCACATGTTTTACCAGGGGTGAGGGGGTTAATACTTCCTTCCTCTGCCTGCATGTGGAGGGACCAGCACATGCAGCTTTTAAGTTGCTTTTGAGTGATGATGCCGAGGGGAGGTTGGGCTGTTTCCTTCTGAGCCTGGTTTGGAGCAGCTCAAAAACCACCTTGGACTGCAAGGCACAAAGTTCAGACAAGGTCTCAGCCTGGTTAACTGGCGCAGCTGCCCCCAAAAAAGCACAGGAACCACTAATTTACACCAGGAGGCAGACAAAATCGTCTGCTTACTTTCAAGCCTTAAATTGTCTGTTAGCGAAGTGCAGACCACAAAATGGGTGGCCCCTTTCCTGGAGAAACTGTGAAAACCTGCTTAGTTCCTGTGTCAGTAAAGCAAACAAACAAACATGACCTGGAGTTGGGTTTCTGCTCAGCAGTACATGAGAGCATCTGAAAACAAACTCAGAAAACCTTGCCTTGCTGATAAGAACCAGCCATGACAACAACTGATGGGAGAACCCAGAGATGCAATTAGGAATCTGAAATGTTTTAAACAAAGGGCAAAAGCAATCAGGAAAAGGTAATTAAAATGGATTAAATGAAGCAAAATCATGTGAGCAAAATGCTGGGAACTGGTCCAGCCAGGCAGGATAGATAACTATGTGAAATGTGTGCTCTGAGTTTGTGCATTAATATTACTTTGTGCTTCTGGAAATCTTTGAGGACCTCGGCACAGTCTGCAAGCAATTAAACCTCACAACACCCCAGGGAAGCAGAGGTTATTGTACGCACTTACAAGGTGGCTGCACCGAGGGCAGAAGTGATTTATGCCGGGCCCACATGGCAAGTTAGAGAGAGTGGGAAATAAACCCAGGAGCCCCAAGTCCCAGCAGTTTGTTTTACCAGCGAGGCTGGGGAGATGGTGCCATCTGAAAATAGTATTTTGGCTTCAGAGCAGGCACGGCGTGAGTTCATTCCTCTAAGCTGTCTTGTTTATTTTTAGCACCTCAGTTTATATCAGGAATGATAAATTTGGCATTCGCGCTCGGATGTGGCTAGGACAGGAGCAGCTTGCAACAATAAAATCTTAAACACACTGTGGCTGCCTCTTCCTCTCCCTGCTCTGTGCATTTTTGCATTTCTGGAAGAGGCCTGGGGTGGTCACGGGGAGACAGGCACCGTTTCCCTGTGCTTGAAAGTAGTGGAAAATCCACAGGAGACACTTGCAGAGAAGGCTTTGACATTCAACAGTAACATATAAGTGAAGAGAGGGACATTTCACTTGTCCTTGGGCAAAAAAAAAAAAAAAAATCTGTCCTGTCTCTGTCTTTAAAAAGCAAACTCATGTTGTTGGAAAATGATGTGGGTTTCTCGGCTACCGGCTGATGCTTTCACTCCAAGGGCTTGACTTCAGAAAATAAAAGAAGTGATAGAAAAAGGAAAAAAAAAAAACCCCGAGGCTTCCCTTTTCCCATGGGACAGCACTGAAGGAAAAGCATAAAGAGCTTTGCTGGCCAAGGTTCTGTGACTCCCTGTGCTTTGGGCCAAACTTCTTCAGGGGGCCAGTTCTTCGAACAGGGGCAACGAGGCATCGTCACCGAGACTCTCCCATCGCTCAGGCCAGCTCGTGGCTTCTTTTTTAAAAGTCATTTGTTTAATTGGTTGCC
Organism: Caloenas nicobarica; assembly: GCF_036013445.1. Lineage (NCBI taxonomy): Eukaryota > Metazoa > Chordata > Aves > Columbiformes > Columbidae > Caloenas > Caloenas nicobarica. The sequence goes on from NC_088266.1 coordinate 5,206,596, forward strand.
ATTTTTATTTCAAGACAGCTGCTGACGTGGAGGGCTGGGCAGTGTCCTGTCTATTGGGGAGATTAACGCAATTAAAGGGGGGACTCCTGCTTCGACCTCTGCAGAGTGCAGCTGAAACAGGCGATTGATCAACTGATCGATCACTCGGGCTGGTGCTGCTGGCTCATCACTGACCATACGTGATCGGGTCCTTGTGCTGTGTCAGGCCAGGGCTGAGGAGTTTCAGTTCCCCATTCCTTGAATACCCTCAGGGACACAGAGATCTGAATCTTCCCTCCCTTTGAAGATAGCTACTGCTATTTGCATCCAGCTCTTTTAAGAATTAGCCTGCCCTGCCTAGACCTATGATGCCGCTTGTTCTCAGTGTGAGAACTGTGCGTTTGGTCTCCATTTCTTGCTCTCTGGGCTGCAACATTTGCAGCTGAGTATGCCCTGGGGTTGCACAAGGTGTTTGAAATCCCACAGCTGGAGGGCACCCTGGCAGCCGTCGCTGCGTTGCAGGAATGAACAGTTCGCATCCTCATCCCGCATCCCACGAGTACCCAGATGCCTCTGTGAGTCATCACGCTGCAGGGTCTCTGTTGCACCGGTCTGTACGGTGCCTCCAAAATACCCAAAATGAGCAGACCCTTGGGAACACATCGTCCAACATCTAGGACTACCCTGAAGCAGCCAAGCAGGGCCTGTACAGGATGCATTTCACTTATTCCTCTGGCTTTGGTTTCCACGAAAGATGCTCCGTTCAGGATTGTTCAGCACCAGGCAGGCAGTGAGCAGCTGGTCTCAGACAGAGCAAGGATTAGGAACCCCGATGCAATCACCGGGATTAGGCATGTGCCTGGATAACAAGGAAACATCCAGTTACAGTAAGCAGGGTGAAGCAGCGTGCGTGGGGCATGAACTATTCCAGCACTGTCTGTGTGTAGGAAGACTTTTTGCTGGAGGTCAGTAGGTTATCCAGGAGAAGGCTGCTGTTCTGAAAGGGCATTTTAGGGGCGCTCCATCCTCAGCTGTGACTTGTGCTGCTCCCTGTCAGAGATAGGAGACTGCACTGAACAGACCATTACTCTTATCCAGCCTCCCAGCTCCCTGTGTTTTGGCTAGAGCCTGCAGATGGGAATTAGTGACTGTGCAATGTTTGTTCTCACAAAGCAGGAGGGGAGGCTGACAGAGAAAGAAATACAGAGCGAGAGAAAAAGATAGCAAAGGGAGAAAAGGAAGGAAGGGGAGGGGATGCGTGCAAACATATAAATATACATCGTGCTTTCAGGATGAGCTGGGCACAATGGAGAAGTCCCCCCCTGACTGCATCCCACACCGAAATTTCCTGATGGTTTTGGGAAGGGGGATGTGCCCGGCTTTGGGGACCTCGATGGGTGTAAGTGCCGAGGAGGCGCTGCACCCCTGGCGTGCGCTGCACGAGTGACAGCGATGGCGAGGGAGGAGAGCGGGAGCCAAGGGAGGAGGAGGAGGAGCTGGGGTGAGCGGGGAGGTTGAGGAGCTGCAGCTCTGACACACGCCAGCAGCTCCAGCCCCGGCTGCGTGGGTGGCAGCCCCGGCTGCGTGCCTGGCTTTGCCTTTCCCAGGCACGAAGCAGCCAGCCCGTTGCACAAAGAAAGTGGTCATTATGTGACGGGTGCTCCCACCTCGCTCCGCTCCCCTCCCCGCTGGAGCACTCACAGCTCCTTTTTCAAAAAGTGCCTTGTCAAAGCGCTCGAGCCACCCGATTCATTCCTGCGTTTGCACCGAGACGGGACGAGCTGGGGCAGGGCACCCAGACAAGGGACATGACATCAGTGGTTTTCAACACACAGATGGGAGCCAGGCCTGCTCGGGAAAAGCTTTCAGGGCAGAGCACACTTTGCTCAGAGCATCAGTGATTTGCACAAAATATTTTGCTGAGGGATCCCTCTTTCCAGCCCATGTACAAACTGGCATAACCTTGCCACCTTGGCACTAAGGTGAGGACAAGAAGTCCGAGCCAGGGGTAAACAGTGTGTCTGGCTTATAGGACACTGAATACAAATGCTTTGTGGATGGCAGAGGCGAGGTTAGAGCCTCTACGGTTAGTTTAGTGTGTGGGCTTTAAATAAACTTCACCCTCCAGATTACAGCCGCTCTGTACCTGCCAAGTGTGGGTTCACTTTGGGTAATGCATTTTTCGTGTTCGTCCTGAAGTCCCCTGCTTGCCAGCAGCACCTGATGGAAAAGTGCAGGGTTGTCCGAAAGGGAGCAGGGTGGCTCTGAGAGCTCCGGCTGCCTTTGCCAGCCTTGGGAGAGAGTCTGCTCAAGGTATCAATTCCATAATATAGGTCGGCTTTAGTCATTATGCAGAGGGATCAATCACACCAACCAGGCTCCGTGCAACTTTAATCAGCGTGACAAAATCAGAGGTGAGGGGGAGTTTGAGGTTGATTTTGCCCTAGATTTCTTTTTTCCCTTTATCTCCAACTCTACTCCTGTCAGCTGGTGAAACAGGATATACGCTGAAGCAATAAAATGCTTTGGGTTTCCTAATGCTATAGCCCTGGATGGGCAGGAAAGGTGCAATGATTCCTCCACAGCCTCTGTTCCTGCACACAGACCGGGCTGTGCAGCTCTGGATACACAGAATATCCAGACTTCCTGAGGAGAAAGGTCCCGTTTCCACGTAGTCCCTGTGCAGAAGAGAACTGGCGGGAGGCAGCACGTTCCCTTTGCATTGGGCTTATCGCTCCCATTGCCTTTCTGCCCCTCCCTGTCTGTCTGGCAGCCTACCTGGCCTGCGAGCAGAGATGCTATCGCACGAGAGACTGATAAGGGCAACCGGGATGTGGCAATCGATGGTCAGAACGTCCCCTTTAATCGGCCCTGGTAGCACTGCCCATTGGTAAACACACTGACGCTTCACAGGCTTCCCCCGCACCCTGTCTGCATTGCTTTCTGTACTGAAATATGGTGTTTGAGCCATGCATTTCCTTTGGAAAGCTCCAAGCAGGTGACTCATGCCATGTACCTTGACTTTTCTGCCAATATCTATGCTCTTTTTTTTTTCTTTTTTTTTTTTTTTTTTTTTTTTTATGGCTGGAATTTGTCCCCTTGGCTTTGGCTGTGACACAGACACACACCACCCCTATGACCCTGGCTTGCCAGTGATTTTATGAGAGGTCAGCTCTTTTCTGCATGGATAAGGAGCGCAGGGAATCCACCTGCGTGATTTCAGGGCGGAACTGGCTGTCTCCAAGGTCCAGCCACACAACAGAGCAGCTCACCCCGCTCTCCTGTTCCAGAGCACGACCAAAAGCTCTTGCTGGCTGATGACTGTTTGGTTGTCTGTATGATATGAGCAGATGTGCTGCAGTCCATTTCCCAGTGGGCATGTGTCTTTCTGACAGAGAAGGGTGATTTCAGGCTGCTAATGGGCTCCCTGATGGACAGAGAGCCTGAGACCCCCCTCTCATCCCCGGAGGTGGCCTCTGTCCCAGCAGGGCTTCAGATGGAAAAGCTTCTCCTCTGCCTTGGTGACTTGTCCTGCATACAAAGGGACAGCTTGGGAACAGGGCCCTGTCAACCCAACGTGGCTCCCCAGTCCTTAAGCAACACTTTACACAGCTCTTTTTTCTTTTTCTTGCAGTCTTTACTTCTGGAAATAAATACATCTTCCTGTTCTAGATCTGTTAATGCCGCTGCTGTCAGGCTTCTTTCACTGTATTTAATGTGACTTAACTGATGGGTACAAGAAGACAGAGGGACAAAATGTGGCTGGGATGGGCAAATAACTATTTCTGAGGCATCTCACCTTCAGCAGCAACTTGAGGATTGCCACGGTTGTCATGGGGCACATTTAGTGAGTCTGTGAAATCAGTTTTATATTAATCGAAAGAGCTTATGCAGAGCAAAAAACTGCTGCAATGGAACTCTATCTCAGATTTATGGTCCCTCTTACATTAGCTAGTTAAAAAAGTAGTACAAACATTTAAACACCAGTGGCAGTAAAGATAAAAATGTAAGCTTGATTAGATAAAAATATGTGTTTTGTATTTACACCTGGACCATAACCTTTGTTTGCTTCAAGTTAAGGCTACTCAAATGCACGAGTATTTAGCAGAGATTTCCTGGAGGCCCAAACACCTCCTAGCGCAAATGAACTTCTGGGGTGTGGGTGCACAATCACTTCGAAAACAACCTAAGGGCTCGTGACTTCCCTCCTGCACGAAAAAAGGAGCAGAAAGGAAGATCTGAGCTCTTTTTTGGGACAGAGCCAGAGGCGTTAGGATAAACCCCTCTCAGCAGGGAATTCTTACAGATGTATAGATGAGGTTCTTAGGGGTAAGGTTTAATGCCAGTGTTGGGTTAATGGTTGGACTTGACGATCTTGAGGGTCAATTCCAACCAAAATTATTCTATGATTCTATAACTCTAATTAAACCGAGCTGTGGGGACAGTGTCCTCCAGCAAAGAAGACACTTCCAGCAGGTGCAGCGAGCTCCAACAAACCATCCACTGCAAAACCATGGGGTCGTTCACGAAGCATGTGGACTTTTTGGCTGAGAATTGCTCAGGAGGAAGCAAGGCAAGAGCTGATGCGCTGCCGGGTCTGGTGTCACCGCTCCCCACGCTGATAAGACACACGAGACATCCCACGGGGAAGGCGCGTGTTGTCACACGCCCGGAGCCGTGGCAAAGTGGGGACGAGGAGCATTTCCACTCGGATCCACATCACGGGTGCCAGGCTGAGGTCGCAGCAGGTTCATCACCCACGGCGCAATCTCCTGCGTGCGCTGATGAGCAATTAGCGCCGTTCTCCCCCCTGTCATCACTGGAACAACCAGCCCAGCTCAGACCCACGGTCTGGCAGGTCTGGCGACCCTCCCATCTGCCAGGTGCTGTAGGACAGACAGACAGACAGGCACGACAGACCCTCACGTTCGCTTTCACAACACGATTGCCACTTGCGCTGCAGAAATCCCTATTTTTTGGCTCGGTCCTCTGTTGACACCGAGGTTAAATTAGTGCAGCTCCACGGACTCGGTGGCACTGCCCGCCTCTCAGACACGTGTCAAGGGCACAGAGAAGCTGGCCTGGGGGACACGGTGGCACATGCCTCTGTTTTTTTTTTTTTAATTGCACATGTCAACCAAGCAGATTCCATTTTAATGTCACGCCTGTGCGGTGGTGGCGCATTCCTTCGAGCGTTGCCCTGTGAGGCCGGGATGGCGTTTGGCTGCGGTTAAAGCGCTTTATCAGTTTCTGAAGTCACTTTGTAAATAGTGGCAGCCAAGAAGCCGGAGCGGGGGGAGGCGGGAAGAAGGGAGAAAAAAGAAATAAAAGCAGGAAGAAAAAAGGGCTTTGTTAATTTTAATGGGGTGTGTTATGTTCCTTCTTCATCTCCCAGATATGCCACACTCGGCGATGACAACCCTGCTTTATGGAGACCTCGATCTCGCCTCACCGCCTCCCTCCAGCCTAGTTAAAAAATCCCACATCGCACAGCAGAGCAACAACCCGCATTGCACTCCTGGCAGGCGAGGGTAAAAAACGCCGCTCTGTTTTCATCACGGAAAAGCCTCCGGGCGCATATTTTTGTAATTAGGCTTTTTTTTTTTTTTTTTTTCCCCTGCTCAGCAGTTTTTGCAGCTGTGATGACACTTGGGTGTCGCCCCCCGGTTTCTCACGCTCTCCCTGCCAGGGCTGGGCTGGGGCCAGCGCCGAGGTCGGCCGGCCCAATGGCCCCCGCGCCGCCCGCACGCGCTGCCCACAAGGTGCTTTTTGCTCTAAAACTCGTGGAAACGGGCCAAGGTTCCTCCCCAAGGTCACTGCTGATGCCTTCGCTCGCTCGGCGGGGCGAAGAGCGGGGGGGATTCGGGGCTGGGCGCTTCGCTCCCTCCTCTTTCTCCAGGCACGCTGCCGTTTCTCCCTTTCCTTCCAGCGAAGAAGAGGTTTCCTCTTCCCCTTCCACTGGCTTTTTGGCTGGTTTTTCTTAGCCCAGGGAGCCCCTGGGGAGCCTTCCCTCCCTGCTTGCCCGAGGATGAGGAAGGAGGAGGAGATGGGAGGCTGCGAGGCTCCTTCCTCCTGGGAAGCGTGAGCTGGACACCGGCGGGCTCCATGCTGTCCGTCTGTCCGTCCATCCACCCCTCACAGCTGCCAGCCCGGAAACCTCGCTCCAGCTGTGGCTTATTAAATCTGGAATGTCTCTGCGGGACCCGGGGAGAGCCAGAGGGATCATTAACAAATACTAACGATGCTGCCTTGCGTGCTGGCTCTGGGCTCAAAACAGCAGCTCCCACACAAGAGGGGAGACACGCGCCCCCCGCCCCCAGCCCCAGCATTTGTCACCGTGTCCCCTTCCTGTCCTGGGGCAAGAGCATGACGGGGATCCCTTCGCTGGGATCCCACGCTCATTAAAAGCCTGCAACTTCATTAGAGATGAAATCTGGTAGGAGCCTGACCCTGCTCCGCTCGCCGCCCCAGTGATGCTCTGCTGAGCATCTGGAGCGGCAAAGCCTCTGACCAGACCCATTTTCTGTCCTAAAAGGGGTTTTAACCCCAAAGTTTGGGTTCTGCACTCGGATGTTGACCTACCAAGTGATTGTGGGCGAGGAAATTAATTTCTGGCGTCAGTTTCCCCTCTACCTTGCTCATTTAATAGCGCGTTATTTGCAGGAGGGATGGCTTCTCTCTGCTTGCAGAAACCCCGATGTTTCTTGTGTTCCCAGCCTCTACCAGAATTAACATTGGAGTCATGTTATAGTCATAAAGCCTTCAGTGAATTTGCACTTTTTTCCCCCCTCTTTTTGAGTACTTCAGAACTAGATCCTCAGTTTGGCGATTGCAGGCGCTGGCCCAGAGCCCGTTCTCGTGCCCGTGGGTGGATGTCATCTGTTCGAGGCCACTTCGCTCTGTATTTCAGCATCCATCGCAACAATCAACTGCTTGTGCTTTGATGAGCTGCCGGGCTTCCCCATTAGAAAAAAAATGGATTATAAAGAGCAACATGGCAAGTCTACCTTATCAATACCATATTCCGCTAAGCAAAGGGAGACTCTGGCCATCCTTTTCAAGAAATAGGGGTATATTCTTGTTCAATAGCTTTCCGCTGCACTCCATGAAGTGGAGCTGAGGTTCACAGCTCAATTCTTGTCCGATAGTTTTTCATGTCCCTTGTTTTACAGTTGCCATCACACCATCCAGTACTGATGGCAGCAACAAAAACCTCAGATCGCAGAATGGGCTTTGGGGACCAGTGTGATTTCACCACCCCTGGCAGAACTTTAATCCCTGAGGATTTTCCTGGTGATCTGTCTGCTACATCTAAGCATCTATTATATAGGAAAATGCAGTTTTTCATCGTACATGGGATTTTCCTTCTAGCATCACTTGCAGAATGGTAGACTGCCAGACACCCCAAAAAAACACCTTGAAAGCATAGCATTTAAAAACCAGATCATCTTTTGACACCAGGCTGTTTGTTGTAACAATGAAGACTCTAGACGTGCCTTTGCTTTTTTATTTCAACTGAAAGCTAATTTTTCCGCTGAGATCACTTGACTCCAGGAGCTGCAACCTGGAGTAAAACCACTTCATACTGTAAAATGCTCTGCTGAAACAGGACTGAGCAGCAACACATTTTCCCTGCAAACTCAGTCTTATGATCATCAGGAAGAAGAAACCAGCAGCTTTGAAAGAGCTGACTAAAGTGCTCTCGTTTATTCTTACTGCTAAGTCTTGCATGCCAGCTTCCTTGTAAAACTCTTCTGTAAAAAATGTCTAGAAGGAAATTAGATTTCAAAAACCCCGAAACAACTCTTTCATACCAATGCACAAATCAGCTTGGTCAGACCCAAAGCAATAAGATGCATTTCTGGCCCTGGTTTTATTAAGTGACAGGGTGGCTTTATTCTTTATTCAGAGCAGAAGAAAACGGCAGTTTCTGTTCAGGACCCCACATAATCTGTCCCCTCCATGAAATTTACTCACGAGACACTACTAGTGTCTCAAACTTTTGCTGTCCTTTGGTACAAGGGGTTTCAACCTCTGAGCTGCATCTCCAGGTGTTTTACCATACTGCCCAGCTGCACATTCTCCTCCTTCTCACATGATGCCAGCAGCTGAGACCAACTCCATCCTCATTCAATCAGACCCAGAGGACTCGCAGCAGAGGATAATATGGCCCCTTTGGTTTTTTCCATCGCTATTTAAGGCGACTGGCTTCAGATGCTGCTCTGTCCCTGAGAGCAGAGGCTCAGTTGGTGGTTGTGGTGGATGCCCGTGGAACCAGGTCCATGCTGAGCACCATCAGAAAACTTCATGGGCAGCACCAGCAACTGCTGCGACTCCTTGTACAATCCCTTTGGCATCTCACTTGAGAAGTCCACCCTCGATGAGCTAAAGGTAAGCTTAAACCCTGGGGGAGCTGAGGGTTTCATTTGGGCTGAAAGATGTTCAGATGGGCTTGTCACGGGTCTCTGTGCTGTTTTCTGATGCACCCCCAGATGGTTTGGGGTGGTTGCAGAGGAGTTGTTGCAATGTGGTTGATGCTTAGTTAAGTCTATCGCAGGTCTTGCTGCTGTTGGTTCTATACTATATCCCCAGATGGTTTGGGGCAGACTGCAGGGGGTTTGTTGCAGTGTGGTTGATGTTTGGTGAAGTCTATAATGGGTCTTGGTCCTGTTGTTCTGGTGACAGGTGCTGTGGCTCAGTCTGCATTTTGTGGGAAGAATGTATTATATCATATTATATTACTTAAGCTGAATGCTGCTTACACTGGTTTGTGCAAATTCGTGAACATCTTTAAACCCCAACAGACCCAAAGCTCTAGAAATGAACATGCTGCTCAAAACTGGTGGGTCCCAGCCCTGATACAATTATGTAAAATGAAGTTCCGAATAAATTACGGAGGGAAAGGATGGGGGATAAGAGAGAGAAGATTTTGGGAAAGCCTGTATAATTGGCCTAGGCCTTTTGACCCTGTCTATTATGGAGGATCTAAGGCTCCTTCATTACCCAGCTCCACGTGCATTGTAAGTGTCAGCTCTCTCTGTGAGCAAGCTTTTGGGAGGCATTTAGAATCAGACAAGTGTAGAAAATCCTCCCGGCTCTCCCAGATAAAAATCCCTGGAGGGTTCAGGTCTCCAGGCCACTCTTAGGCCTTGCATTTGGCCTTTTCATTTTGGTGCACAAACCTGCCATTAGTCACTGACCCTGCAATAAAGCTCAGGGTTCAGTGGAGGCGAAGGGAATCCCAGCCTGCTTGCTGCTGGGGAGGGGGCAAAGGCTGCCAGCTCCAGGAGACCCCACGAATTGTCCTCTCACAAAAGGAATATTTAGTTGATGCCATTTCTATGAAATTCCTTTCTTTATCTTTGCTCAGAGTGCAGCTTTTTGAGGGAGGGTGGTGCAGACAGAAGAGGTTCTTGAGCATCCTGCATCCAAGAAGCGCTGGCTGCAGGAGGGGTCCAGAACTTCCCCCACCAGCAGGGAAACATGTTGTTAAAGAATCTGGATCCCAGACAGCATCCTTACTGCCAGCCCCTCCAAACCGTTTGCTTTGAATGGTCCCTTCCAAGGTACTCTTAGGCTCTTCGAGATATCTTGAAAAACACTCCTGTGCTTTTCTTGTGACTCTTATAGGAAAGAACCCATGGAAGGAACCCATCCAAAGCTTTTTCCTATTTTTGAATCATGCCATGCTCCTGTACACAGGATGTTTCAAAAAGATGGACCCATTTCAAAGTAATTTCAATTTGAAAATGGATCCATTGTTTTGAAACACCCGGTATATTAATGAGAACGATGGATGTTTGGACCAGCCTCAGGGATGCCGTGATCGGAAAGGAGCAGTGTCACACAACTCGCTGTGGAATAAGGACCAGAAAGAACATGAATTTCTTTTTCCTGAGCCCAGCTGTTAAAATATTCTCAGGGTACATTAATTTTCTCCGTGCAGTGCAGCTGAGTCCTTGGGACAGTCTGTCACAATAAGCAGGTACGACAGGTGATAATACAGATCAGACTTTCTGCGTTTGGCTCAGAGTCATTAGCTGGCGCTTTGACAATTCTGTACCTTTTCTGCTTAAATGGCAGACAGGGATGCTCTTGCATTTTCCAGACTGATCCACAGCTGTTAGCAGGTGAGAGCTGGTGTTTGTGAGCAGTGTTTAGTTTCCTTCAGACTTCTTCCTCTCTCTTGTGATTGCTGTATATTTATTTCCAAGTGATTTTTTCGTTTTTACAACTGGCTGATGCCAATTTTTAAAATCAGCCTTTTCATGCATTTATTATTGCCTACTTTTGCAGCAGTATGTGACACAGACCTGTCTGCTCCCAGCTCAGAGTGTTTCTCCAAATTTCTAATAAATCAGCAATCCTGCTGCAGCTGACACAATTTTAGCTCATTGCCAAATGGGGATGAATTATGATATATCCACATTTAGAAAGAACTTTGAGATCTTCCAGTTACAAATAGCTCCCAGAGAAGGAAAAAGATTCAGTGAACCTGACAGGTGCTATTTATGAAGGTTACAGAAAAGTGCTATAGACTGATCTGGACCACTTTTATGATAACATATGTTTCTAGGGTATATCTGCTTTATTCTTGCCAGCAATGGTTCAAGGGTTCCATCCTTTGGTTCCTTTTTTTTTTTCCCAGCCTTTGCACTTTTCTTGTCTACACTAACTATTGCATTTTATTACTTGTGGTTGAATTCTGTGCTTCGAACTGTGAACGAGAGGACCAGAATGCAGCAGAAAGGATGTTTGCATGTTGGGTGTTGGAAAGCATCCATTGCTAACACAGTTGTGGGAAATCCTGTGCTTGAATCATTGAAAACTAATGTGGAACCAGCACAGGAGCAAATCCAGTAAAGGTTTAACTGCCTGTGCTTTGCAGTGATATCACAGGAATTCTCCCACTGTTCTATGTGATGATCCTCGAGACACTTAAAGACACCGGTGTCCCCAGACACTCAAAGTCACGGGTCAGCCCTACGTGTACATGAAGATCAGGAAATGAAATTTTAAGTAGTGAGATTCAGAAGAAAGAAATGTGGGGTTCGGTTGGCCTTGCAGTTTTTTAGCCTCTGGTGTTTCCTCAAATTACGTTTTCAAGCTTTCCTCTGCAGCCATGAGGGCCGTATTTTGATCACTTTTTAAATGAAAACTGTGATTTTTCACGCAGTCATATTACTTCAGAAACCGCATCTTTACACAAAATAGAGCACGAACTATAGTACAATGTGAATTTGTCTGCTGTGAGAGCTCGGGATTTTCAATGACAGAGCAGTAATGACTGATTTAAATGTGTTGGAGTATAGTAGCAAATGGGCTGAATGTGTCCTAGGTAATTTCAAACCGATTTCTTTAAAAACTGAGTGTGTACTTGAAGCTGCACCTGCTGCAAAGTCAAGACAGTCTTTGCCAGAACCTACTGGTGATATGTCCATGTAGAATTTGAGTAAAAAGCCAGATTCTCTGATTGTAGGCTCTTGGTTGCCTTTGGGTCCGGAGCTGCCACTCAGCTTATTTACAGGGATGCTTTGAAAGCACGCACGAAGGTTTATCGCCGTCTGACTTGTTCAATAACACTTTTGTCTGGTGTCTTTTCCAAGGTGAAATGTGACACGGTATAAAGGGGTCAAGGCAGCAGGGGGGAACCCGCTGGAGAGGAGGGTGGGAAAACACAGGCCGGCAGCCATGGCCATCCATATATTATGAGGGGGGAAAAAAAAAAAAGGGAGAAAATAGCCTGGGTTTTGGTAAGTTCCCCCTCCCCAGATGCACCATCCTTCCCTGGAAACAGGTCTCTAGTATTGTGAAGGGGGACACCTGAAATTTGGCTTTGCTCTGCCACTGCTGAGCCCTGTAGCCTTGGTGAAGTCACTTTGCCTCTGGGTGCAGAGAAGTGCCCCCGAAGGCAGCAAGGACAGTAATTCTCAGATATCCTTGATGGAAAGGGCAGTTGAGGACCACGTTTAGCTGCGGCACGGGATGGGGACCGGCAGTGCTGATGCTGCTCAGAGAATTGGGACACCCTGGTGAGGGATGCTCGGGGTCCCTGCCCGTGTTCCTGCCGCATCCAGGGGAGCGTGGTGGGATATAAGAGAGGAGAAACCAGCTCCGTGTGTTTCTTCTGCAGCTCGGTTTCAAGGAAAATTTGCCCTTTCACAGTTGCTTAAGCGAAATGTCAGTGAATGCCAAATGCCTGGAGCCACATATGCTCTGCACAAGAGAGGCTCCATAAATCAGGGAGCAGTTAGTGGGAAAAAATCAGGTTCCAAGGAGGAAACCAGTGGGATACGATTTTTTTTTTTCCTTAAAGCTAGGGCAGCAGTGTTTCAGTTTATGTGGCCCAGCAGTGAAGGAATTCATCACATTGTCACTCCCCTTTTTTTTGTGTCCGAGATGAGAGTAAGAGTGTGTGTGTGTGTGTATACGTGTGTGAGGAACAAAGCAGCCGTGCAATCAACTTTGTATAAAATTGGCGCCGTGTCCCGTTCACAATTGGGGACAAAGGCTGGGGGGCTGGTGGCTCAGCTGGGAGTCAAGGCAGCACAGCTGTGACCAATGCCAACACAGTTCCCGTCAATATGGAGTGACCCCGGCTCTTTTTTGCAACCTGCTTCTAGGCTCATCTCCAATAATTCTCACAAAAGACGGGAACAAACAAAACCTTTGTCAGCACTTCCAAGACTTTCCCTTGAAAAAATCTTAAATATTTCATTAGGCTCTTCTTGTTTCTCTTCTTTTTTTTTTTTTTTAACCTGAGCTGGGCTGAAAAAAATAAAAGGCAAATGTGGACACTAAAACTCTGGGTCAACAAATGATTAAAGGAAAGGCTTAAAAGGAGAAGGGATGGGTTTAGTTGTGGGGGAAGCTACTCGTGCTGCTGTCCGGTGTGGAACACTACAAAGGCAAGAAAGAAAAGAAACACTCCTGTTTTTTCATTAGCACTCAAGGCGGGTACAGTATTTTTTTTTCTTAAACCTGTTTACTTAGGCTGGGGCTGAAATACAGGAGCCAGTGGGGCCAGGGATTTGCGGTGGCCAGCAGAAAATCTGCATCCTGGGCTGTGCAGAGAGATGCTGAGATGTGCTAAGGAGCTGTGGCAATATACAGAGGACCAGTGCCAGCCATGCAACAGCCCCGAGGAAAACACCGTGCAACCCGAATAAGCCTGAGCCCACTTGGGTCAGGAAAAATAATCAAAGCGTTGTCCTTAATCTGGGAAGAAAGGTTTGGGAAATGAGTATTTGGGCTGTCACCATCATCTGTCCTTTTGGACGTGATGGGGTTGCTGATTTGCACCATCCCAGTGCAAAACCAGGGAAACTGTGCGTCCAAAAATGATCCTGTATGGCAGGTCCTAACTCCTTCTGATGCAGCCTTGGCCGAAGGATGTTAATGCTTTAGAAAAAGGTGGTGGAGAAGGGAAAGAGAAGTCAAACCCTGCCTCTCCAAACCTTGACCAAGTCTGTAAAATGACCCTTTCCTGAGGTTATGAGAGCTCTGATTTGCTCCCCAGGCTCTCCCAGGCATCCCCGGGCTAACAAAAGGCTCTGGTTACAAATATTAAACACTTCTTAATAACTCTGCCATGCCATGAAACAGAGTCCATTCTGGTTCGCTAAGTGACTCTGAAAGGACTTTTTTCCTCCCCTGCTTCCCTTCTCCCGCCAGGTTTTAAATAGGCCCCGGCACAATGGCATCACTCCGGCTTTGTTTCAGCCTTGATTTAGCCACCCTTTTAAGGACCCTACTGAATAATTCAGTGTTATCATTCAGGATGATGCTGGATTATTACAAGGGTTTCTTCTCTTCCCTCCCCCCCCACCACCCCGCCTTCCCTCTTTTCCTCCCATAACCTTTAAATTCTTTTCACACGTGAATGGGTTCAAAGGAAGTCGTGTAAGGAAAACACACAACGAGGAGGTTGCGGCTCTCCCCCTCCGCTGTCAGTTTGATAAATATAATGTGTCACCAATTAAAAACTCATTGCCATTCTCCCGCTGCCGCCGTTGCCTCGTTAAGGTCCTCCTCCCGGGGTGGCTCCCAGGATCCCCCGCTATCATTGTTGATAACAGAGGGCCTGTTTTTTTTCCCATCCTGGGCCATTTCAGCGCTACACATTGGCATGTAAATAAGTTATTCACTCGACATCACTTTCTGATAGAAAAATGACCATGAAACTCTTTGATTTTGGGTTTGCTCTTGTCACAAGCGCACAATGAAATCAAGAGTTTCGGTTTTGTGGCTTGTGGAGGGCTTTTTTTATTTTGCCTTTTTTTTTTGGCTTTTCTCTTTTGCAACTGCCTCTTTTCGGCATTTGTATGGAAATTGTCCCATCACACAATTTAACGCGGGCACAGTTTGACCTGGTAGGTGTCCCGACTTCGATATAGCAGATTGTTGTTTATTTTTACCCTCCTCGGGAGCATTAAAAGACAATCTGGGTCATCAATAAAAAGTTTTCTTTTTTCTTTCTTTCTTTTTTGTGCTATTAATGCCTTTGAAGCAGAGGTGTGGCTGGCACCAGAGATCCCCTGATTCTTTCCCATCAGGGACACATGGAAGGGATGGGACTGGGACTGTCTCACTGCTCTGCTTTGCTGCAGGGTGCAGCAAGGGGGAGTAAATTCCAGGGAACAGCCTCTCTTGAGCTGTTTTTCCCCCCTTATTTGTGTTCGTTGCACCCCAGTTTGCAGTTTACAAGCCAAGCGTGTTTTGCACCGTTTCCCTCTGCTTTTGCTTCAATTCCTGCCTGCTGGGCACCTTCCCCAGAGCCAACCTTCTCTGCAAACTTGATTGCCCGGCCACCAAAATTGGTGGGAGGCTTCCCACGGAGCAATGGGTCTGCGGTCCCATCGTTCCTCCTGGATCCCAACGTGTGCTTGCGAAATCTTGTGTACAGCATCCAGGCAAGCGGGTTTTGTAAGAGGATATTAAATAACCCTCCTCCAAACGCCTCAGCCTGCCTGAAAAGTTTCCTTCCAAACTTCTTCATATCAGGAGTTGGGGGCTGTTGCCAATACCCGTTTTTGTGAGGCTGTTTGTGTTTCTCTCTGTTTTGACATGACCCAAATCATTGCTCTTTTCTCACTGGAAAAGCTCTGGTCAGTGTAGTTTTCATCATGGTACCACCAACTTGCCTTTTTATTTGCTTACTTATTTTTTGGCAAAAAGCTATTCTGTTATCGCTGGAAAAATCCGTCCCAGAGGTCTGGGTCCCTGCTGTGTGCCCACGTGCCAGGCTGAACATTGGGACCGGCTTTTGGGAATTCAGTTGGACTGAAATGTGGGTGCCTGCTCGGCTCTGCTGGGCTCAAAGCTCCTCATTTCATCTCATTTCATCCTCTAGGAGCTTCAGTAACCTGGCATGGAGCATTTCCAGGCAGGGAACCCCATGGCGAAACTCTGGGGCTTCCTTTTGTGCCCTCGCATTTTTTTTGTTTTTAAACTTCAACGGAGCTTTTGGAGATGGAACATTTCATTTTGGGGAGCTGGGACACTGGTTTTAGTAATAAAGATGATTCTGTGTAGCGTTTGAAGTGGAAATGCATGTATGCTCCCAGCCATGTTCTGGAAAGCCGTGATTGTTAGAACAATTTAATAAAGCAATGAATTTCTCCCACCCACCCCACCCCCCTGCTTCCCCATCTTCTCTCTGTGACTCCACGAAGGGAAGAAAAAATTCAAAAAGTTTTTCCATGTACATCCATGCTGTCTGGGCAGCTTGGAAGTGGAGTGGGGAGAATTGTGGACCCTTCTTGCCCCATTTACGGTGAGGAGATGTGGACACGGTTCTCTCCCATGACCATGGATCTCCTAAGGCATGTGAGCGTTGGCTGCCAAAGTATCTTCTCTCCTTTTGTGGCCCCATGATGGAAAGAGAATGATAGAGTTTAATTGTGTGGGACATGAAATTGCCTTTCTATGCACTATTGTGCTTGCTGGACTTTTAAGAGCATGTACTGTCTGCTTCGGTGCAAATAAAATAAGGATTGAGCTCTGTGGGTGAAGCAAAAGGGGGAGAACAAGGTGTGTGTTAGAGATGGAGCTCCTGTTCTATATGCCCAGCCTCATTCTCCTTTTTAAACTAAATGTATTTTGGTAGAGTTGAAGTAAAAAAAAAAATAATTCACAGCAAAAGTCTGCAATTAAAGTCAACTCTTTCTTTTCATAAAGCAAGGGGGGCAATAACCATAGCCTTGTTGGGGAAATGGGAGAGAAGATGTGGTATCAGAAAAACAATCTAGAGATTAGTTATTGGAAAGCAAGCAGGATGATCTTGTTTCATTCTGCAGATCTGCAGTGCTGGGTTAAATCTGTCCCCAGCACCTCGCTGGCTGCTGGGATGGGGTGACAAAACTTGGGGTGTTTGGGGAAAATGATTGCAGAGTATCTTAAAAAAAAAAAAGCACAGCCCTTATGGCATCTATGAAAGGCCTTTCTGAGGATTGAAAGGCAGCGTTGATTGCTGACACAGCTGAAGAGCCACCTCTGTAACGAGCCTGATGACTTTTGCCTTTTCTGATATTATTTACCCCGCTCGTGGTTTGAAGTCCCCAAAGCCAGGATGAAGCTCCCGCTCCCTCCTCCACCCTTGTTACTCTTTAACTCCCCAAGGCGACTGTCCTGCTCTGTTTACCCGGTGCCAAAGGCGAGAGGGTGGACATGGAGCTTGTTTATCTGCTGTCAGTCCATAATGCAGCATCGTGCCCCCCGGGACTGACACCTTCACCCCGGGGCCTGGATTCTGCGCTGCCCTCCTTAGAGATGCACCAGGCTGTCAGTAACGAGGCCATCGCTTTATTCAGCCCAGATCTCCAGATCTCAAAAGATAATCTGGGAATAATTGGGACTTAAGGAACTTGTGGGAATCTGATTTTTTTTCTTTTTTTTTTTCCAGCACTGCCATTCATGAAACAGATGGACATCTTATTTCTCTCTAATTTGATGGGCTTTCTTGACAAAATGGCAGAGGTTGCACTTTGCTACAATAATAACCTGCCACTCAGACTTTGTAAGGGGTTTGTGTGGATTTCTTCTTAATTAGACCGTGTCTTGCTATCAGGGAGGAGATGCGTGCGTGTGTGCGGAGCGGGGGTATTCTGAGCGGCTTCTCGGCGTGGTGGAGCCTGGGAAGGAGTAGACAAAAATGAGGGAACTTTCACGTTTGTGTCCCTTTTTTTTTTTAAAGTCTCATTTGGAAAATAAAGATTGGGATGCGTGCTCATTGTCTAGATGATAATGTATTCATGGATTTGCTCCCTGTGACTAAACAACAGTGATGGGCAGCTTTCCATGGGCTGGGGGGCAAGCTGGAAAGCTTTGCAAACCATTGGGATTACTCTCAGGTTTGTAAAACCCACTTTTCACTTGCAAAAAACTTTCCAATCCTGCCGTTTAACCCCTGACCTTCTCTCCTGCGCCCCTTTCCCTCCTCTCCCGCACCAAAGTGGATCCTCTGGTAGAAGCACGGGACCCGAGTCTCCTCTCCAGCGCCTGGTGTAAGTCAGAGATGCGCTTTTCTTGCCATCCACTCTGCAAGCAAAAAGCAATTGGGAAGTTTTTTAATTACTCAGATGTTCAAGCTTCAAGTAGTGATGACTGGTTGAAGAACCAAACAGAACCCAGCCAAAAATAGACATATTTGATGTTACTTTTACCACATTTCTACGCCTTTAGAGACTGTTTTTAGTGTTTCCCTGTGGCCGGATGAACTAGTGATTTGCTTGTTGGAAGCTGAGCTTATTGTACAATTGCTTGCCTTGAGAGGCCGGGATGTGAGGAGGATGGTGAGATGGTACCACTGCAAACTGTAGCCTATTCTGCACACAAGGAAATAAAGCAACTTTGAGCTCGAAGGTGGGGTGAGCGTAACATTAGCTTGACAACTTCATTAGCGTTTCCCTCCCCTTGTGTTCACTGCTAAGAGACAGAACATAACATTTGCAGGACACACAGGTCCCCAAGGAAGGAGGAGCGAACATGGGTGACAAGCAAATCTAATCATACCCTCTGTCAATACCACCGTGGCATCTTTATTCAATTTACCCTTTATGCAGGTTCCTGCGGGTTTCGTCAGCTGGTTCCCACCACAGGTCCTGCTCCTGGCAGGGTGACTCTGGGCTTCCTTCATCCACAGCAGGGATGAAAGCCTTTCTGAAGACCTGAAAAGTGCATGTCCCATGTGGTTTGTGCTGCTTACTCAGACAAGCTGGCTAAAGCCACTGTCAGCCCCTGCTCCGAGGGAGCTGTTCTAGCAGGATCTCTTGAATAGGAGGTGCAGGGTGCACAGGCACTGGGTTTTCACCAAGAGCTCATCTTTCCCCTTATTAATAGACAATAGTTGCAATTCAGAATCAAAAACGAGGTGGATTCAAGCTGTCCCCCCCAACAGGAATTTTAACTCAATGACAACGACCAATATTGGGGTAACATTCCTCTCCCCACTTTGTGCATCTGTGGGGCAGAGCACGAGGTGCGAGGTCTGGCCAGTATTTGTGGGGTACTCTCATGAGCGGATGGCCCATGTGCTTTCTGCCACATGAATTCCTTTGCTTAGGAGAGGATGATAGAGCACATCCAGTAACAATTAGCTGAGTCACCACGTCTTCACAAGACTTAGCTTTATCTTCAGTCTGTCTCAAGGGTCTGATTAATTTTCCTCCCCAGAGCTGCTTCTGGCTGGGAGCTTTGTCTGGGATGGTATCGCTGGGAGGATTTTTGGAAGATGTTTTAGGAGGTTTGGGCTATGTTTTGTAGAAGAAAAGGTCTGCTGCTTCCCCATCCTATCTTGCAACTCTTGTCTCTCCTGGCCTGTCATTAAGACACTATATTTCTTGGTATTGCAGCAGCGTGGGGCAGCGCGTGAAAACTAAGTTTTCTCCCTGCTTCCCACCACCTTGGGCTTGAGATGTTTTCCCTCTGGCTCCCTTTTGCAAACCTCCAAGGCAACCGTGTTTAAACAAACCACATCACTCCCCTGCGCCGCGGAGGAGCAAAAGTTTAACGCGAGGTCAGCGCCATCGCATCGCCCTCTGCAAACACGGCCCCGATGTGCCCGAACGGAGCAGGGCGGCTGCCAGGATGCTCTTCCCAGCCCACAGACCTTTCCACGAGCGGGTACCAACGCGAAGGGTCCCGCCTTGATTTATCCCTTCCCAGAGATGAGGCGGCACAAAGGATTTTTAAAGTAGCCTATCTAATAGAGTGCTGGAAATTATAAATCAGCGGGGCTTTGTAAAGGTTATTACTTTAAACAAAGCAGGGGCTGAATGGAGCCAATTAAACGGCACCTGAATTGATAAACAAACTGGTTATTGTAGGGGGCTATTCTGCAGCTCTGGGGGTCCCCCCTTGCTCCTGATGAATGCGGAGCAAGGCCTGGGGAGGCATTTACATGTGATTGGAGTTTAATGGGCCGCAACAGGCCTCCCATCCCATCGCCATGGAAACCAGCCCTTTCTCAAGATTTTTTTTAAACAGTCTGAAATGTCCTTTTATTGTCTGCTCCTCGCAATGTGTCATGCGAGCCCGACGGGGTGGGCGCTTGTATGTATCAATTTGTTTCTGTCCCCGGGCATGGCGTTGAGAGGGCCATGAATATATGTGGGGGGGACACGGGGGACAAAGGGCCCAGCTGATGGGGCTCCATGGAGACCCCGGCCGCAGGAATGGTGACATATGGTCCGTCCTGACCCCGAGCAGCCCCACAATAGGGAGCCACGTTGCCCTGCTCCATCATGCCGTCCGTCCCCCCGGTAGCCCCGTCTATTCATCCCTTGGCCAAGTCAACTTGTTGAGCTCACTCCCCTGCTTTTTTGCTTCTTAAAAAAAAATCTCGCCACTGATCACTAGAGTCTGGCAAAAGGAAGAATGAGAGAGAGAAAAGAAATAAAGGCAGAAAGAAAAGGCGCTCTGTGTCCCGGAGATGTTTGCTTTCCACTCGATTGGAAGCTGAATGATCGTGAGCATTGGAGCAGCATGAATGCTGGAGAGAAATGTTCTCTGGGATTTGAAGGGTTAAGCTGGACCAGGCTGAGGGTCCCCTGGCTCCTATCGGTGACACTCAGCATTAAACGCGGGGAACCTGAGGGGATATTCCCCCACACAACCAAATTCGAATTTTTCCAGGTGACTTGTGTGTCAAACCGGATTGTTTTGCATTGTTCTACGTCCCTCACACACACAAAAAAGTGAACTGTGTAACTCTGAAACCTGTTTTCCTCTAAATGCCCCACCTGTGAGCTCTGCTCAGCCACGGGCAGTGAATCCACAATACAACAGTATTTGCATGTGGACACACAACCCAGGCACCTTTTATGTTCTTCCTCCAGAAATATTCATTTGTGGGAGAGCCATGGGTGTGGAGAATTTATAAATTAATCCGAAAGACACACAAAAGTCTCCAGAACAGGCTGCCACCTAATATGCAGGCACCAGTTGGAGAACTGGGAGGGAACTGGGTGGACTGGCAGCCAGTTGAACAGCTCCTGGTCAAAAAACACGTGGGGACCGGGCTGTGACCAGCCAGGAGCTGGCAAATCCGGGGAAGAAATATGCGTTCAAAATAGTGAATCTGCTGAAGGAAACCTCCTAAAAGCAGGGAAAAAAGAGAAAAATCCCTTCAACTATTCACTGTGGCTTATTTGCCGAATGCGACGTAATGCGCGCAATATAACATGGTTAGTTTGTTTCTTGAGAATTTTTTTCCAAATGTGACTGAGACAGGATACTGTGATATTAAAAGATCAGTCAGTTTGTCCTTGCTTTCCACCCCTAGTCATCTTCTGCTTTCAAAGCCATCCTGTATTCTGCTGTGGACATGAAACTGGTGTTAACGGGGGGGGCTGGAGATGAGCTGCGTTCCCCCTTTCATCTTGGGGGTGTGAGTTTGTCTACAGCTGCACAGCCAGAGCAAGTTATTTCCCAGCGGTTTGGTAACTGCATGCAGCAAATCTGTCCGACCTGAGAGAGCAAAAAAAATCCAGTCTCCCCTGTACCTCTTGTCTTGGATAAGTTACAGCAGTCAGAGCAT